>NC_056504.1:9839718-9869912 GCF_014905685.2 Nematolebias whitei
CCAGCCACTTATTGCTACTTGTCCCAACTTTTTTGGGATTTGTTGACACTGTGAAATTTTGAATCAACATATTTTTCCTTTAAAATGTTACATTTACTCAGATTAAACTTTTGATCTGTCATCTATGTTATATTACGAATAAAATATTGACATTTGCCATCTCCACATCATTGCATTCAGTTTTTATTCACAATTTGTTTAGTGTCCCAACTTTTTTGGAATCCGGTTTGTATCTTATGTGATTCTTGACTTGCCATTGTGTATTTGTTCCTCTCAAATCCAGCCGGTCGAAGCAAATGGCCACTTGTCCTAAGCCTGGTTCTGCTAAAGGTTTCTTCCTCATGGGGGAGTTTTTTCTTTCCACTGTCACCTTCATGTTTGCTCAAAATGAGAGATCTGTGATGGAATAAAACTAAAAACAGTCTGCTCCTCAGATAAAGTCTTAAATTATTATTTTTACATATGAATGTTTCTGTTCAGTGCCCTGAGATGATTTCTGTTGTGACTTGGCGCTATATAAATAAACTGAATTGAAAAATTGAATTGAAATGATTGACTAAAGAAATTGGACTTTTTCACGATATTCAATTTTTTTTAGCTGCACCTACAGTCTTAGATGTTTCTCCTGGGCAGTTTCTCTGACCACTGTGTGGTCTAACCTCTGGCTAAACATGTTGGAAGACAGGCAGCGGTCATAAATTCTTTCTTCTTGTGAAAAACACTTTCAGTAAAACGATTAAACTCTAAACTGATTAATTTGTTCAGATTGGTAAAGATCAAAGCTTACTTTTCCAAAATCATAGCCAATGCCTTTTCTTTTTATCATTACCTAAACACATTTAAAAGTTGTTGTTTTATTGCAGAGGCATGTCATTATTGTTTGAACAGGAAGTAATGAGCAACATATTTAGTCATAGGTAAAGTTTTTATAAAAGAAAGCAAGGCAATTGTCTTGGTCATGTATTCAGTTTCACACTTAACACAACTGGAAGCAGACTTTTATTCACATAACTGTTTTCTACTAATGATATGCTCAGAGTAAAGTATTGACCTGACACATCTACTGTGTTTTACTAACTTCTCATACAATAACTGACTGAACCCAAAACCTACATTTATAGCATTTAATTTTTGTTTACCTTACAGTTACAGCTTTTCTTCAATATAAAACTTTTTACCTTTTGATATCATCATTTTCCATAATGACATGGAAGAAATCTGCATAATAGGTCACAGCTACAGATGCCAAAATCCAGAAAACAGAGTGTTTGTTGATACGAGGGAGAGGTTTCACATCTTTTTCATCCTGACCTGAAAGGTTAAAAAAAAATGTTGAAGCTTTGAAAAGACTAAAACACCATGTATTCAACTGAAAATGTATTTAAAGACTTCAAAAGTATAAAGATTTAAGTACTGGGACTTTTATTAGCAATTTACTTGAAGAGAATTATAGCTAGTAACAGAAATGCAAACAAATTTTTGACTGAAGTCTGAGACATTTGCATCCGTTATGTAGATACTGTATGTAGACACGAAAGACAAAAATAATACTAACATACTAAGAGACAGTGTTTTATACACAGTGAGGAAAATAAGTATTTGAACACCCTGCAACTTTGCAAGTTCTCTCACTTAGAAATCATGGAGGGGTCTGAAATTTCCATCTTAGGTGCATGTCCACTGTGAGAGACATAATCTAAAAAAACAATCGGAAATCACAATGCAAGATTTTTTAATAATTTATTTTTGTGTTAATGCTGTAAATAAGTATTTGAACACCTGCCAATCAGCAACAATTCTGACCCTCAAAGACCTGTTAGTCCTCCTCTAAAAAGTCCACCTCCACTTATTATTTTTAATTAGAAGCACCTGTTTGAGGTCGTTAGAATCAGAATCAGTTTATTATTGCCATGTCAATGAACGAGGTTCACAAACTAGGAATTTGCTTTGACATAAAGGTGCAAAAAACAAAAAAGTAAAATAAAGTATAAAATGAAAACATAACATAAAACATGTGTACACCCATACAATAAAAAACAATTAAAACAAACTTGGAAAACAGTACAGATGGAGAATTCAATTATAATACAGATGTAATGTGACCAAAGCAGATATTATGAGGTAACATTATGAGTGTTCAGGAGTCCAACAGCAGAGGGGAAGAAAGTGTTCTTATGGCGGGAGGTTCTGGTCCGAATGGACCGAAGCCTCCTGCCTGAGGGGAGTGGTTCTAACAGTCCGTGTGCAGGGTGAGCAGGGTCAGCTGTGATCCGACCTGCTCGCCTCACAGTCCTGGAGACGCACAGGTCGTGGAGGGATGGAAGGCTGCAGCCGATCACCTTCTCAGCTGAGCGCACAACGCGCTGCAGTCTGAGTCTGTCCCTGGCAGTGGCCCCGGCGTACCACACCGTGATGGAGGAGCTGAGGATGGACTCGATGATGGCCGTGTAGAACTGCACCATCAGCTTGGTCGGCAGCTTGGCCTTCTTCAGCTGACGCAGGAAGTACAGTCTCTGCTGGGCCTTCTTGATGAGAGAGCTGATGGTCGGCTCCCACTTGAGGTGCTGGGTGATGGTGGTGCCGAGGAACCGATAAGAGTTTGCAGTGGTGATGGGGGTATCACTACAGGTGAGGGGGGGGCAGACGGGCTGTGGCTTTCCTGAAATCCACAATCATCTCCACTGTCTTCCGGGCATTGAGTTCCAGGTTGTTGCTGCTGCACCAGGTCACCAGCCGGTCCACCTTCCTCCTGTATGCAGACTCATCACTGTCCGAGATGAGCCCGATGAGGGTGGTGTCATCTGCAAACTTAAGTTTCACAGAGTCGTGGCTGGAGGTGCAGCAGTTGGTGTACAGGGAGAAGAGCAGGGGGGAAGCACACAGCCCTGTGGAAATCCTGTAGCTGCATAAAGACACCTGTCCACCCCACACAATCAGTAAGACTCCAACTACTAACATGGCTGAGACCAAAGTGCTGTCCAAAGACACCAGAGACAAAATTGTAGACCTCCACAAGGCTGGAAAGGACTACGGGACAATTGCCAAGCAATGGTGGAAAAAGATCAACTGTTGGAGCAATTATTAGAAAATGGAAGAAGCTAAACATGACTGTCAATCTCCCTAGGACTGAGGCTCCATGCAAGATCTCACCTCGTGGCGTATCATTGATCCTAAGAAAGGTGAGGAATCAGTCCAGAACTACACGGGAGGAGTTGGTCAATGACCTGAAGAGAGCTGGCACCACTGTTTCCATGGTTACTGTGGGTAATACACTAAGACGTCATAGTTTAAAATCATGCATGGCACGAAGGTTCCCCTGCTTAAATCAGCACACGTCCAGACCCGTCTGAAGTTTGCCCATGACCATTTGGGTGATCCAGAGGAGTCATGGGAGAAAGTTATGTGGTCAGATGAGACCAAAATAGAACTTTTTGGTCTTAACTCCACTCGCCGTGTTTGGAGGACGAAGAATGATGAGTACATCCCAAAAACACCATCCCTACTGTGAAGCATGGAGGTGGAAGCATCATGCTTTGGGGTGTTTTTCTGCACATGGGACAGGATGACTGCACTGTATTAAGGAGAGGATGACCGGGGCCATGTATTGTGAGATTTTGGGGAACAACCTCGTTCCCTCAGTTAGAGCATTGGAGATGGGTCGTGGCTGGATCTTCCAACATGACAATGACCTGAAACACACAGCCAGGAGAACCAAGGAGTGGCTCCGTAAGAAGCATATCAAGGTTCTGGAGTGGTCTAGCCAGTCTCCAGACCTAAACCCTATAGAAAATCTTTGGAGGGAGCTCAAACTCCATGTTTCTCAGTGACAGCCCAGAAACCTGGCTGATCTAGAGAAGATCTCTGTGGAGGAATGGGCCAAAATCTCTGCTGCAGTGTGAGCACACCTGGTGACAAACTACAGGAAACATTTGACCTCTGTAACTGCAAACAAACACTACTGTACCAAATATTAACATCGATTTTCACAGGTGTTCAAATACTTATTTGCAGCAGTAACACACAAATAAATTATTAAAAATCATATATGGTCCATCCATCCATCCATTTTCTTTACCCGCTTATTCCATTTTGGGTCACGGGGGTCGCTGGTGCCCATGTCCAACAATCACTGTGCGAGGGGCGGGGTACACCCTGGATGGGTCGCAAGTCCATCACAGGGCAAAATCATATATGGTGATTTCCGAATTATTATTTTTTTAGATTATGTCTCTCACAGTGGACATGCACCTAAGATGAACATTTCAGACCCCTCCATGGTTTCTAAGTGGGAGAACTTGCAAAGTCGCAGGGTGTTCAAATACTTATCTTCCTCCCTGCACCTACAACCAAATACAAAATGTACCTAATATTTACAAAAGGCGCATATCTTCTCTTCCAAATATAAGCTGTTTATTTCTTTTTTGAGACATGTTTTCCTGTCAGTAAGTTTCTAATCTCCATAATTTAATGGTTGATTAAACATATCAGGGCTTGTTTTTGGCTGCTGAAGTGGTTAAGCAGGCTAGAAGGCTGTTTAGAGTTCCCTACCATGGCTAGAACAGGCAACTAACCATACCTCTTCGTAAGTCAGATCTAAAGGTCTAGCTTGTAAAAACAAGTTGTCACAAGGACACAGCTTTTGTTCACAGACAAAACAATTAAGAGCTGCTGGATTTTTGTCAGTGAGGCTCTCAAAGTTGTATAATTGTCCACTTGTACATAGTGGCTACGAGACACAGAGCGGGCGAAAACATGCAATCACTCCTGTTATATATTTTTCATTACTGTAATGTGGATTGTAAACAAAGTTGAAGTTAGATAAGTTGCTTGCAAACACTACTGGACTAATCATAATAAAATTAATGACAGTTTAAAATGACACATTCAATGTCCGATCAGGACAAACTTGATAGAGTCACTGTTGCAAATTGTACTTGTAGGACTTAAATGCATTTGTTCAAGAGGCAGGTAGATGATTCACAAGTTTTTGTCAATTACAACAAAGGAGCAGGAAATTACAAAAGGAATATATAAATTAAGACTGGCAGAGTAAATTAAACATGACAAATAAGGATTTGGTAAAGGGGTGACTAAAAAACAAGAACTATGTAAAATGAGGGGAAGATAATGAAGAGACAATGAGCAGGTGTAATGATTAACAATCATCATCATTAAGGTTTTGGTTTTTGGACCCGAGCATCTTAGGAATACATTTTTCAGTCTTTCTCCCTCCTTAGATGACATTAATCTGTCCTCCAGCTCTAATGCTAAAACTCTTGGTGTTATTTTTGATCAGGACATGTCTTTTATCCCCCACATTAAAAACGTTACTAGAACCGCCTTCTTCCACCTGCGTAATATCGCCAAATATAAAAACATATCTAAAAATGAAGCAGAAAAAATGGTTCGTGCATTTATCACATGTAGACTGGACTATTGCAATGGCTTGTTATCTGGGTGTCCAAAGACTTCTTTAAAGCCGTCAGTTAAACCAAAATGCTGCCACCTGTCAGAGTCTAAACTGGAGATCATATCTCTAGTTTTAGCTTCTCTCCATTGGCTACCTGTCAAATCCAGAATTTAATTCAAAATCTTAAGGCAAACCTACAAAGCCCTCAACAACCTAGCTCCATCTTATATTAGAGATCTTATTATTCCATATTTTCCTAACAGAGCACTTCGCTTTCAGACTGCAGGCTTACTTGCGGTTCCTAGAGTTTCCAAGAGCAGAATGGGAGGAAGCTCTTTCAGTTATCAGGCTCCTCTCTTGTGGAACCAACTTCCAGTTTCCGTTGTGAGGCTGACACGTTGTCCAGTTTTAAGACTGGGCTTAAGACTTTCCTTTTTGATAAATCCTATAGTTAGGATTGGCTTGTTATGCTGCTATAGGCTTAGGCTACCGAAAAACAAACTATCCTCATTTCCTAAAATTAATTGTTAAAAATGAATAGTTTCTATTTGATAATCTTTCCATCTTAACGTGATTCTCGACTTGACATTGTGTAGCTGTTCCTCCCAAATCCAGCCGGTCGAAGGATTTGACCACTTGTCCTGAGCCTGGTTCTGCTAAATGTTTCTTCCTCATGAGGGAGTTTTTCCTTTCCACTGTCGCCTTCAAGCTTGCTCTCAAGATGAGAGTTCTGTGATGGAGTTAAATTCAAAGCAGTCTGCTCCTAGATGACTTCTGGTGTGACTTGGCACTATATAAATAAACTGAATTGAATTGGAGCTTCAGTGAGCAGAAAAAAACTACCAGGAAGACAAACCAGGGAACAAAATGAGCATGTACAAGAATCAATCAAACCAAGATGATTAAAAAAATCTAAACCATACCTAAAACAAGAGACATGCAAAACACAGCACCATATCCTCACAGTTTGTGTATGTGACACACATATCGTGCATAACACTGCTAAAAGTTAACTCTTATTATTCATGGTGGGGTTTTTTGCGCTGTAATTTTACCACAATTTAAGTTCACTTCGAACTAACACGTCAAATTTGTGCAACATAATAATTGGGTCATCTTTCAGGATTTATCATGAGTCTGACGGGAAAATGGCTAATAATTTAGCTAATTCAACATAACAGCAACATAACAATTTTGAAGCTTACTCTTTTCATCTTCGACAGTCGTGGTCTGCATAAGAAACTCCGCATCTTTTTTAAATCTGTTCCTCAAAGTGACAAACTCGCTGTCATTCAACATTTTGTCTCAACTCACATTAGCTCTAGAAGCTAACCAATGATTTAAAGGCACTTCCTGTTGAACGCGCAGTCGCTTGTTAATGACGCAATGATCGCGACTCTTGTAGTTTTTGTTTGACGCTGATAAGAAAACATCCAGAACGTCTAATAAGAATTTACATTTTTAATAATTTTTCAAAATACACGTTTATCTGTGCAAATTAAAAATGTGCTTTATCTGCCTTTCCTTCCTGGGATTCACGGTACTTTTTAAAGTTGGATTATATATATATATATATTTTTTTTTTTTTTTCATTTATTTTGCACTTTATGTGCATGACAGCAGCAACTATTCAGAGTTCATCTTTACTTACTATATAGTTTTACATAAAGCAAGAGTTTGACACTGCTGTCCTACTTTTAAACTCTGAAATAGACAAAAGAAGAACATGCAAACTGAAGAAAGGTGAATCCTTTATGGATCATTGCGTCTACGTTTAACATCAGCTTGAACCTCTAACAGTTAACCACTTCTGTACAGATATATTTAATCACGTTAAACTTACATTTAAAAAAACATGTTTAAGATAAATATTCTAATTAATAACTTTTTTGATGAACAGGTCCACCTGAGATGATTGGCAACAGTTGTTTATAAGAACTGTGCACCTTCTTGATGTTCTCTACAGCAAAAGTTGCATAGGGATCGTCACTAGTTTATTTTTAACATTAAAACACCTTAATAAATGTTATAGCCATGTTAAAAATCAAAATTAATAGAGTACACCAATACAACGTTTTAAGTCTGGTAATTGAATTAGTCCAAGTTAACAAATTTTACAAATACCAGTTTAGTGGAAACAAAAACTGTAGGTATGCAAATACATACCTAAGACTTATTGTTGCACTTTATAGTCTAAATTGACAAGTTCAGCTGTGATGTTGGTGCAATTCATCATCTTAATGAAATGAATATTAATTTCGATCTGATTCTTTACCCCCACAACAACAAAGGCAGGACTCATTTCAGTACTCTGTGTGGTCTGGATTAAAATACAAGAATTAAGCCCCACTGAAGCACAGTGGACTAGAAAACATAATTTTAATACTAGCAAATTTGAGTAACAGCTCGACTAAAACCAAGAGCAAGCAATATACTGTTACAGGTGCGCAGTGCGATGAATGAGCATCAGTGTTAAACCTGCTGGGATTAGAAGAGCTTCATAAAGCTGGGCTGATTTACTCTCAGTGCATGTGTGTGTGTGTGTGTGGAGATCGCTCATTCCAGCCGTGGAAATCAGAAAGCATTGAAACTTCACCTGAGGCTAACACCAAGCATCTTGATTCTATGGAGCTTCTGTGTCTTCAGCCAAGTGAACCCCGTTCGCAGCGCGGAGGAATGCGCATTAGCTTCGTCCCATGTGAGAGTCCAATTCACCTCGGGCGGACCTCTCCCATTTCCCTTCCCCCACTCCAACATCCAATCCTACAGATAAGGTGCCATTTTGTGGCCTTACCGTGCGCGTGGAATGTGCAGAGTAATCTTCCATCAACATTGTCATCTTATACATCAAACAGCACTGGCACGTTCTAGGTAAGCTGGTATAAATTACACTGACCAGGTCCATTGCATAAAACCATTTAATCTTTAGGACCGTGTCAAAGGTATAAAAAAAAAAAAACCTACAAGCCAGGGTTGCAACAATACCATTTTAATTTTAAAACTCTACAAGCATGCCTATATAAGGAGAGTCTACTTAATTAGTTTGACTCGATCTTTCAAAACTCTGAATTTGGGATTTTTGTTGATCTTCTGGTTAAAAAGTGCAAATACTTCCTCTTCTGTCTTAATATTCCTGTCACCAGTGAAAGAGTAATAGGCTGCCAAAATCTGCAAAAGACAAGAAAAAACACCACGGGCAATTCTTTGAATTATATTTAGAAGTTGGCTGTAAAAAGAAGAAGACGCACGCTGGAATCATTCTCTGTGTGTCGCACCTTTTTCCTGAGTTTCTTCACCGACAGCTCCTGGTCCGGTGCCTCTCTTAGTACTGCTCTGATGTTTCCTTTCCAGTTAAATTTGCCTTTAGATGGAATCAAAAACATAAATCAAATTCCTGTCCAGACTATTTTGACCAAGGCTTATTGGACAGATGTGTACAAAAATGCAACGGTGACATCTGCTGGCTTTATCAAAAACACTTTTTTTAAGCACAATGCCAATCGGAAATCTGAAGTCAAAGAATATGGGGGTGAATATGCTTTAATTCATGAGTTAGTTCATATGCAGAAAAAGAAGAAGAAGCTTTATTTAATTAGATCTGAATGAGCACAAGTCATAAAAAAGCCATGTTACCCTGAGAGGCAGCTTGATCCTCGGTCTCCTCAGTCATGAGAACATTGGAAGCTTTATAAAATCAAAAATGATGGAAAGTTTTACATTAAACTGCAGCTTCATACACTTCTACACTATCAAAGGAAAAAAGGCCTGATTACAAACAGCATGTTTTTATTAATCACAGAGTAAGAGACAGAGAGTCGGTGAAAATTTGACTTACTTTTTGTTTTCTTAGCACAAGTTGGATTTTCAGCACCATTCTCATGCTGCCCTTCATCGTCAGCTTCTTCATCTCCACATTTTCTCTTCCTGTTCTTTGTTTTTTTGCCAGTTTGGTTGTTTTCGGGCTCTTGAGCAGCTGGTGTTTTATCACCCATCGCAGCCTTCTTGTTCTTTTGCTGACGGGCCTCTTTACGTTCCCGCTTGTTTAGCTTCTTCTTTTCCTCAAACTCTGGTTGGCCATTTTGGCTTTCAGTTCCATTAGTGACTACTCCGTGTTCAGCTGGGAGGCCTTTGTTCGTATTAGTTGGCTGTTTGGTCTCAGAAGCCTGGAAGATGATGGGTAATAAAAATTACTTAAATACAAAAAAAGTTTAAAAAAATTAATTAAACTTCTGACATTTTTTCTTTTTACAAACAAGTAAAACCAAAACCGTACTTAAACTTTTTCCAAACATCAGATTAACCACTTCATTAACTAGTGATAATTCAGTCTCTCAGATGCTGTACAGTTTAGTGGTTTTCTTTAAAGCTTTTTTTAAGGCACACTTCTAATATTGATGACTTGAGCTCTATGTGTAGCAGTATTTGCGTTCAGCACATGATTAGACAGTAAAATAAACAAGGTACATTTAGGACAAAGATTTTTGACAATATGTATCGCAGAGTATATTAGTACTCATTTTAGTACTTGTCAAGCACGCAGTGGTTGAGGAAAACAAAGTGACAGTAAATAAAGTAGCTAGAAATATAATTTTTCTTCAAGTTTAAACTAGGGGTGCACCAATTTAACGGCCCCGATTTCCTTAGTTTTGGGAAATCGACTGATACGTGCATGAGAAACCGATTTTACTGATTTTTTTAGTTTTAACAACAATTGTCTAAACTTCATTTATATTTCAGAGCGCTACCTCATGGCCAGTTAAAACAAGTTTGTATTGCTTCTAGGATATTGTTCAAGGGTATGTTTTTCCAATAAATTAATATTGGAAAATCGAAGGTGCATTTTGACCTTATAACACCCGACAGTGTTGCTTATAAAAGAAAATCGGTATCGGCAGGTCAGGCTTTTTAGAAATCAGTGATCAGCCAGAAAGCTGCAATCGGTGCACCCCTAGTTTAAACTTATGGACAGTCAGTGGGTTCAGTAGGACTGGTAGCAAAAACAAGAGCTCACTCATCAACTTTGCTTTGTAAGAAAAATCTTGTACTGCAGTTAATCAAAAAAGCTACAACTGACTGAGGAAAGTTTGTTAAGTGTAATAATTTCATTCATAAAACAACTGATATAATGCAGCTAAACCAGTTAAGAAAATGAACATGCCATAAAGGTATTTGTTTGATAATGTAGCTGCAGAAGTTAAGATGACTGCTGAGAAGAAAACGATACTAATATGGAACTATCAGATTTCCAGAGCAAGTGCTGCTCCAAAGAAAATAGCTGCAGATGCTGTCCGATCCGTCCACCCAGACTCGGTTGGCCTTTTGGTTCCTCCAGGCAGCCGGACCGCCCGAATGCTGGGCAGAACTCCTCCCAGAGTGATGGTCACTTCTCCCAGCAGCCTGCAGGTGCAAGGGGACGATCAATTCCTTCTGCTGTCACGAGCCGTGTTTCGTGCTAGTTCCAGGATCTCAGTGCTCAGGCACTCGAGCACAGCAGGCAGGGAGAGGGGAATTCATCTACAGAGCCTCCTTTTCAACTCATTTGAGATTTGGGGCTGTAGTTGAGATATTATTTGAGCTTTTGAGATGTTAATCAGCTGCTGTTGGTTGTAGAAAACTGCCTTGTTGCCATGGTTACGCATCATAACAAATGTCCAAAACTAAAAAAGTTTCAGTAAAAATCCTTCCAGCTGCACAGCGTCTGACACCAGAGGAAACAATCATCCAAAAAAACGTGACCCACATCCAGAAAAAGAGGAATTAAAGTTTCCAAAAGCAAAATCTCAAAATGAAAGCAACAGAGCCGCTCCAACATGCAGCCACCTTGAGCGGCGCAACTCTAGAACTCTACATTTTTTTATGTAGATAATAAAAAATGAAAAAAAAACCACATTAAACAATAGTAACTTACACTATCAGCAGCAGTAATTATGTCCCACACTTCACCATGTAGACTAGCGTTGCCTATTTTAAGACTGTTTTTCATCCAGTTCTTAAAAGAGAAAAAGAAAAATGATTACTTAAAGGTCACATTACACCAGCATTTTCTCACACAGGAAATAACACTGTCTACGAGGTATTCTGACTGTAAAAAATATATTGTTACTCTTTCTAGTGTTACTAACCTGAAACTTGGCTTTCTTCCTCGGTACATTATCATATGTACTAACTTGTCTGAGTACATCTTTCAGCTTGGCACTAACACCAGGTTTGTTCATGGCTTCATGTACTCGCTGAAAGGAAAAAAGATACAAAAAGAATTATGAAAAACCTTTCATAATCAAAGCCTACTAACTTTACATGATATGTTTACCTGTATCCACTGTTGCTGTTTCACATCTCCCTTGTTTGCCTTGGCCTCATAGCCTTTGCCTCCATACTTCTGATCTTCACTGATACATTTTATGTGGTTTTTGTAGTCATCGCCCCTGTAGGACACAAAGACAAACACCACTGTGTCAGTTGAGTGGGGAAGGTACTTCAACTAAAAACATCTTGGAAACAGACAACAGCATTGTAGAAACTTGATCATTAATTACCAGAAGTCTTTTCCACAGTCGATACAGGACAGGACTTGACACCCACGACACATGTTCACATGCTTCTCTACCTGGGCTTTTTTCAGGGATTCGCCACACGCATTGCAGGTGAAGAAGACCATTGCTAAAACTATTTCGTCGATATCAATCACTTGAGACAGTCCAAATTGATCAAAACTACGTGTAAAGTTTGTAAAATCCTTACGCGTAAGCAGGACACAAGCTAACGAATATCCAAAATCTGGCGAATATTACAAATTACCGGTAATAAAATACGTAGAGATATAAATATAGTATAGTTTGTATAAACAATACTATTTAAAAACGTATAATCGTTGCTACCGTTAAACTAAATTTGTTTTCTTTCGAGTTCGCATTTGAAATTGAACGTTCGGAGTTTCTAGGTGGCAACTTTTCAAAACACATGTGACACACTTCAGTTCTACATCGTCAGCGCTCCGTAGGCAATAACAACTGAAGAATGGTTCCGAGGAAGACTGAAACAACGTTCAGTGCCTAAACTAAATTATGCTAAACTAATTTATTAATATTTATTTTACAATTTAGTTTGTAATAGCCAATAAAGGTTACACATATGTCGCATTATTACTGTTTATAGTATCTACATGATTGTTCCGTTAGTATCGTTTAAAATAGACGCTGCACCAGGAAATGACGTCATGTTATAAAGTCGAAAGTGACCCATCATCCCAATAAAAGGTAGGAACGCTTTACTGCAAGTCTCGTTTTTATAAATAAAAATAATAAGCTAGGGACGTGAAGCACTTATTTGTGGTCGAAAATATGACGATTTAAAAATAAATAAATGTTGTTTTGTTAGCGTAGCATTGTTGCTAGCGCCAATTTGTCGTTTGTTTTCGTCCAATTTTTGCCTGGGTGGTCTCGTAGCTCGGGCTCAGTGGATTCTCGATTCTGCGCAGTTATTAATGAGCAATATAAAAAAGTGCTGAAACTTAAGAAGTGTCTTAGTTGTATCAGCTGACTAACGGAATATAAACGAATTTCATGTAGTCACTCTATATTAAACTGTTCTAGTTGTCTTTCTTTTTTCCTGCCCTCCCCATCAGATATAGAAGTTGCAGCAGCTGAGGGACCATGATGGACTCCCTGTCCAGCCACAGCTCCTACCTCCTCCAGCAGCTCCAAGAGCAAAGGATTCAGGGCCTTCTCTGTGACTGCATGCTGGTTGTCAAAGGTGTCTGCTTCAAAGCACACAAAAACGTCCTTGCTGCTTTCAGTTCTTATTTCAGGTAGAAATATATACAAAGATAATTTCACAATTACAGTTAATATTGCTGATATGTTACATAAAACCATAATTTGGAAATTGTATGATTTTCCAGATCTTTGTTCCAAAACTCTCCAAGTCAGAAAAATGACGTGTTCAACCTGGTTATCCAGGATGTCAGTGGCATCGGCCAGATCCTGGACTACATGTATACCTCCCATCTTGACATTAACCAAGACAACGTGCAAGCCCTCCTGGACATTGCTCAGAGCTTGCAGGTTCCAAATGTGCAGAGCATGTGTAATGCTTTTCTCAAGCCCTGCCCTCCACCCGTGGAGATGTCTTCATTTACTCTCCCAGGCATGCTAAGCTCCGACCACGACTGCCTTTTGGGAAGTAGTCTTCCTCATGATGTCGACCTCCACTGCCCCTCTGAATCTCAGCGGCCCGGCTTTTACAGTGACATGGACCACACAAGAAGGACGCCAGTTTCTTTGCCTAATAATAGCTCAAACTGTGACTTACCTAGCAGCTCTCAAGCACCTGCAGAAAAACAGTTGGTTCATGGCTATAAGCTCCGTAACTTCTACAGTAAGCAGTATTTCAAACAAAGTGCTATGCAAACCAACAGCGCAGTCTCAAATCAAGGCCCAGGCCCCTTGGTATTAACCGAGGAACAGCAGTGTCAGCTTGGAATGAACCAGGGAGGTAGTAATGCCCCTGTAAGTTCAGGAAACACAATGCCGTCCAATCCTGTTACATCTGTAACAGTGGAAAAAAATACAATTTCATCTTTGACACCTTCAGATAATCTAAACGCCCCTAACACTGACTCATCTGATTCCATGCTTAACAAGTTGGTTCGCCCCAAGAAGGCTGTATACCTGAAGAAATATAACTACCTCTGCTCTCAGAAAGCTCTGGAGGAGATGGGCACTGAGTCGGTCATTGAACCCATCCAGAACTGTCCTAAAGCAAGTAATCCAGGTGAGCCCTTGACCCAAACTGAAGCTCCAGAAGCTTCTGTGGAAGGCAGCCCTGCAGGCAGAGAGGAGACTTCAGAGATTATAGACGCTCCACTTCCCAGTCCTCCACCTGTAAACCCAAAGGAGATCAGCATGAAGCCTGTGTTAGAGCCTTCACAGCAAACAGGACACAAGCAGTATAGTTGTGACGTCTGTGGGAAGATCTTCAAACATCCGAGCAATCTGGAGCTGCACAAGCGCTCACATACTGGTATCACTTAATCCACATTCTTAATTATCCCAGTGATAAACAGCAACATCATTAATCCTACAGCTATGACAGAAACTTACATACATTTTCTGTTGCAGGTGAAAAGCCGTTTCAGTGCAGTATTTGTGGAAAACACTTCTCACAGGTATTCCCTGGTGCAAATTTTAATTTTGACACAATTCTTTTCTGATGGTTGGTTTGTACCAAGATAGAAAAGTGACTTTTGTTTCCTTACAGGCAGGAAATTTACAGACACATTTGCGAAGACATTCTGGAGAAAAGCCATACATCTGTGAGTTATGTGGTAAAAGGTAACGTTGATCTGTTTAATCATTTCTACAGCTATATGAGTCACCATTAACAGCTTTGTTTTGTTGATATTTCTTTACTTTAAAAAAATATTTGTAATTCATTCAGAATCGTTGCAATTTACTCTTCAGTTTGTGATTTCTTTTGTCTTTAATGCTGAACTTACCTGGAGCATATTTTTTATTTTATTTCAGTAATACCGTACTTTCTGCCGTACACGTTGCATCGCCGTATAAGTCTCATCAGTCCAAATATGTCTAATAAAATGGAAAAAAAACATAAATAAGTCGCTTTGCCGTATAAGTCGCAACTATTATGTGTCACAGCTGATGTTTGTTATTCTTCACCGCTGACCACCCGGAAACGTGGGCCGGTGTTGTGCCAAAAATCGATTGGCTGCCAAATGGCAGCTGCGGGAGCATGCACGGGAGGACTTTAACAAGAATTTAACAAGATAAACACTTAAAAACAATTATTTGTTTGCTTGTAATTATAGCAAAGGTGTATATCAATTTAACTTTTCCTAATAAATGCACTTTGACGGTCAAATCAGCTGCATTTCAAAAGCCGATTTGCGTGTGGAGGGAGGACTTGCTGTGCATTTCTTCAGAATTTAACAAAATAACCACCTAAAACAATTATTTATTTGCTCGACATTATAGTAAAGGTGTGTCTCAGTTGAACTTTTCCTTAATAAATGCACTTTGACGGTCAAATCAGCTGCATTTCACCTGGGCAGAGCGGTGAAATGCAGCTGATTTGATGTTTGCTCCAGGAGTTCCAAAGCGAGACGAAGGTTGCCTGTATGGCAAGCCAAGTGTCTCATTAATAGCCACAATTACCTATTAATGAGACACTTTGCTTGCCATATTACTCGAGCGCCCTCTAGTGGCTGAAAATGGTAATGTTCAATATTTTCCATGTCAGAATGAATGAAATCATCAGATCTCAGCCAAAAATTGGGTTATAAACAAATCGCTTCACTGTCTTAAGTCGCAGAAAATACGGCAAAAAGTACGGCAAAAAGTACGGTAGTAATATTTTAATTATAAGTCAGTGGTAGGAATAAACAAATTCAAGTGTAGCACTTTGTTATTACTGTATGATGCTGGCCAGTAGTAGTTAGCCTGAACTTTTATTTTTAATGTCCTAAACTGAATATTTATCTTTTTTCCAGCTTTACTGCAGCGGGGGATGTCCAGCGCCACAAAGTGGTTCACACTGGAGAGAAACCACACCTGTGTGATATATGTGGTCGAGGTACATCGCTCTCATATTGCATTTTTTTCTGACCTGGTTGTCTTTTTCTTCTAACTCAATAGAAGTTTTAGGTGCTTATTCTAAGGGTCAGCTAGAAAATGACAGGTTGTTTCTAAGAGAGATGTTTCTCCTTGTCATGTGTTTTGTTCAGGATTTAACAACTTGAGTAATCTCAAGGAGCACAAAAGGACTCATGCAACAGAAAAGACCTTCACCTGTGACCAATGTGGAAAATCTTTCAACACCCACAGAAAGCTTCTGAAGCACAGGGCTCGTCACGCTGGAGAAAAACCACACAGCTGTGCCACCTGTGGTAAGGATCAGTCTCTTTAAGTACCGCTCGGCAACAAAAGCTAAAGGCAGGTGTGTGTTCATTGGATGTGCATCTACAACTGCTTAATTTTTAACTCAACCTAATTCAAGATGAAACCAAATGGCTTTAACTCAGCCAGTTTGACAGAAATTGAGCTGACATTTGGTGTGACAGCAGCTGAGCATTGTCCCAAACATAATTTGAGCACATCACATTGTGCAGTCTTGGCTTAAAACTTTGCTGTTAATATTTGGAGTTAGCTTTTTTGGTCTGTTAGCAAAATATCTATGAACACCTGGACAGATTTCAGTGCAACTGAGTAACTCGGTAACTATTAGCTGTACATGACTAAATGATTATCTTTTGGAGTCAGCCTAGTTAAAGATGTTGACCACAGCTGAAGTGCTAACAGATTATGGGAGATCTTGCACGATATTCAAGTTTCAAGGTAACTTTACTGTCATTTGCATCACATGTGGTACATGAGGTAAAACGAAATTGTGTACCCAAGTTTCCAGTTACACACAAAAATAGCAACAATATAAAGTATAAAAAAATAAATTGTATATAAGGATGTTAGATATATGCTAAACTAGGCCTGTCACGATAACAAATTTTGTTGTGCGGTTAGTTGTTTCAGAAATTATTGCAACGATGATGTTGTTTGGAGACCGTTTTGAACTAATGTAATGATAATGACATAATAATGCAAGTACATCCTCTCAAAGATCAATAAACTTTAATTTCAAAAGAACACTTAACACTGGAACTGGAAAATAAACAAAAAACAAAAATAATACTGACTCTCAGTCTCCGTTAACAAAAAAATGCACATGAATAAAATCTAAATACAACAAAAAAATGGAAATAAAAACTACATTAAGCCAAAACAGTAAAGATTATGAAGTCTGTAAACTAAATTGCCTTTCAAAAAATAATAATCATTAGTTTTATATAGAGAAGACGGGCAAAACTGCCAGTTTTATAAACAAAAACTGCTTTGGATGATTGTGCTTTAGGTGCACGTGCAAGTTGGTTGTATTGCTGCTCTTAGTTGCTACAGTTTTATGAAAAATGCGACATACTGTCTCGCAAAGGTTCAGCGGTTCGCCTCGGTCATTTGGTTTGAATCCGAAGCGTTCCCACACTGCTGCTGCTGTTGCATTCAACTTTGAAACTAATTCCATTTCTTTCTTTAGCTTGGGGCTCTAATGCTGCAGAGATACAAGACGATGTGCCTTGGCAGCTACCTGACACGATAGTTCACTCCCCCCTTACGCTAAGAAAAGAGAGAGGGAGGGGTCAGTGAAGAGCACCGGGGTGGAGCCTTTTGTCATCCAGAGTCTTCAGTAGAAAGAGAGAGATGTGAAGAAACAATAAAGCCAATAAATGAAAATTATTGACCTCGTTTAACTTTATCATGCAATTATTGTTTATTGCGACAAACCTACACTAAACAATAATAATATAATAGAATATGGTGTATGAAACAGCAGCCTGAACCTGAGTTTGTTTGTGAGCAGAGAGGTATGAATATAGCAGCTTAAGGTAAGAAATCAGCAGCATGGATAAAGTGTCAAATCTCCAATTAAAGTGTCATTACAGTGATTATTCTGGTTAGATTCATGAGTCTAACAGCCTCAGGGTAGAAGCTGTTCCTCAGTCTAGTGGTTTTACACTTAATGCTCCTTAACCTCCTGCCTGAGAGGACCAGGGCAAAAAGTGTGTGTGCTGGGTGAGTGGGGTCCTTCATGATGCAGGTGGCCCTCTTCCTGCATCTGGAGGTGTAAATGTCTGTGGTGAGACTGACTCCAACATCTTCTGTGCAGCCTTCACCACTCTCTGCAAAGCTTTTCTTTCTGCAGCTGTGCAGCCTCCATTCCACATGTTGATGCTGGAGCACAGGATGCTCTCCACTGCACACCTGTAGAAGGAGGTGAGGACTGAGCTTACCAGACCAGCTCGTCTCAGCCACCTGAGGAAGTAGAGGAAATATTAGTTAATTAATATTGCAGTATTGTATGAAATGATGCATGTCATTTTCACGGTTTGACAAAAACAGTGACAAATCTGTCATTTATCAACATAAAACGATCTTAATCTAAAACTTTGTCATGAACGGTGGCAGGTGCAGGTATTCCTTCAAGGAATGCTAAGCCTTTATTTATTAAACGTTATTCACATTGTTTTTTATTGCACAGGAATTAAAGTTTAAAAATAATTATCTTTTTACATGTTTGAGTAAAAAATATGTTTGTCTTTTTCAAATGTGCAATTGTCAATTTTTATTTTCTGGATACAGAGAACAGGAGTAACTCTAACTATCCTGCTAACATGTTATCGCAGCCTTTGAAATATTTTACTCACTCTTTGAAAGTAGGAAAATGTGTTTATACACAGTAAAAAAAGAAAAAAAAAATATATATATGTGTGTAGGTTTAATTTAGATCTACTATTGAGACAAGAAATTAAATTAATATTGAAGAACCCAAATGTGATATTTTAGAGAGGTTTAGTTTATTGTTTCAAAGTCAAGTAAATGAGTAGTAATATTTATTAAATTGAGCTTCATCGCTCATGTTATACCTGGTACGTATGAGCCCTGATTGTAAATATTGTGGTGCAACATATCTTACATTTAGTATTTGTTGTTTTATGCAGGGAAGTGCTTCATTGGCTCAGGAGACCTTCAACGTCATATACGCTCACACACTGGTGAGAAGCCCTATATCTGCACTACATGTGGAAAGAGCTTTACCCGTTCTGCTATGCTGAGGAGGCACAGCAACATGCACTGCAAGGGGCCACCAGTTTCAAGCCCGGTGACGGTGGACGCCGAGCAGACACACAGCTCAGATGGAGCTGCCTCCTTCTCCAAACCGGTCGGCCTGAACAAACCACCTGCTGCTACCTCTGAGCAACACTTCTCCACGATGATGCCCAACACAGAGTTAGATAAGCCCTCACCGCCCAGTCCTTCATCGCCACAAGCAACACAGCATATAGAGACTCCACCTCCCAGCATGCACCTCAGCCCAGCGTTGACATCTCTTCCAGAGCTGCGCTCCCTGGTTCCCCATCACCTCCTGTCATCCAGCCACCAGGAGAGAAGTGCAGCTCTCCTCCCCGCAGACCGCATCAAGCTGTCCAAGCTGCACGAGACTCCAGAGATCGTTTATGGTCCTTACATGGAGAACGGGAACATGTCCATTGACAGTGACCCAGCAGGGAGACCCTACCTGCCCCCCACAGACAATTCCTTCACAGGGTCAAGTAGACCCTACAGGTCCAGTGAAGGCCAGTTTATCTCCAGTGTAACTTTGTGGGGTCTGGCCATGAAAACGCTGCAGAATGATAATGACATGGAGCAGTGAAGTCATCACGGCCAGATCACGCTGACATTTTTTTTTCTCATATTCAGTTGTTGAGGTGGATTTTTACCACTGTGATTTTGATCATATTTAAAATGGACCCATGTCATATATAGCCTTCCAATACAAAACGTTCAGTTATTTAGAATCATAAAAATAACAAAACACTGTTGTTGTTGTTTTCTGTATACACTGCGCGCACTTTAACAATAGTTCTCACAATACAGCTGTATTTTCATTATCGTTAAAACTGAATTATATTCACACAACAATAACTTATTTAGATTCTATTTATTATAAGTCTCAGTGGTCTTGATTAAACAGCTTTTAAAATGTTTTTACCTGTATCGATTAAAAACTGGTTGCGTTTTATGAACGTATAATGAAACAAAAACAGATTATTTCTAAGTTAAATGAGTTCAAGAACTGTGTAAACAAATGCACAACAATTTATTTTGTAGCCTTGCTCTAACGTTCATATAAAAATAAAGAAAACTGTGAATATGGTTGAAAATCACCAGCACTTTGAGTTTTTTTTTAAATTCACTGATAAAAAGACATGACGTGATTATTTTTTTCTTTTTTGCTCCTTTGTCTAAAGAAATAGGTGGTATGATCAGAACTAACTGTGTCAATTTATTTGTTTTATTTTTCAATAGAAGCCACCACAGAGCAATTTAAAAAAGACATAAGTTCAATTAATGATTAAGTAAATGTTTAAAAATAGCAATTGACAAAAGATGAATTATCTGGCCAATTCACAAAATTACATAAAGTATTTGGTTTGGTTTTACCCCAGTGTTTACATCTTAAATAATGTCGAGGGAGTCCAGGTAACTAGAGGAAATTTACCTTTCAACACAAGAGACCGTTTGCAGCAGACTGTGACCATAACTACAAAAACAAATGCGTGCATTTCAATTAAAACAACAAAAAGGTTAAGTCATGGCAGGCTGACAAAGTCCTCTGGATGGGAGAAGAAACATTACTCATTTAAAGAAACTGGTCCAGATGACACGATTTAACCTGTTTTGTTATCTACCTGGATGACTGAGCTCACAAACCTTTTTTAAAACACAAACACTTCATAAAAGTGAACTAAAGATCAGTATGTAAGGATAACCAGGGACAGCATGTATAGGAAAGTGTTCCCAACTTGAAAATGCTGCTTTGGGATCGAACCAGCACATATTTGATTGGTTCTGTGAAGGAGCAGAACCAGGACTGCAGCTCAGGCACTGATGGGCCGTTCCATTTGTGCTCAAGTCAAAAGATTTCCACTGGAAGGCCCCGAAAGTCTGAATTCTGACTCGCCCCATCATCATTCATTCAACCTTTATTTATACAGGTTAATCCCACTGAGCCTCGGGGACTCATTTTATTAGAGAGACCTGAAATTGAATCAAAATTTAATCTGACTGAGGACCAGATAAAATTGTAATGAGGACCGACTCTAGCCTGCGAGCCATCAGTTTGACACACTAAGTTCAAACATGTCTCTCTTCCTTTGGTGCTTGTAGGGGTGGTGGTGATAAAGAACAATAACTTTGCTTTTGCTTTGGATTAATCCGCACAAAGCAACTGGCCCAGACAACATCCCCGGAAAAGTGTTGAAAGAATGTGCCGATCAGCTCTGCGAGGTGCTGGCAGACATCTTTAACACCTCACTTACCCTGGAGACAGTTCCCACCTGCCTGAAGACTGCCACCATCATCCCAGTCCCAAAAAGCTCTACAGTGACTGGTCTGAATGACTATCGGCCAGTGGACCTCACCCGGACAGTCGCAAAATGCTTCGAAAAACTGGTCATGACTCGCATTAAAACAACAATCAACATCAACGAGGACCCTCATCAGTATGCATACCGTGAGAACCGATCAACAGAGGATGCAATCTCCTCTGTGGTCCACACTGCGCTCAACCACCTGGAGCATAAAACTCTTACGTCCATATGCTCTTTGTGGACTTCACATCCACCTTCAACACCATGATCCCCCAAACCCTGATGGACAAACTATCCACACTAGGACTAAGCCCCTCCATTTGCAACTGGGTACTAGACTTCTTAACAAACAGCCCACAGTTAGTGAGGATCCACAACTTCTCCTCCTCCACCATAACCTTCAGCACTGGCTCTCCTCAGGGATGTGTGTTGAGCCCCCTCTTGTTTACTCTGCTCACGTATGATTGTGCAGCTACCCATCCAGGATGTCACATTGTAAAGTTTGCAGATGATACAGTGGTGGTTGGATGCATCACAAACAATGATGAGTCCAGCTACAGGAGGAACACCTGGAGAGCTGGTGCAAAGAGAATAACCTTCACATCAATGTGAAGAAGACAAAGGAGATGATTGTGGACTTCAGAAGGAACAAAAACATCTACACCCCCCTGAACATAAGAGGATCTGCGGTGGAAGTGGTCTCCAGCTTCAAGTACTTGGGTGTACACATGAATAACCTCAGCTGGAGCAACAACACCACCAGCCTGATCAAGAAAGCTCATCAGAGACTCTACTTCCTCAGACGGCTGAGGCGAGCTGGTCTGGGAAGCTCAGTCCTCACCTCCTTCTACAGGTGTGCAGTGGAGAGCATCCTGTGCTCCAGCACCAACGTGTGGCATGGAGGCTGCACAGCTGCAGAAAGAAAAGCTTTGCAGAGAGTGGTGAAGGCTGCACAGAAGACTGTCGGAGTCAGTCTTCCCACCGTCACAGACATCTACACCTTCAGATGCAGGAAGATGGCCACCTGCATCATGAAGGACCCCACTCACCCAGCACACACACTTTTTGCCCCACTCCCCTCAGGAAGGAGGTTGAGGAGCATTAAGTGTAGAACCACTAGACTGAGGAACAGCTTCTACCCTGAGGCTGTTAGACTCATGAATCTCTAACCAGAATAATCACTGTGAAAAAAATCACATCATGTTGCTGCTGATCTGTTTCATGTTGCTGCTGATCTGTCTCAATGTTGCTGCTGATCTGTTTCAATGTTTATGTGTTCATGCGTGCTCATCTGCTTACACGGACTCATGTTCATGTTTGTGTTGATGTTCCACGTAATGTTTTATGTTATGAGTGCGTAGTGTTAGTGTATATTTAGTTGATGTTTTTCTTAGTTCATATCTTAGATGTTATTACTGTTATATATATATTTTTTTACATTTATTGTTGGATGTAACTGGGACCCTGTGTACATAATTTCGCTCCACCACATGTACCACATGAGGTGCGAATGACAATTAAGAAACTCTGACTTTTGTCTGTCTTTTTATTTTAATTAATTTATCATCCAGTCCTGGAATCAAGGCAGCAGCAGATCAATAATATCTTTGTGGGTAGAGTTCAAAAAAGTTTAAAACATTTCATCCCATTCATCACACACTGATGAATTCTGGTTTAGGGCAGCACGGTGGCTCAGCTGGTGGAGCTAAGTTACAGAGTTAACAGAGGGAGCTAAAATCTTCACAGCAGTTCACGATTAAAGAGCTACAGTTTGACAGAAAAGCCAGATTTGTCTAATGTGACGCGTTTCCTACCATGACTGAGTGTGTAACAGCAAAAAATGTAAAATGTTGCAAGAAACGTGTTGCCTGTCCACTCCCTCAGCCTTGTGCCTCAAGGTATGAACATTGCTCACGGGAGCGGTTTGGTTTTCTGGATGCTGTTGGTGGAGGAAGCTGTCACAAACGAGAGCCTCACTCTGAGCACACCCAGTGAACACCACGCACCAGTGATCACCGCGTGAGCCCGCTGCATGATGCGAGACGTGAAGATGGAGCCGAGCAGACGGCGTTCTCCGAGATAGGCTTCTGTTGATTGGCCCTCATTGTCACAACATCCAGGCCTTGTTATGCCGTGCCTGCTGCTGGATTAGTTGCCTAGCAACACATAGGATAAGTCTGTTATCATGGTGTCCATTCTCCTTGATTACCCCTCACATCTGCCCTGCTAACTATGATGAAGAAGAGGCATAGCTTTTTGTTTAGTGCTTGACCTTGATATATCTCTTTGTACTCTGATTTGATTGTCAAGGATGTTTTGAACAAGCTTGTGTGAAAATAAGGAGGTGACGTCCCAATGTTGGTATATCATATGGCTTAAAATACTTGCAGTTTATTTTATATTTATTAGTACATTATTTATTGAAAGATCTTTTTGAAATCCATCCATGACAATCATGTGCAAACACCGGCCATGTTGAGCATTTTCTCACTACAGCAAATATCAAAGTGTGAAAGTGTGAAGAAACTGCTTCTGTTCATCTCTCCAGCATGGAGGCAGTAGCACCCTGATGCTAACAACATTATTTTTAGATTTCATCAAATCATTTGTTTGTTTGTTCGTTTGTTTTTAACATTTTATTTTGCTTCATTTCTTATCAGTTATATCAGTACAGACAAAATAAGCTCCTATAGTATGAAGCTATTACATTTTAATAATGCTGCTTATCTTATTTTGACTGTGGGTTGTGGATTTATCATGCTTTCCATATTTCCACTTTTTGTGTATATAAATTAGATTTGTAATGTTGCAAAGCTCAAAGTCAACACTAAATAAAGTTTGCAGAACACCCTGTTAGTGAGCAACATAAACTGCTTAATGTAGAAAACTTCTGTTCATGTCTTTGTCTACATCCCTAAGAAACACATTTGCATAATGCAGCTTCATCTTCGACCCACCTGAACAAAGAATGAGCAGCTGTCTTAAAGGTGACATTCACTGAGGGATTTCCAGCTGTTCCAGAAATATAGGCCAACATGACAAAATGTATATATTTTTTCCCCTTCAGCTGCTCCTGTCTGCAGGTGTCATCTCTGAGCAAATGCACAAAAGCTTTGCCAATTATTTTACCTCAGATGCTCTTTTCTGATGCAAACTGGGTTCAAACCTGCAGCCTCGGGATTATGAGACTGCAGCACTGACCACTGAGCTACCACAGCCCCTGAGCAGAGTAACTATTGAAAATCCATCCATCCATTATCTTTCCTTTCTGGGTCACGGGGGTCTATGGTGTCCATATCCAGCAGTCAGTGTGCGAGAGGCGGGGGACACCCTGGACAGGTCTTCAGTCCATCACAGGGACACTTGGAGACAAATGAAACAAACATTCACTCTCTCACGCTCACCGAGGGACAATTTAGAGTTACTAATCAGACTAACATGCATGTTTTTGGTATGGATGAAACCGGAGTACCTGGAGAAAACCCATGCATGCACGGAGAGAACATGCAAACTCCACCCAGAAAGGCCCCCAGCCGGGATTTGAACCAGCAACCTTTTCACTCAGAGGAAGCAACTTACTGTGCCACCATGCTGCCCTTCTATTACAAATATAATAATAAAACTCAAAACTGTTTTTTTTTCTAAATTCATCAATAAATTAATAGTAAGTAAAATAAAAATATTATTTCACATCCTAACAGAAGGAGCTGCCTCTGCATTTCTCTAAACAAAGAGTCTTTGCTAGAGAATCTTCCTCTCTTCTCATCTTCTTTTTCTTTCTTTCCTCCCTCCCACCATCACTCTGAAGTTAATCCTGAATATGTGTGCCATCATACCGCTACAAAATGAGACCCAGCCTAATGTCATTTTACAGGGAAATATTTCCAAAGCCAGTCCTTTGTTTCATTATCTCATCACGTTTTATTGCTTTGTGCATTCACAGCCATATGAGGATGGGGTTAATTAACAAGGGAGTGTGTATAAATCCAACTACATTTGTCTGGCTGTGACAGTTTATGGAAGAAAAAGGCAGTCTAATCAAATTTAACTCAAGGTGTTTATCATATGTACTAATGCATCTGAGTGTGCAATGGTTATGAAAAACTTTGACTGAAAAAAATGTATCATTGTAGTTTTCTTATATTGTGATCTACAAAATAAAAGTGCTTCCTTACAGATGAGCTTAAATGTTTTGGACTTCTCCAATAGTTCACTCAAGACAGGATCCATGGCGTGTGGACGTGTTCTGGCAGCGTTTCCAGTCTAGCAGTAATTGCCGTGGAGCTGCGGCTTGATGCTGTGTTGGGATGGATAAATGGCTGACCCAGTCTCTGCACTGTAATTCCTCTGTGTGTCACAATGTGAAAGAGGCTTAAGCGCAGGCGAAGAATGGTGATTGTTCTCACTGTTAGCTGTTGTCTCCTTGCTATGTTTCAACTGCGTTTCTCATCATTTCAAGCTCCGCGCCTGCTTTTTTACTGACACCGTTCAGATTTAGCTGAATGATGTCAATTATGAAAATATTGTTACTGGAAATAAAATCTTTTTTTTTCAATAGATTTGTGAAAGTTATTGTTGAATTCATGTGTTTAAAGGTAGACACATATTACGGTATATCAACACCAGTCAACATACACACATACCAGTAGTTACACCATTCTTTTTTTTATCCTCTGATAGAGTGAAAAGGAGGAATACCCTTTGTTTGTCCGTCCGTTCATCCATTCATGAATATTGTGACTATGATAACTTGAAAAATAAAGTGAGGTACCAGCTTCCATTATGGAGTGTGGCTGCATATAGGCATAAGAAAGGTTTATTTTGAACAATGGGCTGCCATGTCAAAATCCAAGATGGTCTCCATCATATATATATATAAACTGGCCACCACTGTTATTTGAGGAAATTATGCTTTCCAGTTTTTATATTGCTTAGTTTCCTCAAATAACTAGGGTGGCCTGGGGGAGGGTTAGTCAAATTGCAATCTAAGGTGGCCAAGGCCACCTTTGACCACCCTCTGGCTCCGCCATTGCACCTGGTGGTGGATAAAATTGCTCCCTCTGCTCACCAGGATCAAGAAAAAAAAAACCTCTGTTCTTATACACATTACCCAGTTGAATATCTTGAACAAAAAACCTCAACGTTTTCTTGCATTCCTCATTCATTTCCAGTACAGAAAAACATCATAAACTACAAACATTCACTATTCAAACGTTTCATCAACAGCGGACGTTGGTGTACCACTTGTTTCGTTTTGTTGTTGCTGCTTTACTTATTCACAAATCGTCTTGTTCTCTTCTTTAAATACACACACAAACACACACACTGGCCTTTAGCCACTGTACCCAGGTGTATTTTCTGTCTGGGTCTGCAGTTCACTTCTTGTTTCTAGGGATGCACTTCGACACCTGTCACTAAATGTGACAGGTTATCCCCCCTCAGGCAAAGACATCAGGTTGCTACAGCACACACAGCAAACCCTGTGACAAGAAATGGAGACTGGCTGAACGTGTTGCTGGTTGTCTTCTACTCTGAGTCCCTGCTGCCAGTTGTGTTTTATATTCCAATCAGGAAGCACACTGTGAGGACATTTAAAGATTACTGGCTACATCAGTGATTCCCTCAAGTGCTTTGTGTCTATTTTATGTTCCTATGTTTGGAAAAACATGGCAGCAACCATTTTACTAATATTACAATGATGAAAATCATTAAGAGTAATTTAAATCCTATCAGGTGGATAAAGATTAGTTCGCCAAAAACTTTAGACTCAACATTTCTTATCAATAGTGCCAAACTCCCTTGACCATCTGATAGAAAAGTAGTCAAAATAGCTAAAGCTGCTTAGATTTATGGTAACATTTTAAAAGAAAACATTAAACGTTGGTAGCACTGAATGAGTTCTGTATGTTTGTCATGACTAGAGTACCTGTGATGATGTCTCCAGAGTTGGTATCTCACTGAAAGTATTTTCTTGGGGTTTGCATCTGGGGCACAGTGACTTGGGTCAACTGTTTTATTCAAATACATATTTACAGTTACTTCAATTATTTAAATCATTGAGGCTAGAGACTTTTATAAACTAGAAAATTAGAAACTTTACACGTTTAACCAACAAGTGTAGAAAACAATTATTTTCCACCACAAACTTATTTTTTTTCTTGACGATAAAATCCATCCATCATCTTTACCCACTTCTTCCCTTTTGGTGCCCATGTCCAGCAGTCACTGTGTGAGAGCCAGGGACACCCTGGACAGGTCTCCAGTCCATCACAGGGACACATAGAGACAAACGAGACAAACAACCATTCACTCTCTCACTCGCACCTAGAGACAATTTAGAGTTACCAATCAGCCTAACATGCATGTTTTTGGTCTGTGGGAGGAAACCAGAGTACCAGGAGAAAGCCCACACATGCACGGAGAGAACATGCAAACTCCACCCAGAGAGGCCCCGAACTGGGATTTGAACCAGAGTGACCAGCTCGCTGAGAGGCAGCAGCTCTATTAACTGAGCCACCGTGTTTCCCGACAATAAAACCTTGCATAAAATTTGCAGCTAAAGCTTCATCACAACTCTGCTGACCTACGACAGCTTGCCTTTCATGGTGGCGGGTGACAATTTGTATATATGTGCATTTATATGCCTGTTGTGTTAGCAAAATAGCTCATGAATCGGTGAATGGAATTTAGTGAAACTCAATCATTATAGTTATTCATCTGCAATTGATTAAATTTAATCAAGTTAAATTTCATTCACCATATTTTTCCCACGCACTTAAAAGAAGGCTGGAAAATCAACGAGTTGCATAAATTACCACTTCATGCCTGGACAAATGTTTCTCCTCATGAACGGCTCCCTGTGAGTTTACAGGTGCTTTATGAATTTTACATATTTTACTGACCAACAGTGGTGAGTTTAGCCTCTTTTGAGGGGTGCTCAAGCACCCCTAAAGTTTAACGCAGCACATCTGAAAAAAAAATTATAATATATATATATATATATATATATATTGTTTTTGTGTTTTTTTTTTTTGGTGGTTCTGGGTTCGGGTTTTGGGTTCTGATTATTGCATTTATGAGTCATTGGCAACAAAATAAAAACATTTGAAAGGTTACATGTCATTGTAAAACTTGGTTTATTTTCATAATGACTTTGCTGGATGTTCGGCCCCTGAGCTGCTGGCTCTCAGTAACTGTGCCCCCCTGAGCAGTTTAGTTGAATAATCCTGTTTTAGAGGGTGGAATAAAGTTTATTCCATTTCCAAAACATAAACCGAGTATGGAAAACTGTAAAAGATTTATAAAGCCCAGCGGCTGACCTCATGAGCAGCTGAATACAACAGTGATAAACAGGAAGTACCACATGTTCATCTGCACGTTGCTAACTGCAAGAAAATCCTCCATTTTTTGTCATAATTACATCGTATGCTTCATGATTAAATTAAAGATTAATGTTTAAAGCTAGTTGTGCTTTGCTTTGTGTGATTTGTATGTAGATATATGTTGTAACTTCTGGTTACATAAGTTTAGCCTTTGTTTGTTATGATCAGTTAACACTAAACTGATTTTGTACAAAGCGTAGGTTGTGTAATGTAAAGCAGAGCGCTACGTTTGCAGCATCTTAGCTAGCGTGTCTGTATTGCGCACTGCTAGCTTTGCACTACTTCTTTTAGAGCCGAGCTCTCTAAAATAGTTGTTGAATTAAGTGTTTACTTATGTAGGTAAACGCAGATGTTTAACAACCCGCTAAAATGCACCATGCAGGAAATGGTATCTACTTTGTTCAAAATTTTCTGGGGGAGGACCCCCAGACCCCCACACCAGTGCGTGAATGCTTCTGGTACCAATAGCCACCACGTTGTTCAAGCCAAGATCCACTGCCAGCACTGGGAGCTACGCACCCCTAAAGGTCAGATTCTAGAATCGCCCCTGCTGACAAACATTTCCAACGCTGCCATCGTAGTAGGAGTACTGTGATGTTTTTGTCTTTTGATTTCTTCTAAGTATGTTTTCCAGATGTGCAGACAAACTCACCTCATTACACACACAGGTTCTAACCGTAAGGATGAAATAAGCACAAAAACTTCATTTTCTCTCCACTTCACTTTGATTTCCTGTAGTGAAGAAGAGTAGCCAGTCATATGCAACGACAGAAAGGACAGAAGCCTTAAGGCAGAGTGAATGTGGAGAGATGATGTAAAATTAGCCACGCTGTCAGAACAGTTTGCACTTGGCTTTAAAGGAATCATCACCAGTGGAGCAGACTCAGGGAAGCCCTCCACGGCCTCCTCTCAGCTCGCCTGCAGTGAGACTCAGACTTCTCCCTTTGCACGTGCATTAGATTGCAAACCGCTCCAGCTCTTCATGGACCTGGATCTAAACAGCAATCATGCAGCCAAGACCGCCCCCAATGAAAAGTTATTGTAATCTGTGTTTCTGCATTCATGTGAGAAATTGAGCCTGCATGATGCTTGTTTATTTCTAGATGCCACTTTAATAATAATAATAATATTAATAATAATGCAGCACAATAAATACACCCCAATGCCCTTTTTCTATAGTTAGGATATATTTCATGAAGAGTTGCTTTTTAAACAGTCATAAAAACTACTAAGTTTTAGTTTTTTTGTTGTTGTGTTTTTTTTTTTTGTTGTTGTTGTTTTTTGACTGAAAGGCTTGCAGAAGAACAATATTGTTTTTGTAGATCTGCCCCTACTACAATCATCCTGCATTCTCAGTGGGATAATTCAGGCATTTTGAATGCATGAATAGAAATTTTACATTAAA
>NC_056504.1:9874912-9896543 GCF_014905685.2 Nematolebias whitei
ATATATAACTAAAAACTTAAAAAGCACACTATAGCTCTATGGTCCGACACCGTTACAAGAGCTAGAATGTGAGGTTCAGGAGTTGTGAAGGTTTGTGTTAGAGTAAGGGGCTTCGGAAATGTTTATGTTAGAAGTAAGCTCATACTAATATAGAAAAAAATGTGCAGGATTGTGTATGTGTGTGCAGCTCTTTTCCTGTTTGGCACGCTGTCAGTGGCTGGCATATTCAGCTCCAAACAGCTGTAAGGTCCGCCCCTCTCCACTGTTGACCAACTCATGCAGAAGCTGTCCTTTGAGATGTGCCCAAACTCCTCACTGTTTTTGTCTTCGTGCTTATGTTATGCACATTTGAGGGGGAGACAGAAAAAAGGGAAAAGGGGAAAGAGTCGAGTTGCTTGAGTACGTGATGCAAACGATAAGCACAGTCAAGCAGGTGAAGTGTGTCAAACAGAGATGTTCTACAAGTACAGTACAAGATTTTGTGATTCATCAGCCTGTAAGCCAGAGCCTCCATCATGAGTGTAATTAATGAGTAATGGTCTTCCTCTCATCCAACCCCCGTCTGACCTACTGTTCTATGATGTCATCCTCAGTACTTCACTGTACACCAGCTCTGCTTCCCTCAGGAAGTGTTTGTGTTCATTATTTGAAGGCTTTTTACTTTTTTCCACACATACACTTTTTTCTGATTTGGTAAAAGAAACAGCAAATCAATTTCTTAACGTTCACATTGTGGTATGTTTGAAAAAAAGTTTCAACGTAGCGTATTTCAGTTGTTTTTGTTTGTACTTTGTCAAATACTGCCAACTTAGCTGTAGCTTCTTGCTCATGTTGATCAGTTGTGAGTTAAAATCAACCTCTGAACCTCCTTCCGTTGACTTTTTCATGACTTAAATGAATTCTAACCTAAATTAAAAATAATAATAATTAAAAAAAATCCACATGCCTATACCATTTCCACGTGTTTTTATTTCTTAAAGAGATTATTCACAATGTTTGATGCAGGATTAATTAGAAATATCCCTACAGTTGGTATCTTACCTGTTCTAGATACCTGCTGCACAGAGCCTACACACACCTGAACAAGGCAGGCAGCACTGTATGAGTCATGTTCTTTGACTTTCCCAGTGCTTTTAACACCATAAGACCTGCTCTGCTCTGCAGTAAGCTCCGGGACATGCAGGTGAAAGACTCGCTGGTCACCTGGATCAGAGACTGCCTCACGTGTCGACCACAGTAAGTGAGGCTGCAGAACACCACCTCAGACACCATACTGAGCAGCACAGGGGCTCCTCAGAGAACGGTCCTCTCATCGTTTCTGTTCACCCTCTACACCTCAGACTTCAGGTACAACCACAATCCTCCATCTGCAGAAGTTCTCAATGCCTCTGCCATTGTGGGCTGCATCACTGGTGACCAGGAAGCTGGATACGGAGGTGTGGTGTACAGAACCACCTGCAACTCAATGTTGGAAAAACTAAAGAGCTGCAGGTGGACTACAGGAAGAAAACCACTCTCACCCCCATCCCTATCAACATTAAGGGTACTAAGGTGGACACTGTGGACTGCTACAAGTACCTGGGGGTCCACCTAGACAATAAACTGGACTGGACAGCTAACACCAACGCCATCTACAAGAAAGGAGAGAGTCGCCTTTTTCTTCTGAGGAGACTCAGATCTTTTAACATCTGCAGGACAATGCTGCAGATGTTTTACCACTCGGTGGTCTCCAGCGTTTTCTTCTACGCTGCGGTGTGCTGGGGCAGCAGGATGAAGAAAGTTGATGCCAACAGACTCGATATACTCATCAGGAGAGCTGGCTCAGTTCTGGGAGTGGACCTGCAGTCTCTGACAGAGGTGTCTGAGCAGAGGATGCTGAGGAACCTGCTCTACATCCTGAACAACACGTCACACCCCCTGCATGACACCCTGGACTCTCACCGCAGCACCTTCAGTCGTAGACTGAGACACCGAGGTGCTGCACAGAACAAAACAGGAAGTTCTTCCTCCCTGTGGCTATCAAGCTTTTCAACTCCTCCCCCTTTCTGCACATTAAAATTACTCCTGTACTACAATAAACACTTTAATGTTTCTGACCTGCTTAGAACTTAATTGCTGGTATTTTTATATTTTCTCTTATTTTTTATATCTTGTATGATTCCTTGTGTAGATTCCTTTGTACTGAAACTCTGGCACAAAAATTTCCTGCAGCATCAATAAAGTTCTATCTTATCTTATCTCTTTTTTGAATGACATCTGTTTAGAGAATAGTTTTAGTTATTTATTTATGTTACCAGAATGATGAACTAAAAGCTAATTCAGTTAGTACTAAAAAAACCATCTCTCTAAATTTCCTGGCAGTTGATGTGAGCGCTATTCTATAAAGCTTTACATTGCTCTCATTTTTACATTGTACAATTTCTTTCAAAGAAGTCTATAGTTATTTACAAACACAAACAGAAGTGGCTGCAGCTAGATGTTGAAATTCTGGTTCAAATATAATATTTCTTCTAGAATAACAGCATATTGTGAAACTGATGGAGTTATATTAGATATTTTCAGATCCTGTTAATGTTGAAGGTTATCTAATGCCAGATCTCAAATAAAGTCTCTCGAACAAAGATGAATTGTTCTCCAAACATTACCACAGATATTTTTTAACACTCATATTGGTCTACATGACAAATTCAAAGTGTAAATGAATTAAAGCTAAATAAAATACAGCCCAGAATAAACCGACTGAATGCATGAGCCAACATTACAATATATCCTGTTTCCATTCTTCCATTCATCTCTGTCTTGCTCCATCCATGCCTGTTTAGATGTCATATTTTGTCATTTCTTCGTTGACCTATCACTTTCTGTTAGCTGTCAAAGTATAAGCCTTCATAAAATGCTGCACAATGCACACGATAAACAATTGCGCAGGAGCATCGGTGCACACAAACTCGCACACAGAACAAGGCAAAGGGAGAGGCAGAGAGGTTGGCGGCAGCTGTTGACAGATATCACAAGAGACTTATTGGGTCAAAGATCTGTTTTTCTCCACTGAAATAACTCAGTTCCTTTTTGAAAAGAAGAGGCTTGTAGCATCTATTGACACATGAATTACCATAGATACCAAGTAATGGATTTATACACTTGTAGGTGTGCTGTTATTGCTTTAGCTGAAAGATGAAAAATGAAATTTGAATTGACTGAAATTTGAATGTTTTCAATTTCCAGCAAATGTTTGATGCTGATGAGTTTTAAGGACATACCAGATGTATTTTAATAAATCATTATCACCCAAATAAAGCTGATAATAATTGGACTTTTCTGCTTGTATTGCTTTATGTTAGTTTGCTGAACTGCTGTACTGAAAGCCAGGTTTACTGCACACAGAATGTGGCACTGCTGAGTGACGGTTCTGACACTTCAGTGGGGTGCAAAGAGACAAAGTACAAAGATGTACTTGTACAAAGATTGTTGTGCAAAGCAATTTTATAGCTTTTATTTTTAAAAAAAGTAGAAAAACAGAATTAAAAGTCCAGATTTATATTCTTTGTTTGCATCGCATGTCTAACCGCACCGGCTGTCAGTCAACAGTAGAAGATAACTGGAAACAGCTGAGATGATGTAACATGCTGGACTCTGAACAATCTTGAAGCACCTAAAATCATTTTGGTATCTGACTAAGTCCATTAGTAACCTGCTCAGTGGTCATAAGCAGAATAACTCATTGCTGTTTCTTTTCCCCCTCTGGCTGTTTGTACTTCCTGTGCATGCACTTTAATCTCCACTCCTTCCAAATCTTTAATGAAGCATTGTAGGCGGGGATAACTGGACAAGCAACAAATCTCCTAATCCAAGGAGATGAAGCAACATATTTGTCATTCTGTTTTTGTAATCATCATGTAGCGCATTTATTTGACGTTTGCCTCAACCTCACCTCATTGTGTTGGACAAGAATGCAATGCAGAATATAAAATTTGGTTTGAAGTTTGCACAAAAATGTGCAGCCGTATTATTAGTAGGACAGAGCGTTTGAGATTATGATTACATTTTTTTTTACCTTGAGAAAAATTTGACCATGTCTTTATTCTCTTAGCTTAAAATGCTCCATCCTATTCACTCACCTTTGGAACCAAATTCCATTGTACCTGTCAGCTGAAATCCTAAATATATAAAAACACTTTAGTTAAAGTTTTATCTTCTTGGGCTTTTTTATGTTTGTGAAATCTGATTAGAATTTCACCAAGGATCTTAAAATAACCATGGTGGGAATGTAGCTTGAGAACATTTTAGTTTGAGCTTCTGGATCTGATGTAGCTTTTACTGACACATTAAGGACTGAGTCAGACCTCAGTCTGGCCTCGACCCTGAGACGAAGAACTTTTGTCTTTGTGTCAGACAGGAAAAGGTGACCTGTCCTCTCGTTTAGGTGCTCGACTGGCCAAACGAGACATCCGACACACAGTTCAAGGATGAGCGCAGCTCTTCAGACAGAGAGAAATGCATTTCTACATTTGTGTGTTTATCTTCACTCACACAACGTTCTGATATCAAGAATCAAAGCACAAGGAGACAATAAAGTTTAAATAAAAGCCATCACAATAATTTCTCTCTTCAAAGTTTCTTTAATCTTCATTTAGTCATAAACTGTCCCTGCATTCAAAATATCCTCATCAAACACCAACTTGGTATTCTTGCTAATTCAGAAACAAGCTCATATCAGCTGAGAGAATTAAGCTGCTTAGCTTTACAGAGATTTGGACCAACGAAGGAAAACGCGTTGGAGGCCAACAACTTTCTGGCTCGGAAATCAGACCCCCATTTCTTGGAGCTCGAGCCACAAAAACCACATATTGAGTGTGAACACACCTGTGACATGCCCTAAAACAGACTATTATTACAACAATCGAATTAAAGACAGACCGGTCCGCTAAGCAAACAAGAACATTTACCATGTGACCTCATTAATAAGTGGTCACTCAAACGCAACATGAAAACCCTAAAGGCATAAACTACCAACCTAATAACAACAACAAAGTCCATGCTCAATAATCCAGGTATACAATCCAACATTTTTCAGTCAGGTCATCTGGACAGTTTCTTTTTTTGTGCTGAAACGTTTCGCCTTCTATCCGGAAGGTTTCATCAGTCAAGGAAACACACGACAAAACTGATTCTTCCCCCAACAGCTTTCTCCAAAGTAGAACAAACCAGTTCTGCTTGTGATAAGATGGTCTCTTTGGTACGCCCCCTCCTCCATTGCTGGCCCTCTTCCTTGTTGACGACACATGTCACAAAAATCCCCAATATTATTCTAAATGCATCCATCCATTATCTTTTACCCGTTTCTTCCATTTTTTGTCACGGGGGTCACTGGTGCCCATGTCCAGCAATCACTGTGCGAAGGTCTCCAGTCCATCACAGGGACACACAGAGACAAACAACCATTCACTCTTTCACTCTCTCACCTAGGGACAATTTAGAGTTACCAATCAGTCTAACCTGCATGTTTTTGATCTGTGGGAGGAAACCGGAGTACCTGGAGAAAATCCACATATGCACAGAGAGAACATGCAAACTCCACCCAGGAAGGCCCCGGGCCGGGATATGAACCAGCGACCTTCTCGCTGAGAGGTGGCTGCTCTACCAACTGAGCCACCGTGCTGCTTATATTACTGTTTAAATAGCTTCAGATAATTTAAAGTTACTCTGTGCCAAAAGTCTGAATATTATTCCCAAATTTTAAGTGTTATTTTTTGTTTTGTTGTGTTATTTGTTCAGTGATCCTATTTGTTAATTTTTATTTTGATTTAGTTTAATTTTGTAATATATTTTTAAACAGTTTTCATTCAACCTTTATTTATTCAGGTAAATCCCATTGAGCCTCGAGGACTCATTTACAAGAGAGACCTGATTTCAACAAAGAATGATGACAACAGCGACAACAATAGACAGTTATAGAAAGGCATACAGATTTTTTTTATTTTTATTTTTTTTTACAAATAAGATAGCTTAAAAAGTAACAAAAAACAACTAGATTATAAGGTGAATGTAGAAAACTAAAAACAGGAACATCCTGATGCATGCTCAATAATCCAGGTAGATCCAAGTCTGCATTGCATGGTCCCTTTATTAATATCTTAGTATGATTGGAGATTCCTTATAAATAAGTGGATACAAGTGTAGAAATTTAATATACAGCAAGAATAAATACATTAGGTAATCTAGATATTCTTGATAGATTATTTTTGGTGCCCCATAATGAGAGCTTTAAGTTGAAATGCAGTTATCGCCCTTTTGTCACCTCATCTTATCTGCTACACCATCTTTTTTTTACAGATTTTTACTGTAAAGCCTGAATACTAAAGTATCCAATTTTATAAATCTCCTGAACTGATTGGACCGTTTCCGTTTTACTGAGGTGAGATTCTGTCGAACAAATATTAACAGTTAATATTTCACCTGTTGCACAAACTTCAGTTTAGACAAACAGTTTAACTCTGGCTTGTTTGATGAACTAATGGCTCATCTGAGTTTAACAAGAAATTAGTGGATCATCTTTCATAGTGGTTCATGTGAATATAACCTTTTCACTGCTCTCAGTTTTTCAAAATAAAATAATTCCCAGAAAAATATAATATTCTTATCATAAGTGCTTATGTTTGACAGGAAGTGCTACAGCTTGCTGCTGTTGTTTATTTAGGCTGGCAAACAGCCATAAATATCTATGTAAATAACTGTAATGCAAAACTATTTTTAATTTTTTCATCACTTGCTATGAAAGTTTTGTGACTGGGGATGTTTTAGGAGTACACTAATCCACTCTGGTCTTAGCTCAATGTCGACTAGCCATTAGCTCATCAGTCCCATCAGAATAAAACTTGTTTCTCCAAAGTGACATTAATCAAAAAGCTTACTGCTGCAGGTAAGATGCTATTTGTTTATGACTTTCTATAGAACTCCACTTCAAAGCTCTGAACATCTACTTGAAGAACTTTTGACCGTTCTTCACTTTTCTAAGAGGTTCCTTCAAGTGTTGTAATATTTAGTTTTTGGCAACATTTGTAAACTCTTCTAACTCTTAATAACAAAGGGCTACACTTGCACTAACTGACAAATGCCCTGCTGTGTGCACCCAGCGTCTTCTTCCACAGCATTCTGCTCCCAGCTCCTGTAGGCCCTCGGAGTAAACAGCCACCGAAACCTAACAGGAGATTAACAAAAGGACACTGTTACCAAAAGTGATTGGGAATTTTCTTCTGGTCGGTGATGCATACAGCTGCGTGGAACAGAGAGATGGAGGGAAAGATGAAGCTGCACTGTGCTTGGCACAAAACGCTCCCTTTGCAGGAGAGGATTATCTGAAGCAAAATGAGCTGCTGATTTTGTTGCAGCGACTCTGGAGCTTCCAGTGAAGCGTTCTCCTTAGACTTTTTTATTCTTCACTTCTTTGTCCAGCTCCATCTATGGTCTGCGAAGTAGAAGGGATGTAGCTGTGAAGATTATTATCACAGCTTTAAAAAATTGCTGAGAAAATCCTGCTTTTCTAAGGATAACACAACGGTAGTGTGAGTGCAATGTAATTTTTTTATTACATTTATCAAAATTAATTCAGCTTAGCATAATAATAGAAGCTCCGTGTTTCCTTTTTCTGATCCGTCTTTGTCATTTTGTTTTGCATTTAACTAGTTGGCGTAAAATTGCCCCTGTTTGCACACTGGCGAGTTGCAGCGGTGCGAGCTAGTGAGACTGTGTGTGTGTGTGTGTGCGTGCGTGTGTGTGTTGGTTATGCTTCTGCCTGAGTGGAGTGAATGAGATATTTTTAAACTACAATCACATACATTTATATTCCACGCTCACATCCAGCCTCCGAAAACGTCAACACACTCGTGCACAGAAGTGATTATTCTAGTTCAGAGTCGCGTGTGCAGCCGTGCAAATACAAACATGCACATCTATAAACTGGTAGTACTGTATAAAAATAAAGGCATTAAAAAACAAAGGCTGGCCAATTAATACGTTTAGTTTTTAACTTATGGAAATCAAACAAACGATTAGCAAATTGGCAGCACGGTAGATTGGTGGTTAGCAGCAAGACGGTCCTGGGTTCAATCCCTGGGTTGGACCTGGTGTCTTTCTGTGTGTAGTTTACATGTTCTCGTGTCTGCATGGGTTTTCCCTGGGTGCTCTGGTCTTCTCTTACAAAAACATACATGTTAGTTGCCTTCAGACCCAGGCCTCCCAATCAAAAGACACAAGTGATCTCAATGGGATTCGTTTGCTTAAATAAAGGTTAATAAAATCCAACAACATTCGGACCACAAATATAAATCGAGTGCAATTTGAAACGTGACATGTTGCCGAATTAGAAACAAACAGGATGCTAAAATAACTGTTTGTGAGAAAAAGACCATCAGGATACTTGTTTTAGACAAAAGTGATCACAAATATATTTTTCATTCATTCAACCTTTATTTAGACAGGTTAATCCCATTGAGCCTCGGGGACTCATTTACAAGAGAGACCTGATTTTAAGAGAGTGATGACAACAGTGGACAACAAAGACAATTATAGACAATCATAAAAGATGCGTACAAATTGAGATTTTTTTTTTTTTAACCAAGTAAAAATAAAAAGGTATTTAAAAGAAAATGTAACAAAAATCAGCTGGATTGTAGGGCGGTGTATATTAAACCCTAGCACTGCTCAAAGAAATGCATATCACCCTCAGGGTTGTGTAGGATGTTGTTGAAGCGACTTTGTGTAAATGTTGACAGGGTGTGGGTACTGAGAGCTTGGAAGGTTTGGAGACATTTATTTTATTTCACATGGAGCCAATGCTGAGATTCTGACATTAGAGAAATGTCTCCATCAGCACTCCGGCTGCAGTGATTTCAATCTGATGAGGATTTTTTCACTGAACTTTTGGAACATCAACATGAGGAGTTACAGTCATTAAACCTGAAAGTAACAAAAGCATGAACTAATTATTCAGCATCAACTTGAAGGAAGACACTTCTGATTTTAGCTATTTTAATTAAAGAAAGCAGTCTGCTAGGCCTTCTTAATGCGGATTAAAAGACACGCGCTGGATAAAGATAAGCCCTAGATCATTCAACCCTTTGTGTCACTGTATGTCAGATTTCCACATCAACAATTCAGCTCAAACTTTATTTAGCAACAGTTTAATTCAAGCTCGAGTTTGACAAATTATGCATCGTATCCTCTGTTTTTCAAGTACTCATCAAATTTATGTCACATTTCACCACTTGAGATTTTAGTTTTAATTGGAAATTTTTTTACAGTTTACAGGGAGTCTCATTGAGCCACGAGAACTCACTTTCAAGAGAGACCTGTTTAGGGAGCAGATGGGGGTTAAGGGCCTTGCTCATGGGCCCAGAGTGGAGCGAATGAGGGTGGGGGCAGGTGTGGGTGCTTCACCTACCCCACCCACATTTTTGATATTGTCGGTACCGGGGCTTGAACCGGCGAGCTTCCGATCACAGGCCCACCTTCTCTAACCTCTGCGCCACCACTCCCCGATAAAATAATAAAATAAATAATAAAACTAATAAATATAAAAAAATAAATAATTAAATAATAATAAAATATTCACGTTTAGTTTGTTTACTTTAAATTATACACTATCTTGCCAAACGTATTTGCTTACCCATCCAATTCATTGCGTTCAGGTGTTCCAGTCACTTCCATGGCCACATGTGTATAAAATCAAGCACCTACTGTAAGCATGCAGAGTGTTTCTACAAACATTTGTGAAAGTACGGGGTCGCTCTCAGGAGCTCACAGAGCGAGCTCAGCGGATACTGAGGCACATAGTTCACTGAGGTTACCATCGTTCTGCAGTCAGTAGCTACAGACCTCCAAACTTCATGTGTCCTTAAGATGAGCTCAAGAACAGTGTGCTTCATGGAATGGGTTTCCATGACCGAGCACCTGCATCCAAGCCTTACATAATGAAGAGCAAGGCAACTCATCGGATGCAGTGGTGTAAAGCACACCACCACTGGACAGTAGAGCAGTGTAGACGTGTTATCCGTAGTGACAAATCACGCTTCTCTGCATGGCAATCTGACGGATGAGCATGTATGGCAGTTGCCAGGAGAACGGTACTTGTCCGACTGCCCTGTGCCAAGTGTGATGTTTGTGTGTGTATGGTGTAGGATTGTTTTTCAGGAGTTGGGCTCGACCACCTAGTTCCAGTGAAAGGAACGTGTAATGCTTTAGCATACCAAGACATTTTGGACAAGTTTGTGGTCCTAACTTTGTGGGAACAGTTTAGGGGAAGACACGGATGAGTGACTGACCTGCACAGAGTCCTGATCTTAACTCGATAGACCACCTTTGGGATGAACTAGAATGCAGACTACAAACAAGGCCTTCTCGTCCAACATCATTGTCTTATGTGCTTCTGGAAGAACGGTCCAAAATTCCCATAAACACAGTCCTAAGCCTGTAGAAAGTCCTCCCAGAAGAGTTGGAGCTGCAAAAGGTGGTCCAGCATCATATTAAACCCCATTGATTAAGAATGGGAATTCTGAATTCTAGAATTGCGCCGCTCAAGGTGGCTGCATGTTGGAGCAGCTCTGTTACTTTCATTCTGAGTTATTGCTTTTGAAAGCTTTAATTCCTATTTTCCTGGATGTAAATTACTTTTTTCAGATGATCGTGTACTCTGGTATCAGATGTTGTGCAGTTGGCATCATTTTTACTGAACCCTTTTTACTTTTGGGCATTTGTTATGAGGCGTAACCGTGGCAACAAGGTGTTTTTTTAACAACCAGAATCAGCAGATTAACATCTCAAAAGCTCAAATATCTCACTACAGCCCCAAATCCCAGACAAGTTGAAAAGGAGGTGCCGTGGACGACTTCCCGTCAACCTGGCGGCGGTACTCGAGTACCTGACCGCTGAGATCTTGGAGGTGGTTGGAAACTTGGCTCGTGACAACAAGAGGACCGGGATCATCCCCTGGCACCTTCAGCTGTCTATGGTGACAAGGAGCTTGGCAGACTACTGGGAGGAGTAACCATTGCACAGGGAAGAATTCTGCCCGGTATTCGGTCAGTCCTGCTGCCCAGGAAGACCGAGAGGCCTGCTAGGTCTGACAGCAAACTGGATCTGGGTGGACAGGTTGGTATCTGTGGCCAGATTCTTTGGATTTGCTGCAGGAGATCCTTCCTGCCCACAGCTATCAGCATCTATAACAACTCTTGAATGAAACCAGGATGATGAGCTACAACAACACTTAATTTCCATCCATCCATCCATCCATTATCTTTACCCGTTTTTTCCATTTGGGTCACGGGGGTCGCTGGTCCCCATGTCCAGCAATCACTGTGCGAGGGGTGGGGTGCACCCTGGACGGGTTGTAAGTCCATCACAGGGACACATAGAGACAAACGAGACAAACAACCATTCAGTCTCTCACTCACACCTAGGGACAATTTAGAGTTACCAATCAGTCTAACATGCATGTTTTTGGTCTGTGGGAGGAAACTGGAGTACCCGGAGAAAACCCACGCATGCACGGAGAGAACATGCAAACTCCACCTAGAAAGGCCCCTGGACCAGGATTTGAACCGGCAACCTTCTCGCTGAGAGGCAGCAGCTCTACCAGTTGTGCCACCGTGCTGCCCACTTAATTTCCCTCTGGGATTAATAAAGTATTTTTGAATTGAATTGAATGTCACTCAAGTTCATATGTGTGTGAAGCGACATGAGCAAATCCTTTTGACAATAAAATGTATATTTAAATTTAGGGGAATCCCTGCTATATTAAATCTGTATCTTGCTCTGTTTAATCTTTCTTCTGGGTTCACAAAGAATATTATAGTTCTTTCCTCCTCTTTGAGTCTAGCAGGAGGAAAGGGTGAACATCTGAGACCCGTTTTTTTCCCCTCAGCCTCAAGCAGCGACTTGTCTCTGCATCAATTCCTGTCAACATGAATGTAGCAGGTGGACGTGTGGGTGTGTGTGCAGTATCTGTGAGGAACTTTGCAAAAATGTGGCTTGCCATTAATCTGCAAATATATATTTTATTTTTTTCTAATTTTTGTGACAATAAGCTACTTTATCTGCTGTTTTGGTAAATATTCTGCCATATATTTTTAGTTTTTACCATTTTAGATATACATTTTTTTCATCTCCAATGGCTACATTGTGTATTTTATGTCCCTGGTTCATGTTTTCTGTTCTTCCCAACAAAGACTGTTATTGAACAATAAATTAGACTCCTGGTGGTCAAGACTGAAGCCATTAAATCATTTTATAATCCTCAGTTTTTCTCATCACCAGCCTCCTCCACATTTTTATTGGAGTACTCTACTCTTACTTGAGAAATGATTCTTATCCACATGCACTCTTAAATCTGTAGATAAATAAACCAGTTGCAGTTTTTTTTTATTTTTATTCTAGATCTTGAACTGGCTTGAAAGCACATTAATTTTCAGATTACTGCTGTAGTTTTCTTCGCCATGAAGGTCAGTGACGATAAAGGATGGCAGAGATGTTTCAGAGCTTTGTTTACACCATGGACAGTTTCATTCCCATGCTCCTGCTTCTCCCTCGTCTTCCCTGTCTCTGCCGTTGCTTTGCCTCGCTCTCCTCCTGCTCTCCTATCTCGTTCCCCGAGGAGCCCAGCTGGGAGAGGCAGATAAACATACGGGGGCACGGGGCTTAGCACCCACCCTCCTTCCACAATGCCACGCTCTCCTGTTCAAAGGCCCCAGCCAGAAATGAGAGGGACTAAACCCCGAGCTGAAAATCACAGACAGAGGAGGCAGCTGCGAGAGCGAGAGGGTACTGAAATAAAGAGAGCGATGTTTATCTGCAGGTCTTTGTGATAATTAGGAAGAAGGAATTAAATCTCACACTCTTCTGGTCACGTTTCATCATTCGGTTTGTTAGAAGGCAAATGGTTGAGCTGTATATGGAGCCCAAAATGGTGAGTGAACAGGAAGAGGTTTTCAGGAGGGGGTTCCAGCTTTGGTGTGGCACGGTGGCTCAGATGGTAGAGCTGTTGCCTCTCAGAGAGAAAGTTGCTGGTTCAAATCCTGGCCTTGGGCCTTTCTGGGTGGAGTTTGCATGTTCTCTCCGTGCATGCGTGGGTTTTCCCCAGGTACTCCAATTTCCTGCCACAGACCAAAAACATGCATGTTAGGTGATTGGTAACTCTAAATTGTCCCTAGGTGTGAGTGAGAGAGTGAATGGTTGTTTGTCTCGTTTGTATTTATGTGTCTCTGTGATGGACTGGAGACCTGTCAATGGGTCACCCCCCCCCCCCCCACACACACACACACACACACACACACAATGACTGCTGGACATGGGCACCAGTGACCCGACAAAAAGTAGCAGGTAAAGATAATGGATGGATAAATGGATGGTTCCAGCTTTGCACCTTGTGACAGGTGCAGCAGCATTCAGTCTCCACCTGGAGAAGAGAAGAAACTAGACTTCCCTGTTAGCTTTCATCTAAGCTGGTTTAACCCAGTCAGACCAAAGACGGTTGTTTATGTGATCCAGATCAGTCCTACATAGTATCAGTATTGTGGAGTCATGCTTCACTGCTCTGTATACTAACACAAACCTGTCCTAAATCAACTGAATGGGGAAAAAAACTTGAGAGACAAAGACATCTGTCTTCTATTTAGTACTAGTAAAACATCATTGACATAAAAACAAACTTTGATTTTGATCAGTTGGCAGTTCCATCCATCTTCGCCCACCTCTCCCTTTTCAGGTCAGTGGAGTCATTACCAGCTATCACCGTGCCAGAGGCGGGGTACACGCTGGACCAGTCGCAATTCCATCACAATATACATATATATATAAATATATAAATAAATATATATATATATATATATATATATATATATATATATATATATATATGTATGTATATGTTTTCTCAACAGGGGCAGCACGGTGGCGCAACTGGTAGAGCTGCTGCCTCTCAGCAAGAAGGTCCTTGGTTCAAACCCCGGTCCAGGGGCCTTTCTGGGTGGAGTTTGCATGTTCTCTCCGTGTATGCGTGGGTTTTCTCCGGGTGCTCCGGTTTCCTCCCACAGACCAAAAACATGCATGTTAGGCTGATTGGTAACTCTAAATTGTCCCTAGGTGTGAGTGAGAGAGTGAATGGTTGTTTGTCTCGTTTGTCTCTATGTGTCCCTGTGATGGACTTGCGACCCGTCCAGGGTGTACTCCGCCCCTCGCACAGTGATTGCTGGACATGGGCACCAGCGACCCCCGTGACCCAAAATGGAATAAACGGGTAAAGATAATGGATGGATGTTTTCTCAACAAGTTTTTTTTTTTTTCTTTCTTTTTTCGGCTGCTCCCTTCTTCAGGGGTCACCACAGCGAACTACTTTGTAAGTTGCACCAAGACTTGGCAATTATTTTTACGTAGGATGTCCTTCCTGACACAACCACAGACCACCGAGCTACCACAGCCCTCTGTGTGGAGCAGGGAGCTGCTTTCTGGGGCACTTGGGGGAGCAGATGATGGAGGTTAAGGGCCTTAACCAAGTGGGGCAAATGAGGGTGGAGACAGGTGTGGGTGCTTCATTAATCCCACCCACATTTCGATGTCGTCTGTACCGGGAGTTGAACCGGCAACCTTCCAAGCACAAGCCCACCTTCTCTAACCTCTGCACCACCACTCCCTTTTCCTCAACAATATGAACTGTAAATAAAAAAGATAATAGAAGAAAGCACAGAAGCAGGCCTGTGTGTAACGGAAGATGATTCCTGAGCTCCTGAGTTGCTGAATTTGTCAAATTACCCACATCAACAACAACACAACAAAGGGCCAAAAATTATGTTCTGGCTTTTGGTTTTGGTGTGCCACCCCAGAATTATGAAGCCTCTGTGGAAACATGCTGTCACTTTTGCATTACACAGTTATTTACATTGTTTTCAATTGCTAACACAAACAGTGGCAATTGTTTGTAGCACTTCCTCTGCAGGCTGTTGCCTCTCAGAGAGAAGATCGCTGGTTCAAACCCTGGCCTGGGGCCTTTCTGGGTGGAGTTTGCATGTTCTCTCAGTGCACTCGTGGGTTTTCTCCAGGTACTCCGGTTTCCATCTAAAATATTATAATATTTCTGCTGGAATAGTCATGTCAGTTAAAGCTGATGTCAAGCTGGTTTACAACGTTGCATTTGCACAAACTGTTCTGCATGTTTTTAGATTGAAGTTGTTTTTAATTCCTCTCAGATTCATTCATTGTTACAATTTTAGTAAAATATTGTACATAAAAATTCAATCAACACTGTTTTATAAGAAATGTAATAATTACTATAAAACCTTGTAAAGCATCTTTTTCATTTTAGGTGAGGACATCACTTGTTAGTAGTATTGCGTTGTTCAATCTGGTTTCAGGAAACAACACAGCACAACCACTGCTTCACTGAATCTTAATGATGTTGTTGAAGCACTGGATGCTAAGGATTATTGTGCTGCACTTTTCTTAGACCTGTCTAAAGATTTTGACACTGTGGATCATAACATCTTGTGTCATAAACTCTCAGAAATCGGTTTCTCAGAACACACCATCGGTTGGTTCTCTATCTCTCAGACTGGAGGCAATGTGTTCAACATAATGGTACTTCCTCCAGTTATTTAACAGTCAACAATGGTGTACCACAAGGCTCAGTCTTAGGACCCACCCTCTTTACAATCTACATACGTAATGCAGGTCAGAGCATCCCTGATGCATCCATACATTTCTATGTTGTTGACACAGTTGTTTATTGTCGAGCTAAAACAGTTGAAAAGGCTTTCCAGCTTTTGAAATCTGCATTCAACATCATCCAGACAGATTTGTTCAGCCTCAAACTTGTCCTAAATGCCGACAAAACCAAAGGAATGCTTTTTTCAAATAGGAAGTTGGTCCCAGCAGTTCTTCCTCTGATTTCATCCTCAAATGATGTCCCTATTGAGTTTGTTGATTCCTATAAATATTTGGGTATCTTGGTCGACTCGCAACTCTCTTAAGCTCCATATGGAAAACTTGGTAAAGAAACTGAAAGTTTAACTGGGTTTCTTTTTCAGAAACAGATCCTGTCTAACTATGAATGCTAGGAAACGCCTTGTGTCTGTGACTTTCCTTCCCTCCATTGATTACGGTGACATTATTTACATGAACGCTCCTACAAGAACCCTGCAGATGTTGGATGTTGTCTATCACGGTGTACTAAGATTCATAACTGGCTGTGATTATCGTACCCATCATTGCACCCTGTATTCATTGGTTAACTGGACATCATTAACTTCACGCAGATTCTCTCACTGGTACATTTTCATTTTTAAATCACTTCTTGGTCTGCTGCCTTCATACATCTCCTCCTACATGTCTCTGCATGAGTGCAGCTACAGCGTGCACTCTCAGGACATTATTACCTGCAGTGTTCCCTCAGTGCGGACTGAACTAGGCAAAAGGGTCTTCTCCTACTCTGCTCCTGTTTCCTGGAATATCTTACAAAAAGATCTGAAGCTCTTGCCCTTGACCTCTCTAAGTGGTTTTAAGAATCTGTTGGACTCCTGGCAGGGACCAATGCAGACATGTTCCTGTTTTAGTTTTCTACATTCACCTTAGAATCTAGCTGTTTTTTGTTACTTTTATTTTTTAACAATCCTATTTGTTAAAAAAAAAAATCTGTATGACTTTTTATAACTGTTTATTGTTGTTGCTGTTGTCCATTGTTGTCATCATTCTGTAACGAACCCCCTTATGTTTGGACCAAAATCACCGCACAAAGTAAAAATTAAATGACATTTGTTTTCTAGGTGAAATATTGCAGATTGGGCCGGTTCTGGTACAGGTTCCGGATCAGGGACAAGTCTATGAGACAGAGATCGGTTAGTGGTTGTGCAGGAGACTATAGGGAGCAGAAAAGTCCAATAAGGAGGACCACTAACCGTCTCAGATGATCTTGGGGGTTTTGGAGACTGAAGAAGTCCAAACTGATCTGGACCGCTGCTGGAGGAGCTGAGTCCGGTGAGGGGCTGCGGCCGGCCGCAGTAACAGGCAGGTGATGAATCCGTCAGTCGCAGAGTCGTGGTCCAACGAGCCAGGATCCAAAACCAAAGAGCAGATGACTGAAGGGAACGAAGGAGTAAGCATAGTTGAGGAGGCGTAGTTGTGCAGACGAAGGTCAGAGCCGAAGACAGAAGGCTTAATAATCCAAGGGATCGAGCGAGAGACGATGTCCAGGTGAGTCGTGGGTCCAGGAGCCGGGAGGTCGAGCCGAGAGGTAAGGACAGGATCCAGAAGCGGGACAGGAACTAGGAGAACATGTAAACTATGACAGGGAAACACTATGGATAGAGGGGAACAAAACAGGATCATGAACGCGAGGTATCTACTTGCAGAAAACTGTTTTCAACTACCGGGTACCGAAGAGGAGAAAGAGTGAAGCTTATATAGGGTGAGAGTGACGGGTGCAGCCAGTTGAGCTCTAATCAGCTGCTGCTGGCTGCTGTGAAGACAGGTCCGAGATACTGTTGTGGATAAGTTTAAAGCTGGATTTGGATACAAAAAGATTTCCCAAGCTTTAAACATCCCAAGGAGCAATGTGCAAACAATCATATTGAAATGGAAGGAGTATCAGACCACTCACTGCAAATCTACCAAGACCTGGCCGTCCCTCTACAGTAAACTTTCATCTCGAACAAGGAGAAGACTGATCAGAGATGCAGCCAAGAGGCCCATGATCACTCTGGATGAACTGCAGAGATCTACAGCTGAGGTGGGAGAGTCTGTCCATAGGACAACAATCAGCCGTACACTGCACAAATCTGGCCTTCATGGAAGAGTGGCAAGAAGAAAGCCATTTCTCAAAGATATCCATAAAAAGTGTTATTTAAAGTTTGCCACAAGCACCTGGGAGACACACCAAACATGTGGAAGAAGGTGCTCTGGTCACATGAAACCAAAATCAAACTGTTTGGCCACAATGCAAAACTATATGTTTGGCGTAAAAGCAACACAGCTCATCACCCTGAACACACCATCCCCACTGTCAAACATGGTGGTGGTAGCATCATGGTTTGGGCCTGCTTTTTGTCAGCAGGGACAGGGAAGATGGTCAGAATTGATGGGAAGATGGATGGAGCCAAATACTGGACCATCCTGGAAGAAAACCTGTTTGAGTCTGCAAGAGACCTGAGACTGGGACGGAGATTTATCTTCCAACAAGACAAAGATCCAAAACATAAAGCCAAATCTACAATGGAATGGTTCACAAAAAAACGTACCCAGGTGTTGGAATGGTCAAGTCAAAGTCCAGACCTGAATCCAATCGAGAATCTGTGGAAAGAGCTGAAGACTGCTGTTCACAAACGCTCTCCATCCAACCTCACTGAGCTCGAGCTGTTTTGCAAAAAGAATGGGCAGAACTTCAGTGTCTCCATGTGAAAAACTGATAGAGACGTACCCCAAGAGACTTGCAGCTGGAACTGCAGCAAAAGGCAGCGCTACAAAGTATTAACACAAGGGGGCCGAATAATATTGCATGCCCCACTTTTCAGTTTTTATTTGTTAAAAAAGTTTGACACATCTAATAAATTTCATTCCACTTCACGATTGTGTCCCACTTGTTGTTGATTCTTCACAAAAAATTAAAATTTTACATCTTTATGTTTTTGAAGCCTGAAATGTGGCAAAAGGTTGAAAAGTTCAAGGGGGCAGAATACTTTCGCAAGGCACTGTAGCTGCGGGTAGTCTGCATTTTTGTCTACGACCTGGCACATTTTACCATATTTTAACAATGTATTTATTTGAATGGTGTGAGTGGAGTTTACTATTAGAAAAACATTTATGCAGACATTTAATTTCTATGCCCTCAAATCATGTTTAGACACATTCCCAGAATAAGACCCCAGTGATGTGATAGCGCCCTCCAGAGGCCGAGGACCTTACAAAACATCTGGCCAGCTGCTGCATTTCCAACTGCCTACAATATGGAAACAAGAAGGTTCATGCTAACCAGGCATCAGCTCTGATTATGGTGATTATGGTTCTGAGAACTCTTGAGGCCGTGGGAGGTTTATATGGGCTAAAGAGTGCACTGAATACAGTGTGTGTCTGTGTGTGTGTGTGTGTGTGTGTGTGTGTGTGTGTGTGTGTGTGTGTGTGTGTCTGGGGGGGGGGGGGTATGGTTGCTGATATTAATAACAATTCTCTTCATTTTACATTTTTTCTTTTGCCTTTTAGTTTACGTTTTGAGAAGTTTTAAGAAAAAGAAAATCCAACACCAAAGTAGATCATCTAAAAACATACTTTGTGCAGTGTTGTAGGAAAGAAACAATGAACACATTTGCATTTAAATGAAAATACACAGTTTTTGCATCTTTTTTCATGAAATTCAGAAATCTCAGTTTAGTTTTATACATTATATGACTTCATGTCTATAAAAAATATTTAAATTCTTTCATGTATCATCATCTGCCACAAATGCTTCTCAGCTATATGGTCTGAAGTTAAAGGAATAGAGTAGTCGCGCATTTATCGTGGGGGCTCTGTACCCTGAAGTCCCGCGATAAGTGAAAAAACGCAAATTAGTAGTAGTAATTTATTTTAGTATTTATATACAGTAGTTTTGATCTTTGGAAGTGAGGTTTGTAGAAAAAATATGGAAGAATAAGGAGAATTGTAGATTATTTCTGACTGGATTAACAAGTTTATGGCTAAACCCAATTATATTTCTGCTGTCAAACAATTCCGATCTTTTAAAAAAAAATCATAGGAATCCATCCAAAAGCTATTTTATAAATTGTTAGGGGGAGTTTCGTTCACAGAAATTAGATAAGGTGAGACTGTGATTGAGACGTTGTCGGTTTGAATCCCCTAATCGTTACATCAACTATTTGGGTGAGGAAGGTGAAGCACACACACCTGCCTCCACCCTCATTTGCCCCACTCTGGACCCGTGAACAAGTCCTTTACAGGGACATTTAAAAACAAACAAGATGTGCAACTATTCATACTCTCACTCACGCCGAGAGACAAGAATTGCAAAAACGAAGCATGAACGACTCAAAAGCTTAAAGATGCATTTTTAATGCCCATTACTGTATCTGTCTGCATCAGAGACAGAGGAATAAAGATACAACATGAAAATATTTTTTTTTATTGTATGTTATCTGTTGCGCTTTACCGTATCTGAAACAAATAAAAAATATATAATAATAAAATATATTTGTTTGTCTCCTGATCATCAGCTAGCTCAGTTTCAAATTCTCAGGTCTTTAATCACGTGAATTCACTCCTAAAACAAATAAATGTGGACTGATGTGTCTCTGAGGAAAACGTCAGACTCTACGAGTGTGGGTTAAAAATACATTGGTCTGTCGCTGTGGATAATACAGAAACACTGCAGTAATCTGTTGCCCCACTTTGTTTTAATCGGAGAATAACTAGATTGTTCCTGTGTGTTTTCCTGTTTCTTGCAGCTGTTTGCCATCTTTGCCTTTGCGACATGTGGGGGCTACACGGGGCAGCTGCGGGTCAGTGTGGACTGCATGGAGAAGGCCAGCAGCAACTTGAGCATCCCTATTGACTTTGCTTATCCTTTCAGGTGAATGGGACACATGACTGTGCTCGTTCATGATCTGAGTTTGATTTGTAGGCGTATTACTGACCACACTGTCGGAATGACAATGATTCACCTTTTAGATCTTCCTGTGTGTGTTTCAGGCTGTACCAGGTGTCATTTGATGCGCCGGCATGTGAAGCCATGAGGAGAGAGCAAGTTTTCCTTGCTGGAGACTTTTCTTCCTCTGCTGAGTTCTTTGTCACCATTGCTGTCTTTGCCTTCCTGTATTCCCTCATGGCCGCTGTGGGCTACATATTCTTCTTGAATAAGTACCGTGAAAACAGTCAAAGACCACTCATTGTGAGTAGAGTGGACACTACCCCACATCTTAAACTGATTCTACCAGGAAACGATGACTATATTAAACCCCACTGTCTTGTGTCTCTCAGGATTTTGTAGTGACTGTGGTGTTTTCCTTCATGTGGCTGGTCAGCTCCTCTGCGTGGGCCAAGGCCCTGTCTGATGTGAAGGTGGCCACTGACCCAGATGAGGTGCAGCTTTTAATCCCTGCCTGCAAAATCCCAACTAACAAGTGTGGCTCCATACACGGACCTCGCTGGTCCGGGCTCAACACCTCAGTGGTAAGGTCAAAAGTTGTCTCTCTCTGGGATTTTAGAAATAGGAGGAAAAGAAAACGTGAAAAATGTAAATGTAAAAAAAAATGTATATTCTTTGGTTAACCCTATTTTAATATAGAGATTATATGGTTTGTTTTATTATCTCAGGTCTCTCTTGTAAATGATTTTTATAATATAGTCCCAAAATATATCATCATCACAATACAAGTGAGTGCAGTATCAACAATGCAAAGGTTAACTTGGGCTGTAAGCATTATATTTCAAGTAGCATGCATTTATATTCTGCATGTTAATAAAATATATGACCAATATATGACCACCAATGACTCACAGGCATTGATGCCCACACTTGATTTAGATAAATAATTCTCAAACTGGGGCCCGGGGTTCGCGAACCGGTACTTGGGGGTCCACAAAAATAATAATAATAATAATAATA
>NC_056504.1:9906543-9910949 GCF_014905685.2 Nematolebias whitei
AACACTCAACAGACGTCTGGGGACAGAGGAGACCAGTTTCTCAAGTTTAGAAATAGGAATGCTCTCCCATTCATGTCTAATACAGGCCTCTAACTGTTCAATCGTCTTGGGCCTTCTTTGTCGCACCTTCCTCTTTATGATGCACCAAATGTTCTCTATAGGTGAAAGATCTGGACTGCAGGCTGGCCATTTCAGTACCCGGATCCTTCTCCTACGTAGCCATGATGTTGTGATTGCTGCAGAATGTGGTCTGGCATTATCGTGTCAAAAAATGCAGGGTCTTCCCTGAAAGAGATGACGTCTAGATGGGAGCATATGTTGTTCTAGAACCTGAACATAGTTCTCTGCATTAATGGTGCCTTTCCAGACATGCAAGCTGCCCATGCCACAAGCGCTCATGCAACCCCATACCATCAGTGATGCAGGCTTCTGAACAGAGCGTTGATAACAACTTGGGCTATCCTTGTCCTCTCTGGTCTGGATGACATGGCATCCCAGTGTTCCATAAAGAACTTCAAATCGTGACTCATCTGACCACAGAACATTCTTCCATTTTGCCACACTCCATTTTAAATGACCCCTGGCCCAGTGCAAACGTCTGAGCTTGTTTAGAAATGGCTTCCTCTTTGCACTGTAGAGTTTCAGCTGGCAACGGCAGATGCCACCAATTCCACCATCGTGGAATTGGTGATCATCTTACCATCTTGGCTTCTGAGAGACACTGACACTCTGAGAAGCTCTTTTTATACCCAATCATGTTGTCAATTGACCTAATTAGTGTTAACTGGTCTTCCAGCTGTTCGTTATATGCTTTTTCCAGCCACTTATTGCTACTTGTCCCAACTTTTTTGGCATTTGTTGACACTGTGAAATTTTGAATCAAAATATTTTTCCTTTAAAATGTTACATTTACTCAGATTAAACATTTGATCTTTCATCTATATTACGAATAAAATATTGACATTTGCCATCTTCACATCATTACATTGTTTTTATTCACAATTTGTTTAGTGGCCCAACGTTTTTGGAATCCAGTTTGTAAAATGGTATTCTTAATAATGAAGCGAACATAAACATATCCTCTTTTATCACTCATAAGTGCAGAAAATGACTAATAAAACACAGAATATATATATATATGTAAACCAGTGTTTGCTAAATATTATTTCCTTCTGCTCTGATCTGTTCGAAATGCAGTGAGCTTGTTACTGAATCTCTATCAGCTTGACAACTTGGGTTAACGATCATTTATTTATATAAAAATAGGTTAGGAGACTATAATAAATGAGTTACAAGGACAGGTATACTTGAAGAGGTCAACTTTATTCAAAAATACATACAAAAAGGAAATTATTTAACTTGATATCATTTTAGAAGCTCCATCTGTTTCAGTCAAGCCCTTTCCAGGTTCATTCATTGCTCTCCATGGGACTCTCCTGACTGTGGTCATCACTGTCCAACTTCTCATCATCTAGAAAAGAGAGCAATGATACGATTAGCAAGTTGTCATTTTCTGTAGAACTTGACCGCCACTGAGGAAGAATACTTACTCTCTAGCGTCTGCTGTAGCTCCTGAATGGTCGTAAGAAGAACATGGAACTGCTTCTTCCTTAATTCCAACTGAGCAGAATGAAAAAAATGGTATCAGCAAAACAAAGATGACAAAGAAATTTAATTGATATTTCAATCGAATATTGGTTTTACCTTTGCATCCACATTCTCTTTGATGTGAGAAAGATGTTGAAGTTCTTTGTCAAGTGCCCCCAACTGCCTGTAGGCAAAAGAAAGACGAGCACACGTGTATCAGAAAAAATCCAAAGATGAACTTTAGATGTTACGACAGACCAAGGCTGACTTACTTGAGTGTTTCATGTCGGTCAGGATGCTTCTGGATCACTTTAGCTAAAGCATCATATTCTGGAAAGGAATAGGAGGAATCAGTACATGATGCAAAATGTTTTACGTATTCTTGACAAACTACCGATAAATCATTTAAAATGAAACCAAGGAAATCTTGTAGTAAATATCCCATCCTAAAAATGTAACAAACAGACCAACCCTGGCGATTTTTTCGTATTCTCTTTGCCCTCTGAATTTCTTTTTTGCATTCTGTGATCTTCTCATGTGCAGACTTGATGTTGTGTTCTGCAATGTAGGGGGGGAAACAAAACAAAACATCAAATACTAATGAAAATCATAACTACAATCCTTAAATATTTTATATCCAGTTTTTACCTATGTTAGAGTATATCTTCTCATAATTTTCCATTTCGCGAAGATTCATGTCGTAAACCGTCAGAGTCTTCCCCATGGAGAACTCGCACTGAGCCAGAGTCCCCAGCATCCTCTGGTACTGAGTGAACCTAGAAACAAGTTCATTCAACCTTTATTTATACGGGTTAGTCTCACTGAGATCCAGCACTTCAATACATGTTTCATCACAACGAACAGATGCTTCACAACAGAAATGCATTCATTTACCCTTCCTCTGGCGTCCCAGCAGGCGAGTTGCACCATTTGGTGAAACTTTTCAGCAGTAAATTGATCCTGCGGTCATCTCCAGCTCCGTCACCGTCGATAAGAAGACGTTTTCGTATAACTTCATCTACAGTGTGAGCGACAGAAACACCTTAAACACGTTGAAAACCCTGAATGACACTTCCACGGCTAGCTAAGCTGCTAGCTAACGAGGGCACAGTTGTGCTCAGAAAAGACGGCATCTGAAGTAAATAATACTTTTTTAGGAAAAAAACGATATGTACTAATGTTCCGAAAGCTTGGACAAACTTTGCTCTAATACACTAGCTGAAATGATTAAATCGTTTAGTTACTCACCATCTGTTACAGCACCCATATTGTTGAGTCTTCTTCTTCTTCTTCTTCTTCTTCTTCTTCTTCTTAATTGTGATTTTTTTTAATGGCGGTTGGCAAACAACGGAAGATGCTCATTACCGCCACCTACTGGTGCGAAGTGTGGATCAAATCAGCTAAACTGTATGTCTGCAATCATGTTTATGATATATGTTCTCTTTTCTTATTTTGTGTTTCTAAAAAAATATGTAATAATTTGAATACTTTTACTTCTCGTTTCCTTTTGTAATATATTTATTATAGTAAATGTTTCTTTGATTTTTCCTAATAAATAATTCCTAATCATGTTTGTGCTGATGTTCGATGTAATGTTTTTATGTTATGAGTGCTTAGTGTATATTTGGTTGATGTTTTTCTTGGTTCATATCTTGGATGTTATCATTGTTTTTCTTTTGCATTTTATTGTTGGATGTAACTGGGACCCTGTGTACATAATTTCGCTCCACCGCATGTACCACATGAGGTGCGAATGACAATAAAAAACTCTGACTCTAATTGTTCCGTCTTCTGCGATGTTCATATTTCTAACAGACCAAAATGACATGCTCTATTGTTTCCTCCTGTCCACAATGCTCACATTGACCTGTATCGTGTTTATGAATCTTATATAATGTGCGGTTAAGTCCGGTATGCCCAAATCTTAATCTGGTTATTACTCTTTCTTCTCTTTCTGTTCCCCCCTCCTGTTCTCATTTCTCCAACTTGTCTCTGTACCATCTTCCTCTGTGCTCTTCCTCCCATTGTTTTTTGCCATTGTCCCTTTAGTTTTTGGTTCTTACTTCTGATTTACTGATGGATATTGTAAAGATGACTTGATCTTTTGTTGCTGCTTTTGCTGCCCTGTCTGCTGCTTCCTTCCCTCTGATCCCTGTATGTGCTGGTGCCCATAAAATAATTACTGTCAGTCCCATCATTTGCATTCTGAAAAATGTTTGTTGTATTTCTAATAGAATGTCTGAACAGATGATTGTTTTTAATGGCCTTGTGTCTTCCATTGCACTGCAATTATACTGCCAACATCTCCCCGGTGTATACTGATACGTCATTTCTGATTATTCTTATTACTTCTATGTTGAATTCTGGTATTATATAGGCCACTCCTACTCTCTCTGATGTTTTTGATGCATCTGTATAAATCTGTATATAGTTATAGTAGTTACTGATGTGGTCCTGTATGAGTTAAAATAAATCTTCTGTCCTTTTTCTTGTCCATGAGTGTCAAGTCAACTGTTGCACTTGGAAGAATCCAGGGTGGTATTGGTACTACTGGACTGATGTCTAAGTTGTCTATTTGCATTTCTTTTGTTTTCTGGTCTATTATCCATACAAAGCTTCTTGTCTTGTCTTCTTGTCTTGTTCTTCTCCTTCTCCCAGCTTGGTTTTATAAAATATCGAGTACTGCTTTTCTTTCTTCCTCCTTTTGGATATAAAGTTTAGGCCGAGTTTAGCGCTTTACTGCCCCCCTCTGATTGAAAGTGGTATTGCTCATTTCTTTCTTTCTTTCTTTCTTTCTTTCTTTCTTTCTTTCTTTCTTT
>NC_056504.1:9910959-9917837 GCF_014905685.2 Nematolebias whitei
TTCTTTCTTTCTTTCTTTCTTTCTTTCTTTCTTTCTTTCTTTCTTTCATATGTAAGAATTTGTTTTGGTAATATGTTTTATTCCACAGGGCAGCACGGTGGCGCAACTGGTAGAGCTGCTGCCTCTCAGCGAGCAGGTCCTTGGTTCTAACCTCGGTCCAGGGACCTTCTGGGTGGAGTTTGCATGTTCTGTCCGTGCATGCGTGGGTTTTCTCCGGGCACTCCGGTTTCCTCCCACAGACCAAAAACATGCATGTTAGGCTGATTGGTAACTCTAAATTGTCCCTAGGTGTGAGTGAGAGAGTGAATGGTTGTTTGTCTCGTTTGTCTCTATGTGTCCCTGTGATGGACTTGCGACCCGTCCAGGGTGTACCCCGCCCCTCGCACAGTGATTGCTGGACATGGGCACCAGCGACCCCCGTGACCCAAAATGGAATAAGCGGGTAAAAGATAATGGATGGATGGATGGTTTTATTCCACAATATGGCAGTGTTGACGCAGAGGTCCTGTGACCAGAAGGCTGCCGGTTTGACTCCCTGGACGACAACATCAAAATGTGGGTGGAAAGGGTGAGACACCCAAACCTGTCTCCACCCTCATTTGCACCACTCTGGGCCCTTGAGCAAGACCCCAACCCCCCCATCTGATCCTCCGGGCACCCTAGATGGCTGCTCTTTGCTCGACACAGAGAGAAGTGTTAGCTCAGTGGTCTGTGGTTGCACCAGGAAGGGCATCCAGCATTATAAACAATTTCAAAGTCTTTGTGTGAGTTAATTCTCTATGGTGACCCCTACAAAGGTAACAAATGGACTGCACTTGTATAGCTCTTTCTATCATATCCAGATACTCAAAGCGCTTTACACAACAATCTGTGCCTTCATTTACCCATTCATACAGCACTCTACTAGATGTACAAAGAATAATCAGGGCTTTATACACCGATGGGACACACATTGGAGACAATGAGGGGTTCAGTGTCTTGCCCAGGGACACTTCAGCATGTGACTGCTTGTGGAATCAAACCCCCAACTCTTGCATTGGAGGACGACTGCTCTAGACTCTCAACCACAGCTGCCCATATATAACAGCCGAAAGAAGGGGGAAAAAGTTTTTATTCTACAATATGTTTGATACATTATTAAGATATTATTTAATTCCAGTGAAGAAATATTTGGCTGTAGAGTATATCTTGACATAGTGATGCTTTAAGAGAATTCAAAAAATGTTTTAGGTCTGTTGTATGTTGATACAAGAATGTTCAATTCATTTCAGTTTATTTATATAGTGTCAAGTCACAACAGAAGTTATCTCAGGGCACTGCACAGAAGCATTTATATACATAAAAAGTAAGTTAATAACATTATTTATCTGAGGACAAGACTGCTTTGAGTCTAACGTCATCACAGACTCTTATCATGACCAAGCATGAAGGCGACAGTGGAAAGGAAAAACTCCCATGAGGAAAAAAAACCTTTATCAGAACCAGACTCAGGACGATGGGGCCATCTACTTCGACCGGCTGGGTTTGAGAGGAACAGGAAGGAGGAACAGATACACAATGGCAGGTCGAGAATCACATGTTAAGATAGAAATAGTATCAAATAAAAACTATTCAGTTGTAATGATTCAAAGGGGCCAAATAAAAAAAAAAATCTAACTAAGATCTGGTTTCAGAATCTATATTAACTCAAGTTTATTTATTTATAAAGTTTATTTGATAGGGACTGACAAACAATAACACAGACCAAGTGAATAAAGCAGCAGTCCCTTGCCTGTATCATGGTGCTTATAGCATGAGCTAATTTGCAGCACTTGTCCCTAGATGGGCTTTTATACACAGGATATCTAAAATATTATTAAGAAGTGTTAGATAAGAAGTGTTAGAAATTAGATACCCAACATTGTTTCTTGGTTACATATTCCTCAATATGAGCTTGATTGGTCTCATTTGACATTCTCTGTTGCAATATTGACATCATAATCAAAGATTACTAAAAAAATTAAAGTGATAAAAGTATTTTACATTTAAAATAACATCTTAGGGGCCAGATAACCTTCACATCAATGTGAAGAAGACAAAGGAGATGATTGTGGACTTCAGAAGGAACAAAAACACCTACACCACCCTGAACATAAGAGGATCTGCAGTGGAAGTGGTCTCCAGCTTCAAGTACTTGGGTGTACACATGAATGACAACCTCAGCTGGAGCAACAACACCACCAGCCTGATCAAGAAAGCTCATCAGAGACTCTATTTCCTCAGGCGGCTGAGGCGAGCTGGTCTGGGAAGCTCAGTCCTCACCTCCTTCTACAGGTGTGCAGTGGAGAGCATCCTGTGCTCGAGCATCAATGTGTGGCATGGAGGCTGCACAGCTGCAGAAAGAAAAGCTTTGCAGAGAGTGGTGAAGGCTGCACAGAAATCTGTTGGAATCAGTCTCCCCACCATCACAGACATCTACACCTCCAGATGCAGGAAGAGAGCCACCTGCATCATGAAGGACCCCACTCACCCAGCACACACACTTTTTGCCCCACTCCCCTCAGGAAGGAGGTTGAGGAGCATTAAGTGTAGAACCACTAGACTGAGGAACAGCTTCTACCCTGAGGCTGCTAGACTCATGAATCTCTAACTAGAATAATCACTGTGAAAATCATATCATGTTGCTGCTGATCTGTTTCAATGTTGATGTGTTCATGCGTGCTCATCTGCTCACACAGACTCATGTTCATGTTTGTGCTGATGTTCAATGTTTTTATGTTATGAGTGCTTAGTGTATATTTAGTTGATGTTTTTCTTAGTTCATATCTTAGATGTTATTACTGTTTTTCTTATACATTTTATTGTTGGATGTAACTGGGACCCTGTGTACATAATTTCGCTCCACCACATGTACCACATGAGGTGCGAATGACAATAAAGAAACTCTGACTCTGACTCTGAGATAAGATGTCAACGAGGGCCACATTTGACCCTCGGGCCTTGAGCTTGACACATATGATTTAAGGAAATGAGGTCAATTTGCCCTCCAATAGTCTATGGCAGCATAACAAGCCAACCATAACTATAGGATTTATCTAAAAGGTAAGTTTTAAGCCCAGTCTTTAAACTGGACAATGTGTCAACCTTATGGACAGAAACTACAAGTTGGTTCCGTTATAAGCGATGTTGATGCTTGTTCTTTTGTGTTTTGATATTTACATAATTATTGTGCCTCATTTTTTTTATTTAAGTCAAAAATTGTGTTTGTTTTAACTTCAATTAAAATATACATAGGAAGTCTATATTCTGTTAGGAATGTGACATTAATCAAAAATATGTTTAAAATATCTCACTAACTTATTCCCTAATAAAAAAAAAATGTTTTGAATATATTATATTTAAAATCGATAACTGGTTTATCTTGGGTATATGAGCACAGTACTTGAATACACATTTTCTTCTGAATAATATGCTTTGCCCAGAAAGATTGTTCTCTTTGTTTTCCACCGTGAACAACAAATTCTTTTGAAGTTGTACGTACTCTGCGTGCGTCTTTACGTCTTTTACGTCTTTACGTCTTTTACGTCTTTACGCAGTGACGTCTCCGTCCCAGAATGCAGTCTGGTAAACAGACATGGAAGCGCCAGGTGAAGACCTCCTTACAGACTGAATCCGGCATTTGTTTCTCAGTAACCGCCCTGTGTCTCACTTACCTTGTCTATCGTATTGTTATATATCAGCCTGGTGTCACAGTTAGAGCTACAGCATTCAGAGCCACGGTAAGAGTGAAATTGTTGTTGTTCCGCAGCGGCCGTAAATGACTTACTTCTGCTGGTCTGTCAGGCTTCAAGCAGCTTCCTCCCTCATGCTAACAAGCTAACAGTTAGCCTCCAGTGTTGTGTAGTAAACGAAGCAGTCAGAGCTCACTGAGTGGAGCTTGTTTTATGACTCATCTGTCATCTCCTCATAGACCAAATGCATATGTATTTTTAAATAGTAAACGTTTAATTAAACTTGACCACCATGTATTTTTGATCATTAAAATGATAATCCAGGCTAAATAAATACTTAAGAGGTTGAAGTTGTAAGATTCAACGATAGCTAATAGCGCAGTTGTCTAAAGTTTTCTGTTTCAAAGGACTGCTTTGATAAAATGAACGTTTTTGGGAAGAGATTTTTTTATTGACTTGTGGCCTTTGACACAGCAAACACAAATAACAGTTTAGGCCTTAATGGGGCTAATGTTAGGTGTTCAGTAATACTCTCGGTGAAGCCTCAGGTTGTGTGGTTATCTAGTGCACTGTAGTTTCAGGAGAGACCGAATAGTTGACAGAAAAGCTTCATTTTAACTGTGCACTGGAGTATTTGAAATGTAAAACCTTGGTTTAAGAAAACTTTGTCGCACGAGAAACCTTCACAGAAGGTTCTTCTTGTTTTTGTCATTTTATGAAACAAAAAAGATATGTTGTGATTTGTCAAACTCATCAGACTAGTGAGCAAAATTACGTTTTATCTAGCGTATTACATAAAGTAGGTCTTTAGCTAGTCTATAAAAGTTGTACTTCACCTAGTTTTTTAATTTATACATTATAAAACTTGGTTATTAGATTATTTCTATCCAGAAACAAGAAATGATATTCAAGTTCACAGTTATGCCCCTTAATTTGACTCATTCAATTAGTCTCTTTGGTTTTGTTGTACAATCCTAAAGTTGTAATAACACTTAAATTTTAATGCTAAACAGGTTCACTTATCACGCTGGAGGTTAAGTTTTTTTTTAAAACTTTACAATAAAGAAGTTACAATATTATAAACTTATTATTAGCCTTTTAGCTGATACCGGTAACCCTCAAAATAAAAAACAAAGTTTTCAGTTTACAGAAATGACAAATCTGCTTATTTGAAAAATCCTCTAAATGACGTGTCGTTCTGCTGATTGTAGCAAATACACAAACACCTTTTCCAACTAAATCTGGTGCACTTTTTTGTTTTCTTGTATTTATTGTACTGTTTTGTATTGTCTAGTTAGTCATTCAGTTTTATTTTACAGACCTGTTTTCAGGAACATGGACTAACCTATTTATATCTACTTGTAAAATAAACCTATATAGGAATTCCTTCATTTGACACTGTGTGTGGTATTGTCAAAAGTACATGTCAAACAATCTGTTAGACAACTGACAACATAAACAAATACACATCACATTTGTTTTTATTTACCTGTCCAATTCCACACCACACATTTTGTAATTTTCCAAACCTAATGTTTAGTTGGCCCAAGCAACAATTAATGTCCAGCTCTTATTAAACTTTTTTTTTACCATTATGATTGTCTGTGTGTTGTCTGTTTTGTCTTGTGTGTGTTTGCAGGGATCCTGTCCAGTGTGTGTGTAAGAAAGCAGTCACCCAAACTGAGGATTGGCTTATCGGGTTTAAAATAAGATCTTGTTTCATATTTTGCTGAGGTAAGATCAGGCAGCTTTTTCTTACACAGTATATCCAAATGTTTAAATGTCACTCATCTAAAAACATGTTAGAGCTGACTGAGTACAGCAACAAACACTCAACCCTAAATTTCATGTTGCTTTCAAGTTTTACCAATGAAACACTTTTAGTCTCAAAAAAGTTGGGTCAAATGTAAATCTAACATAACAGCACGATTTGAATATCGTTTGCCTAGAGTCAGTCAAAATAAAAAACTTATCAAAGACATCATGGAAAATCTTGAAACAAAAGTTATTTTTATTTAAAGATTTGTTTTTTCAACACGATCCTAGAAAAATGTTTTTAAAAAGATGGGATGAAGCAAGTTTTCCCTTTTTTAAAACTTAAAAATCTTGTGGAAGAAAACAAACATTTGTTGCAGTTTCACTAGAAAAACTGCATTTCTTAGAGCTGTTCAGTAATTTATGACAGCTTTGTTAGATATTTTATTACATAATGTATCAAAGATTTTCAGTGAGTATCATGTTTGGACTGCAGACAAGTTTGAGCGCCCAGGCTCTGTCACTTTCTACTTTAAAATAAAAATGTGAAATCAGTGATTTCAAGAAGCACTTTTAATGTTTTGATTTGTCAGACTCCAGGAAGCTTTTTGTCTCCTGTCGTCGAGTGAAGAGGGGAATCGGAAATACTCTCCGTCTGTTCGTCTTGTGAGTTGGATAACTTGAAAAACAAGTGAGACTAACCTGTGTAAATCAAGTTCAATGTTCTTTATTGTCATTCTCATCACATGTGGTACATGAGGTGGAACGAAATTGTGTACTCAAGGCCCCGTTACACCCAAAAATAGCAAAAATATAGGTAACACTTTATTTGAAGGGGTGTTCATAAGACTGACATGACATTGTCATAAAGTGTTACCAAAATATAAGTATAAAAAGAAACCATATATAAGAATCTAAGAAATACACTAAACAAATGTTAAACAATACGCTAAAAGATCTAAGATATACACTAAACACTAATCACTTGAAATAATACGGTGTATTAAACAGCAGCATGAACATGAGTCTGCAGTGAGGATATGCAGTGTTTCCCCTACCATTATAAAAGTGAGATGCCCCGCCCTATCTAACCCCCCCCCCCCCCCCCCCCCCCCCCCCCCCCCCCGGCACTGACGTAACGCTATAGCAGCTCGTAATGCAGCCGCGCTAGCTAAAAAGCTAAAGGCAACCTCTTCCCTCATGCTGAACCCTCACGCTGACACCACCCCCACTCGAAAACTATAGGTACAAACAGTGCACGGCTCAGATGTGTGGCTGTCTCCCATCCCCCCCCCCAAAAAAACTGTCAGTACAGACAGCGTGCAGCTGAGATGTGTCTGTCTCTCTCCCCCACCCCTGCTCTAAAACTGTAAAACTGTCGGTGCAAACAGCATGCGGTTGTGTCTCTGTTAG
>NC_056504.1:9918237-9972666 GCF_014905685.2 Nematolebias whitei
GGGGAGTGGGGCAAAAAGTGTGTGTGCTGGGTGAGTGGGGTCCTTCATGATGCAGGTGGCCCTCTTCCTGCATCTGGAGGTGTAGATGTATGTGATGGTGGTGAGACTGACTCCAACAGACTTCTGTGCAGCCTCCAAGCCACACGTTGATGCTGGAGCACAAGATGCTCTCCACTGCACACCTGTAGAAGGATAAAAAGAAAAGTTTCAATGAAAACACAAAACGCCAAAAAAAGTGAGGTACCAACTTCTATTTTGGTGATTGGCTGCGTCTAGGCACAAGAAAGGACCCTGTTGAAAATTTGGTTCCACCATGAAAATCCAGCATATATTCATTCAACCTTTACGTAGACAGGTAAATCCCATTGAGCCTCGAGGACTCATTTACAAGAGAGACCTGAATTTCATATGCACACGCTAACGAATGAACTGACCACCTTAATCGTTTGAGGAAACTATGCTTTCTAGTTTTCATATTTAAAAAGATTAATCTATGGTGGCCAAGTCCACCATTGACCACCCCCTGGCTTTGCCTATGTGCCTGGGAGTGGATAAAATTTATTTCCTCTGCTCGCAAAAATTTTGTCACCTTGCACCACTTCAGACAAGAAAAAAATAAATAAATTCACCAGTTCAGTCTCTGTAAGAGCTTTTTGGAGAGTTTGAGTTGCTTCACAGGATGGTGTTTAAAGTTAGCATTAGTTACAAGTTACGCAGTGTAACTTTTACTCACTTGAACATTTTACACTAAAAACATCAAGGTTTCATTCCTTGTTCAAGTCAAGAAAAACACTCATCTCGAAAAGTACAAACATTCACTATTGAAATCCCTCAGCAACGGGACATCGACGTACTACTCGTTAACTTTACAATAAACATATATTTAAGATAATTCCTGAAAAGGTTAGCGTGTATTTGAATCTTGTTCCATTTTTACGTTCCTGCTGGAATGTTAACCTGCATTCCTGGATTCAACAACAGAATGTGTTCAGTGATGTCATTCAGCATTTCCCGTTCTAAATTTAATAATTTATTTTATGATCCATCCACTCCACCTCTTCTTTTTAAAAGGGACATAATAATAAAAAAATAAGGATATATTCGAGAGAGAAAAAAAATTCTCCCATTGAAAATTTATTTTGACTGCTATTGGTTTTCACAATGTTGAATTTCAATGCTGTTGCTTTTATTCCATAACTTATTTTTTTAGAAATATAAATGCAATGCAATCTACGTCTGCTCTCTTCCAGTGAATACTATTTGTGCTTTGGTAAAATACTAAATCAAGAAAGGTTTTATTAAAAAACAAACAATCTGAATAACAAAATGTTGTTAATACAAACTTATATGGTTTGATCATGTACTGTAATTAGTGTATGTTTGGAAAAGGCTTTTGTGTACAGAAAGTCTGCAGTTGTTTTATTTTTATTTTCCAATACAATGTTAAATACATTACAACACTTGGAAATAGCATGCAAGTTTGACAAGAGAGTAGCTTATTGCAGGATTGTTCTTTTTTATTAATCTTTTATGGTCAACTAATAATTTATTCAACAAAGAGGCTCCAACTGATCAAAAGCTTTTATTTTTCTGAGGAACGATCTTGAAATTGTGTTTGCTCACTCTCCCACTTTCTGTAGGATGATTCTGGATTACAGAAGCTGTTATTTAATCCAAACAAGGTTTCAACACTTGCTTTCTGCTTTTCAATACTGAACCATCTTTCTGCCTACAATATGTGTTGCAAGATGGATTGTGAGTTATGTCTTACCACATGGACACTCTTATATACTGAATAACTGGGACGAGCATTTAAAATATTAAAATGTCGAGCTAAACTAATCACTTTGGATAATACTTGGGTTCAGTCCTGGCACCAAAGATTAAACCCAGTTCATGCGTTCAAGTAACAATTCCAGAGTGAAACGCTTCGATTATGTGTTAAACATCTGTCACTGGTGCTTTAATTAATTTAATTACTTTAACAGACTGATCACTGCGATAACGTCAGTCTAAAATTTAGTCTAGCAATTCCTCATTATATGAGCGATGCTCCTGTTTTTTAACAATTTGCAGGAGCTGGGTGTGTTCAGAGGATTTCTGTCAGTTGGATACAGTAAATCACTGTGTGACCAAGGTGTGTGTTTTATGTAGTAAAGTAGATCAGACCAAATGATTACCTACTTTTCAGCTGATAAGACACTGACAACAATGTTAGGTTGATGTGTAAAACTTTTAATCTTTTTAATGTTCTGTACGTTAGATAAGTTTCCAAACTGTACTAGTAATGCAAGATCATGACAGGTTTTGCTCGACTGTTGGGAGAATGAGCCAAAAGAGAGCGCACATTTTACTTATGACGTTTAATAGAATATTTTTTGTTTCTTTTCGTCTGGCCTTGCCAGAAGAACTGAGTAGATGAGGGCTTTAATTAGCCTTTCATCATGTGTCAAAGGACTGATGGTTGTATCTTAAAACTTTCAAAGAGTGGAGGTGAAGTTTCTGCAGAATTAAGTGCTGCGTCTTTTATCTACACTACAAGAGACTGAACTAGATAGTTTTGTCTGCTTCAGGTTACATCAGCACCTTTATCTCTGTACAAGAATAAGCTGTCTCTTTAGAGAGAATTGAGATTATCTCGAACGTAACAGTACATGACTGTCATTTTTTCTGTTAATTCGTGGTAGTATGTGGTGGATCAGACATCTGTCATGTAGAAAGTGAAAGTAAAGTTAACTTGGAGCTTGGTCAAAGGGATTTTTTTATTAAACATTTTGCTCCATGTAGAGAGACCTGCATTGACTTTTATTAAAAACAAAACTTAATTTAGCTTTATTATTTTTTTTTAATAATTGCCTTTACACAACCAGTAATTCAAAACTTATAATTTAAAAGAAGGTTCAAGTCAATCATAAAATGCTTTGACGATTAGATTTTTTTGGTGTAGCTTTTTTACTAAATTTCATGGATTTCTATTGAAGTTCTCCTTGCTTCAGATACTAACTGAGCAGGTACTAAACAGTTACGTGAAAACAATGCTAACTTTAAAGAAAATCCTCACAAGGTTGAAACAATGACTTTATTGCAGCACTGGAGCCTGTAGAAATGTCATTTGCACACGGTTTACAAATCTGTGGACATAAATTACAAAACGTAAGTCACGGACAGTCCATTTGTGTGCACAAATGGATTATCTGTCTGCATAAATTATACGTCGAAGAGCACATTTTAGAACCAAGAGTTCAAATGTCCTTCACTGATTTGAGGTGGTGGTGCTCCGATGTAAGGAGAGGAGACACAGTGCTGTACCTGAAACTGCTTTATTTTGGTCCATCTGTTGTTATTTACACATCCGCACTCAAGATTCGTGTCCGGTCTGTGCTATTAATTCAAACATCACTGCAGCGATTTAAAAAAGCAGGTCATGCCCATGTTCAAGAAATGCTGTCGATACCACAAATGCAATAAGTTGCATATTATTTGGGTTTTATATAAGTTTAATGCTTCTTGTAGAATGGCGTACCAGTAATTAATATCTTAAGTGTAGAAACACAAATCAAAATATGACGTCTTTATAAAAAAAATATTCACCACCAGTTCAGTCTCTGTAAGTTTCTGTTTCACAGGATGGTGTTTAAAGTTAGCATGAGTTATGAATGAAAAATCTAAATTTTTTTTGGTAACCTACATATGCTGCTGTAGTGCTTCTAAGGGAAGGTATTGCATAATTTAGCTATTCAGTACCAAAACCTACTAAACTGTGTTCTGTTAAAGATGTTGGAAAAGACATCAGAAGCTGAGATTGGGTTGCTTGCAATCCAAGCCATGAACAGCTCAGATTCTATGTAAATTAAAAAAGTAGAAATATTTTTTTGCTTTTATAGCTGCAGCAATTTATCTTGAGTTCACAGTAAACATTTGTTCCAGTTTCATTTGAAATGATTCAACATTCAGTAGGTTGCATTCTTGCTGTGAGTTTTTAATTTTATTTCAGTATTGCATAAGTTTCACATGAGTACATAGTATGCTGCTGAAGAATTTCAAACTGGCTTATTAAAGCGAAAAGAAGCTAAATGATATCCAGAAACCAAAAGTGACAAAATGATAACTAAAAATAGCAAAACGTCAGCTAAAAGTATTGAAAGGCTAGCCAAAGACTATGAAGTGAAAGGTGAGCTAAAATGATCAAAAGGTCAAGGCCTTCCTTGCAAAACAGATAGGTGATTTCAATGAGATTTGCATGGTTAAATAAAGGTTAGTGAACATATAAAGACTGGTTAAAAGCAACAAAAGCTAGCTAGAAGTAATAATTTGTAAAACACTAGCTAAATGTTGCAGTGAAGTAGTTAAAAGAAAATCAGTAGTAGCAAAAAGCTAGCTAATAGTTAAAATTATTATTTTTTAAAAGCCTTAGAAGTACTATAAAACTAGCTATAAACAAAATGTAACAGAATGGTAGCTAAAAGCTAAAAGAAGCAAAAGGTGAGCAAAAAAAAACAACTTAAAAGTAGCAAATTCAGTGAATTCTCTGAAATATGTTTCAGCTATTTCTTAAAGAATTGAAATACTTTAAAATATCTTCAACATGCTACATAATTTTAAAAGTTTAAAAGTGAAAAACACACAGTTGCACCAAATCTCCTAACTGAGCTGTATGTTTTGATATATGAATGGTCAAAACAGCTTAAGTATGCAGAAGTAGCTTTATTGCAACAATGTATGGAAAACAAACAAACAAAAAAATAATAATAGGAAAACAACTGGTATGAATTTTGACTCAATATGCACTCAGTGTTATTGTTACACATATTAGACCATAGTGAGATTAAAGGACAACAGGGTAATGAGTGACAGATAGCTTCAAGGTGGAGGTGGGAGTGCATCAAGGATAGGCTCTTAGCCCCTTTCTGTTTGCTCTGGTTATAGACCAACTAACAGAAGAGGCCAGGAATTGACTATGATGTTTGCAGATGACATTGTGATCTGTGGTGGGAACAGGTGGAACAGAACTTAGAGAGGACATGGAGGTATGCACTTGGAAGAAGAGGAATGAAAGTCAGTTGTAGTAAGACAGAGTACATGTGTGTGAATTAGAGGGAGGCAGGTGGAACAGTGAGGCTACAAGGAACAGAGGAACTTCAAGTACTTGGGGTCCACTGTCCAGAAAAATTAGCTGTGGTAAAGAGGTGAAAAAGAGAGTCCAGGCAGGATGGAGAAAAGTTTCAGGAGTGACTTGCAACAAGAGTGGTAGTAAAGGTAAAGGAAAAGTTTACAAGACAGTCAGGTAAAAGCAGCTATGTTGTATGGTCTGAAGACAGCGACATGGACAAAAAGACAGGAGACAGAGCTGGAAGTGGTGAAAATTAAAAATTTAAGATGTTCAGGTTCTAGGAGTGACAAGGATGGACAAGAGTAGGGATGAGATCAACAGAGGTACAGCACAGGTTGAACAACTGGGAGATAAAAGTAGAGAGGCCAGACTGAGATGGTTTGGACATGTCCAGAGGAGGGACAGTGGGTATACTGGTAGAAGGATGTTAGAAATGCAGCTGCCAGGAAACAGACAGAGGAGATATATGGATACGGTTCGAGGACATGTTGGAGTGAGGACAGAGGGTGCAGAGGACAGAGTGAGATGGAGGAGGATGACTCGCTGTGGAGACCCCTGAAGAGGGAAAAGCTGAAAGAAGCAGTGAGGCTAAAGGACATCCTCATTAGCTTGAGCATGGACTTTGTTGGACATCCTCTTTAGCTTGTCTTCTCAGTCAGTATAGCTTTATGAACCACTGACCGTATATGAGCTCAGGTATGAATCAAACATGGCAATAATTGTTCCTGCTAACCAGTTTGTCACCTACAGACCTTGAGAGGAACTGCCAGTAGACATGTGCTGTTAGCTAAGCGGCTTGCTTTGCTTTTCAAATGGCCGCACGGCGCTTTCCGTAGCGCGTGAGCCAAGAAATAAAATAATTTCGCCGGCTTTTTAAGAGCCGTTCGGCGAAAGAAAGTTGTCCTATCCCGAGCCGAGCCGAGCTTGACTCTCTGTTGTTACCTTGTAGCGGAAAGAATGTCGGAAAAGGCCGAGGATGACGTCAGGGGGGAGCAGCGCCGAGCGGCCAGGCAGCAGCTGAAGCAGCAGCAGATCCAGCGGGGAGAAGGCTCCACAGCAATGGCGACTGTTGCGGAGCGGCGTTCGCTGCCTAGTCCTGAAATAATGCTGGGACAGACTTGGAGCAGCTGGGTCGACGCCGCCAAACTCCACGTACACGACGGTGAGTTCCCCAGCGTGCCGAATGTGTGCGAGAAAGCGAGGGAGAGGGCGACAGTCGCTAGTCCTTTCCCTTTTTTTAGCCGATTGCATGCAGTTTTTGGTCGGGTACGAAGAAACGCTACTGGTAGCAACAGCACGGTCAGGCAAGCAAGTGCAACTATTTATCTGTCCCTGTCTCGGATCGCCTTGTGTTCAGGTGCTGAATCGGAGGAAAGTTTCAAAGACTTTGGGAAAAATCGAGAAGCCATGCGTTTGTGCAGAGAAGGTGAGTGCTTTTCTTTCGCTCCAGGGCCAAAGGTGTATTTTGGTTGTGAGGGTTTGCTCGCAGACACACACACCGACTCCAGCACTTTGTGTGTCGGTCAGTCAGGATGGACTGTAGATCATGCGCAATACAACGAACTAACAACCGGATGTTTCACCTGAAACGACGTGCGTCCACAAGAACAATAAGCACTCATCCAGCAGTTCAGTTTAGGCCAAAACACGAGCATGGCTTTATTGTTTTAGCTTATTTTAATGAATGCCATCCAAATATCACCGTTTTACATGTACACATTGTTCATGTTTCACTCGCCTCTCCTTTACTCAATAAAACCCGAGGCTTGCTGTTAAAAAGCTTGAAAGGCAGCAGCTTAACAAAGACCTGAATGATTCTAAACTTTAAAATGCAAAGCAAATATAGACATCAGCTGTTTGTCATAGGTTTTATATATATATATATCTACATATGATTATTCAAGGTACTTTGTCGTTCGTATCACATGTGGTACATGAGGTGGAACGAAATTATACACGGTCCCAGTTCCATCCAACAACAGCAAAAATATAAATTGTAACAAACAGTAATAAGTATCTAAGAAATACGCTAAACTAAGCAATATGCTAAACACTAATAGTGAAAAACAATACGCCGAACAACAGCAGCATGAACATGATATATATATATATATAATATAGATTAGATATAGACTCATGGCTGATTCACCACAAAATATAAGAAGATACTGTTACAAATGCGTCCTCAAAGCTTGTATGTAACTTAAAATGTCTTAAATGTCTAATTTATTAAGACTTGAGTTCATAAAAGTGGGAAAGAATAAAAGTCTACAAACATGCAGGTTAGGTTGTCTTCAGGCCCAGGCTGCCCTTACAAAAGAGATCTGTGCTCTACGTGGGATTTGCCTGGTTAAATAAAGGTTAATAAACAATAAATAAATCAGACTATTCTAAAATATGCTATAAAAGAGCTTTATGTTCGGGCTATGATCTTAGTGTATGCCATGAAATATGTTATAGAATTTAGCTAATGTTAGTATGTCCTTGACATTCAATGGCACTATATATATATATATATAATAATAATAATAATAAGTGCTATGTTCTGTGCATTTAACCCATCACACGTGAGATACACCCAGGTGGAGCAGTGGGCAGCTATGTAAGAACCCGGGGAGCAGTTAGGGATTAGTTGTCTTGCTCAGGGACACCACATCATGTGGGCATGGCGGGGAGTCAAACTGTGACTTTCTGGTCCCAAGTTGGCCGCCCTAATTCTACCCCATCTCAGCCTCATTTGACAAGTGGTCAAACCTAAAATGTCAGAAGCACAGTAACTGTGTGAGTGACGTTACTGAGCCGTTTGTTTTGCTACTTGTAAGCCAGTTTTCAGTATCCAGTGTCGCTACGACTTGCTTCGACTCTTCTTGGGTCTACAAAGTCTAGGTGGTTTTTGATCCATACTTGCGTGCTGCCTCGATCGTCGTAGCATGACTGCCCAAAACTTCCACTACGGTATTTTCTATCTAAGGCAAACACAATACAGCAATGGGGACATGAAATAAAGTCGCAGAATGCTCGCCGCCATCTGCCAGTTTATAAAAATGCTGTGTCTGAGTCGAGGACACCTTCTTCCTGCCAGTCCGAGCCTGTAAACTTGAGTCCATCTGAATTCTGTTGTCAGCCAACAAGCACACAAACCTTTGCACTGACTCATAGTACCACTGTTGGTTCACGTGTTGTCATTTTAATAGCTACATTATATATAATTTAAAAAATTGTTGCATATTTAAAAAAACATAGTGGGTTTAAAGCTCTGCAGTCTGCTGATGACAAACCTTCAGTTTCTTTCAGTTTGCTTGGCACCTCGGCCGAGTAGGTCCTAAGAACCGAGCTGGAAGCAGGTGGGACTACCTATAGACCGGCTCTGAAGCACTGCGTTGACACGAGTAGGAGCGAGTAGAGCCCATAGAAAAAGGCCATTAGCTATTAGTCTTCTAGCTATTAGGCTATTAGTCATCCTCCTCCATCTCACTCCGAGTCTTTTGTCCTCATTCCAACTACCTCTATGTCTTCTCTTAACTTTTTTCCCAGTTCAACCAGTGCTGTACCTCTGATGATCATTGTGCGCACAAAAGTGGCCTTGATTTTCAGAAACGGGCTTCTCAAAATGCAGCCACACAACTTGATCGCAAACATTTATTACCGTACTCAGTCTCCCAACAGTCGCAGCTCAGTGAGGTCCTGTTGACTGCCACCTTCATCCTTTCATAAATCACACAAGGCAGCAAGGACTTGTCTACAACCTGACATAAAACTGTTTTGGAAAAAGAGACTTTGATGGCTAGAATGAAACAATGGGAAGTAAATTTGGCAACTTTTTCAAAAGTGGTTATCTGAAAAGTTGCATTTTACAATTATAAGCCACACATCAAAAGGTACTGTCAATAACTTTACTGACAGAAGTTTCATCTCCTGTTTAAACATGAGCCAGGCAAGTCACATTACAACTTTAGTTTAATAAATTAATCACTGCTGCCGCTAGGACTGCGTGGTTAAGACGCTGAGATCTGTTTAAAAAAGTGAAGAGTCTTTTACTCCGTTCTAAAATATAATGTGACACTAGATAAGAAAGGTCAGCTGTTACAAATTAACACGTGAAACTAACTACTAAATGATAATTGGATAGTGCTTACCAGTAAATACCACAGATTTACTGTAATCAAGCTTTTTGTTTTTCATTTTAGGATTTTTTTTCTTCCAGTTTCTGGGTTTTACCCATCTTGTCACATTATGTATGTATTAGCATCCAATTTAAAGTGTTTATCCGTCTTTGATATTTCTGTCAAGTAGAGAAAAAAGCTGTTAAAAGAAATTACATACTTTTGGCTGCAGGAATGTAGTTCACAAGTTATGTCTATTATGTGTGCAGCTTTATGTATTCTTCCCTTTTAACTAGTTGTTTAAAAGGGTTAATTAAGGGCTAAGTCAACAAAGTCCATGCTCAATAATCCAGGTATGCAATCCAACATTTTTCAGTCAGGTCATCTGGACAGTTTCTTTATTTGTGCTGAAACGTTTCGCCTTCCATCCAGAAGGCTTCATCAGTCAAGGAAACACAACAAAACTGGTTCTTCCCCCAACAGCTTACTCCAAAGTGGAACAAACCAGTTAAGGGCTAAGTCCATTACAATCTTAGGCCAATTTCTGAAAGCTCAAAGTAAAAAGTGTCAAACCTGATGTCACAGAATGCAATAGTCAAGCAGATAACATACTGGTAGGGTTGCAAATCTCTGTGTCTTTCGATTCGATTCAGATTTTTGGCGTCACGATTTGATACAAACTCATTTTTCTAAAAAAAAAAATAAAAAAATCTAAGAACAAATAATTCATCCATCCATCATCTTTACCCACTTCTTCCTTTTCGAGTCATGAGGGTCACTGGTGCCCATATCTGCCATCGCTGTGTGAGAGGCGGGGGACACCTGGACAGGTCTCCAGTCCATCACAGACAAATAATTCAAAATATTTAAATATAAAAGTAAACAGACTTCAGCCTACCTAGTACATTAACCTTTAACTCAACATAAAATACAGACTTCACATTTATTTTTAACCATATTGCTCTAACATTTGTTATATTTTCAATACTTAACCTAATGTGAAATATATGGACGTCACAGATTGATTCATATTTGGTAAATCTTTAACAAAATTCAAAACCTGTGCAAACCTGCACAAAAACTTCTGAACTGTAATTTATAAACCGTAAACTGTATCATTTAGAACTGGCTGCAGGCGCTGTGTCTCATCTGTCCTCTTCAACCTGTTAAAAAGACAATTTACATTAAGTTTGTTGTACAACTTGTCTATAAGTTTTAGTATAATATGAGAAAATAACAGTTACCTTTGAGCTGCAGCTGCATCAGAGCTTCTCCCACTTTAGTTTTGTTTCATGGTGGAGTTGTGGTGCTGCTTTATCACTAAAACGCTATGTGAAGGAATAACGTACGTTGAGTCCAGCGTATTAAAAAAAAAACTAAACTCCTCGCCTTCCACTGAGCTCTAAAAAAGTTAAGTCAGGTCCTCTGGATGTTCAAAAAAATAAAAAAATTAATAAAAATTGTAGAAACGTTTCGCCTTTCATCCGAGAGACTTCCTCAGTCTGAGGTGCTGTATTCAGCTCAGTCTTATAAATAGCACCTTCTCAGAGTGGATCAACCAGTTTGCTGCTGACAACCAAAACCAGCTGCTCACATGATCAAGAAGGACCATCAGCCTAACAATGGATCATTAGCACCTGACATCTTTTTTTAGATTTTTCTTGAGCATGCATCAGGATATTCCACTGAGCTGTTTGCTCGTAAATCCTTTGTGATATAGCAGGAGATGGAGAGGGAAATCTTCACAGCCTTTGGGGAATCAGATGGAAGTTTGTTGCAGCTGGTCGGCTGCTTCGCTTTCATCTTCTGCACATTTTGTCGTATTTCCAAAATACTGTACCTTAATTTTATTTTACACTTGTTGCAAACAACCGTGCTCTTGTTAAGCTCCGTCTTCCCCCGGAACATTGTAGGATCTGAAATGATTTTTAAAGATGAAGAAGCAGGTCGAATCCTGCTGTCCCCCTCCTCCATGCTAACAGGCTCCATTCAGATACAGGGAGCTGGCTAACTAGCCTGTACGGTGGCCTATACGACCAAAATTCTTCGGCGGCTGAGCGGACACGCAATGCGATATGCAGTACGCTCGGGAGTATTAGCGGAAAAAAATAAAACTTCAAACACATTTTAAAATTGATTTATGGGCCTTTAGAATCGATTCAGAATCGCCAGAACTAAGAATCTAGATTCTTTAAAAAAAAAAATCAAATTTTTTCTGCACCCCTTCATACTGGTACCTATAAACTTGTGACTTTGGCAAAAATTTGCCAGTTTCAATCAAAAATGTAATTTACACAAATCATCTAGATCAGAAGAATTTTCATATAGCATAATTTCACATTGACTGGATTTCCGTAGCACTAAGCTAGTGCCCAGTTGTCCACGGATGTCAGTTTAGGATGCGTCAGAGAAGCGGAGCGCCACATCTATGCCATCTTAGCTATCCTGATGCATGCTCAATAATCCAGGTAGAAAAATCTAAAAAAGTTAAATCTGGTCCTCTGGACATTCAAAAAAACAAAACAAAGCAAAACAACAAAAAAATGTAGAAACGTTTCGTCTCTCATCCGAGAGACTTCCTCAGTCTGAGGTGCTGTATTCAGCTCAGTCTCTTAAATACAAAACAAAATGCAAAACAGCCACTGGCCAAAAGGATGGCCCAGCACAGAAGATCAACATCATCAGGCCAGGACTCTGAGGTCTACACTCATCTCCAGGCCAGCGGTCACTCTTTCAGGGATGAAGATGTTCACATTCTGGATAGAGAGGAACGATGGTTTGAGAGAGGAGTAAAGGAGGCCATCTTTGTGAAAAGAAACCGTCCATCGTTAAACAGGGGTGGAGGCCTCCGGGTTCAACTGTCCCCCTCTTACAATGCTGTGATTGCTAGTATCACTCAGCCCTCTGTGAATAGTAAACAGCCATCAGTGTGCTAATGATCCATTGTTAGGCTGATGGTCCTTCTTGAGCATGTGAGCAGCTGGTTTTGGTTGTCAGCAGCAAACTGGTTGATCCACTCTTATACTGTGCTATTTAAGAGACTGAGCTGAAAACAGCTCCTCAGACTGAGGAAGTCTCTCGGATGAGAGACGAAACGTTTCTATATTTTTTGTTGTTTTGCTTTGTTTTGTTTTTTTGAATGTCCAGAGGACCAGATTTAACTTTTTTACATCTTAGCTAGCACGTCTGTGTTGCGCGCCACTAGCTTAGCACTATGTATTTAAGAAATAAGTTTTTGCTATTGGCAAAATTCTCTGCTATATTTGGTTTCTCTGGTTGGCTTGCTGCTGTTGTTGCTTGTTTATTTTTTATTTTGGGGTTGACACCATCTTCTATGCATGTCCTCATTAAATTAGGACATGTTAGTAAATGTCCTTTTTTTTCTGAAGCATGTTGTCTTTTCCCCTAATTATCTTCTTGGAGTATACCAGAATACTTAATTTACATGTTTAAAATCACAAAACCTTCCAGGGGGGATGGCTGCACAGGGAACATCCCCAACACACACACACACACACACTACAGGCGCTAGGTTTGTCACCTTTTTAATCCCTTGAGGTTGCAGGTATAAGATAAGTGACATAACTCTGCGTCTTACACTGTATTTTTTTTATCCTGGTAAAGAAACATGTTTGGCATCATTCAAGATTAATGTACTGGTATAGGATAGAATTGTGAGTGGAAGGCTAACGTGCTAATTGGTCATTTTAAAATTCAGCATTCCTAGATTACTTGACGTGCAGCGCGCTTGTAGCGTGTCTTTTATCATGTAGCGACGTCTGTCAGTGACTGTTGTTTGTGCCATGGGCCTGATGAACACGCTGCTCATGCCAGAAGTTTGTGTTCGTAGAAAGTGTGTGTGTGTGTGTGTTGTGCATGCATGAAGTAGGGTCACCACAAGTGGATGACTACACCTCTCCGTTATGACTCACGACCAGATTCCTCCTGTGGCGTAGCTGCCATTCTACCACACGCACTCGGCTAATTAATGCGGCACGCACTTTGTAAAAATAAAGGCCAATTAATAATTTATAAATCCACGCGTCTGTTGTGCATTTTTATAAATTTCACAGTGGCTCTGTCACAGTTTTGTGAAGCTGGGAAGCGAAGCGCCGCTGTCAGCCACGGGTCAGACTGAGCCAGCATGTGTGCTTCTCAGAGGCAGTTGGAGCTGCTACGATCCCACCTAGATCATCCATCACTGCCATGGATGAGGATGCTGAAATTAACTAGACTCTCGTTGTTTTCTCCGTCTAATGCTCGCCGCCTCTCTCGGTTTCTCACTCCCTCTGTATCACAGAGGCCTCGCCTGCTTTCCTGCTCTTTGTTTGGTTTTGCTTTTTCCCGTTTGTGCTCGTTTTTGAGCTTCACTACGTTGTATAACCTCTTTCTTCTCACTCCGACTTCCTTTTCTCTGTCATTTTCACCTGCTTGCAGTAGAAAAAGACTATTTAAAATTGATTTAGACATTGTGCCATTGGTTTATTTATTTTGACAATGCAGCCCTTCAACTTGTTTGTCGCGCAGATCCAAGCGCACAACCGCACTAGGCTGTGAATGAGTTTGTTTTTAGACATTATTATTTCATAAAAGGAAAGTGGTTGATCTGTTGGATTTCTTCACTTGACTGGTTTTAAAATAGATTTTAAGGAAGGTAGAGTTTTAACAAAACGAAACACAAGCAATTCTTTAATAATCAAATTGATACTGAAGCACTAAAATGCATTCCTTTGTTCATAAAGTCAAGGTTTTTCTCTTTTCTCAGTCACATACACCAGATATTGCAAAATAAGCCTTTTTTTTTTTGCTTCACTGCTGTTGAAGGAAGCACTTGGCAAAGATGCTACAGCCAATTGAAATATTAAGTATCAGCCTTGTCAATTCTTCTACACAGGACAGATGCTGACCTCTCCAAGATGGAACCCAGCAGGTTGATCTTTTTATACGGTATTTGCTTAATGGCCCTCATCCCTTTCAGACTTGGCCAGGGATGTTTGAAGAACCCTTGACAGGAGAGGAGCTCCACTCCTCTCCTCTTGTATCCTCTCTTCTGCTCATCTCGTCACGAAGCCCCAGGCAATCTCTTAATTAGCCTCCTTAATTAGGTGCTTTCTGATTCTCGGGATAAATTTTCAACAATCGGCTGAAGAGCGTCGCTCTCTCTTATTTGCATTAGAGTTGCTTATGAAGCACGAGGTGTGGTTAATGAATGGAGACGCCTGAGCTGTCGACATCCCATTCATCTGCCTTGACGTTGATATGCCACCTTTACTTACACTTGAAAGGTGCTTAGCATGAACTGACTTTTGGGAAATGTTTCAGATTTGTTACAACTTGTAAAAACTCCTGCTTAACTACTGTTAACGTCTTGCCATTTTCCAGAATGGTTCATTTATTTATTATTTGTTCTTATTTTCTTTATCCTTTAGTGTGTTATTTAGAACATGTTTGAGTTTATTTAAATACACCTAAAAAAAAAATCACAACTCATAACAGAATCTTAATTGTTTTCTACTATCATCACTGATTTTTGTTTTTTTGTCCCAAAAATATTTTTTATGTTTTATGTAACATTCCTGTTTGTTTTACAAAGTACTTTAAATTTGATATTTATCAATATTTCTATATTTCTGGTCACTGTTCTTGACACAAGGTCTGTGTTTGTTGATCACACCCAGGTACATGCAAACGTCCTCATGTAGACCTTGCTTGTTAGATCATCCTAATTGAGTACCATACATATTTTTTAAAATGTCAATCAAAACCTATAACATTTTTTTATGTGTTATTTTAAACGACTCTCAATTTGCTTTCAAGACACAGCTTCTGGCAGTTTTTTCTGGGTTGCTGTTCTTTTTGTATTCAGACAAAAAACAAAAAAGACCCATTAAGTTAAAAGTGCACCTATTTTGTATAATCAGTGTTGTTACATAAAATGATGGTTGTTTGAAAGTAGATTTAAAGTGCTGGTCGATCCATGGTTGACGGTGTCTACTAACTGGGCCACCGGGCGAATGCTGGTCCATTTTATGTTCTTCTCAAGTTGTGCTGTTTCTCAGCTGGACTCCTCTTATTGTTTACAGACATGCCCATATTTGGTCAGTGTCCCTCACAGGACGACTTCTACCTGGTGATGTGCAGCCACTGTGGTCATGTCGTCAAGCCTCAAGCCTTTCAAGCACACTACGGTAAGATTCATTCACAGACACTGTCGAATTGTTTCAGTATGAAAATGACACGTACAACTACCACTTTGTAAAAAGAGCTGCCGTTGTTCACATTACATGTTGAATCCATCCATTTATTATCTTTTGTCCGATTCTTCCTCCGGGTTGCGGGGGTCACTTGTGCCCATATCCAGCAGTCACTGCGCGAGAGGCGGGGGACACCCTGGACAGGTCTCAGTCCATCACATAGAGACAAACGAGACAAACAATCATTCACTCTCTCACTCACATCTAGAGACAATTTAGAGTTGAATCGTTTTAGAAAAAAGTTGTTCAGCTGAACGCTGTTCAAGATCAAGACAGCAAGTAAGTGTGCAGCATATTTTAGGTGACACTAGTTTATTTTTTTAAGGGGCTCGTGTACATTTTGAAATTCTGTTTTTGATTTTAGGATCCCTCATGGTTTTTTAAAAGAGAGTAGATAAAATAGTAGAAGTTCGGACAAAGATTTAACTAACACACTTGTCAAAGTAAAATCAGTTCCACTTTTGGCTTAATATTTTACTTCTGGTAATTGTCTGTTTATTAACAAATAAATATTCAGTTATAATTTTAGATGAAAATAAAATGTTTCTTGGAATTTAGATCTAGATTGGGTAGGGTGTTGTGACATTGTGAGGTCCTATCTTGGAGAACGTTATGTTCTGTAAATAAATAAAAAAGTTAACATATAGGGCAGGACACTATAGCTAATATGTCTCTCATTTGGGGCTTGATTACAACCTACAAATTATATCTCAGTATTTTAACATCGGCTTTAAATAAATACTGACTTTAACCCTGTAATGCACAAAATATGCTAATGTGACGATTCAAATATGCAAGAACTTCAGCAAAGAAAAATCAACAATGAATCCTACACTGGGTTAACTGGGGGTTTCCGTTTATCTCGGACAACCAGAACTCTCCTCGAGGTTGTCTGGTGCACAGCCAAGTGAAATAGACATGGATTAAAAGTGCTCCGTCGCCACGACGAATTTCTGTCATCTTTAAAAATGAAAAGGGGAAATAAATGTGTGTTCTGTTGTGGCCATCCAATCTAATGAGGGATTAAACTGGTGCTGCTTTCAACAAATAGAGACCCAGAGCCACAGTTTGACCCCATCAGAGCAGGGCGTGTCGTGCTGTTTGATACACGATAAGTCCAGATCAGACACAGATTGCAGGTGAGAGCACTATTCAGGTTCTTGTACTATTTTCCATGGAGGACACTCTGCTATCCTAACCAAAGGTGTAATAAAGTATTAAACGTATGTGTTCGCACGTGACCAATTCTCTGATACCAAAACTGATACACCATCACCCCGTCCTCTCACACCGAGCCCCAACCTCCTCAGGACTTTTGTATCTAAAGTCCCGAGGAGTTTGTGTCACTCACATGAGAGAGAAGGCTGCATCTGCTGCTTTAGTTCTTATAATTAAACAATATCAATGCTAAAACATGAATATTTTTATGCCCCAGATTATAGCAGCGATGAGTGTCTCTGTTTAACTTTAATTTGCCCCCAAACTCACCACGTTCTCTCTATGAGAGAGTCCGTTTCAGATGTTTGTATTTTATCATAAATATCGGCTAACTTAAATCTGAGTGTTTTTGTCATAATAAGGTGTTGTGTCTATTTGGAGGAGCTGAACTTGTTTATATTTAGAACCATTCTGAGAGACGACTACTGTAATAAATCCAAATTAATAAATGATCAAATATGAAAATGAACTGAAATCCTATAAATATAATCCCTTTGGATGAAATTGTCATTTTAGGGGTAAAATATGTCATTGTGGAAAATAAAAATTAATAATTTTAAGTAAATTTATAGCAATGTGCTATAATAAAAAATATATAATTTGACAACCTCTTAATTGAAAACTCTGAAATAACATAACAACAGTGACCGCCACAAAACATCACTGGTCTAGAGGAGATCTGCATGGAGGAATGGGTGGGCCAGAATACCAGCTACAGTGTGTACAAACCTGGTGAAGACTTACAGGAAACGGTTGACCTCTGTCATTGCCAACAAAGGTTATGTTACAAAGTATTAAGTTGAACTTTTGTTATTGACCAAATTTACACTAAGCACTAATAACATAAAAAACATCACGTTGAACATCAGCACAAACCTAAATATGAGTCCGTGTAAGCAGATGAGCACGCATAAACACACCAACATTGAAACAGATCAGCAGCGACATTGAAACAGATCAGCAGCAACATGATGTGATTTTTTTTTTCCACAGTGATTATTCTGTTTAGAGATTCATGAGTGTAACAGCCTCAGGGTAGAAGCTGTTCCTCAGTCTAGTGGTTCTACACTTAATGCTCATCAACCTCCTTCCTGAGGGGAGCGGTGCAAAAAGTGTGTGTGCTGGGTGAGTGAGGTCTTTCATGATGCAGTTGGCTCTCTTCCTGCATCTGGAGGTGTAGATGTCTGTGATGGTGGGGAGACTGACTCCAACAGTCTTCTGTGCAGTCTGGAGACCACTTCCATTGCAGATCCTTGTATGTTCAGTGGGGTGTAGGTGTTTTTGTTCCTTCTGAAGTCCACAGTAATCTTCTTTGTCTTCTTCACATTGATGTGAAGGTTATTCTCTTTGCACCAGCTCTCCAGATGTTCCAGCCTGTAGCTGGACTTATCATTGTTTGTGATGCATCCCACCACCGCTGTATCATCTGCAAACTTTACAATGTGACAGCCTGGATGGGTAGCTGCACAATCATACGTGAGCAGAGTAAACAGGAGGGGGCTCAACACACATCCCTGAGGAGAGCCAGTGCTGAGGGTTATGGTGGAGGAGGAGAAGTTGTGGATCCTCGCTAACTGTGGTCTGTTTGTTAAGAAGTCTAGTACCCAGTTGCAAATGGAGGGGCTTAGTCCTAGTGTGAATAGTTTTCCATCAGGGTTTGGGTTGGTGTTGAAGGCGGATGTGAAGTCCACAAAGAGCATACAGAAGTCGGAGTCATTCTGCTCCAGGTGGGTGAGAGCAGTGTGGACCACAGAGGAGATGGCATCCTCTGTTGATCAGTTCTCACGGTATGCATACTGATGAGGGTCCTCGATGATGTTGATGGTTGTTTTGATGTGAGTCATGACAAGTTTTTCGAAGCATCTAGCGACTATCGGGGTGAGGGCCACTGGCCGATAGTCATTCAGACCAGTCACTTTAGAGCTCTTTGGGACTGGGATGATGGTGGCAGTTTTCAGGCGGGTGGGAACTGTCTCCTGGGTAAGTGAGGTGTTAAAGATGTCTGCCAGCACCTCACAGAGCCGATCGGCACATTCTTTCAACACTTTTCTGGGATGTTGTCTGGGCCGGTTGCCTTGTGCGGATTAATCCTCCTGAAAGTACTCCTTACTTCACCTCTAGGTGGAGAAAAATTCTGAAGATTTTTTGTTGCTGCTTTAATCCCTGAGCCTTAAATACGCTGCGAGTGCTTCTCTTGCAACGTCTGATGACAAGGCAGAAGATGTGGAGAACTAGGAAGTTCCACTTGAGAAGTTCCTGAAAGAGTCTGCCACTCAGTAGCTTTGAAATTCCAAGCAGTCCACAAGATGGCTGACTGAGAACATTTGTATATAGTAAACTTTGTATATAGTGCAGTATACTGTACATAATGAATTACATGTTTCTTGAGATTGTTTGACTTCTTTAAAAGTTGCGAACCTCCATTATTCACCATAAAGTTATCAAGTGTGTTACATAAATATAAACAAATAATATGTATATAATATAATTGAAGAAACGCCTTTCCCTGTTCATTTTTTAAACAGTCAGTCACGTATGGTGATGGTCTAATTGGTATTGGCTGCAGCAGTGTTTTCTTTTTCTTTGCAGAGACATTAAGATTTCAGACAAACAACGCATTTCATTGAGGATGACAAAGATAACATTACTAACACTGATATATATTTACCGCTACATTAGATTTATTGTTCAGGCTAAAGTTTTACAAGGCAACAGCCTGTGTTATGTTATCTAAATGTTAGCTTGCTAACTTGAGAGGCACATAGCTAATGACAAGCGTGTTGGAGGATTGAAAATAATTTATTATTGTTGATTTTGTTTTACAGATTAGTTAAAAAAATCTTACCATGCACTGTTCAGCAAAATATTCTACACAGTATTTCTCCCTGCTTCGTCTGTGCTGAACATGAAAGTTAAAGTGAACAGCCATGACTTGAAAGTAGTTTTCATGCGCCCTCTGCTGGATACATTGTACAATTACGTCTTTTGCAAGTAAGGACACGGCTCGTTCCTAGAATTCATATCGGCGCATAATGGGACAGTTATCACAGATGCCGATAGGTCCCCAAATGCAGATATTGGCCTAAAATATCATCACTACCAATATATCGGCCAGGCTCTAACCCCTGGTTAAGCAATCGGGGAAAACCATTGTGTTGTGATATAAGAACTTAATGAACATCACATGGAAAATGCAAAACATCAACTGTATCTGTGACCTCACCATAAGTAGGCTTTATTTCCCTTTAGTTTGTCTGAGGCAAATATTAGTAAAAACATAAGTTAGCCCTGTGTCAGTTATTTTTTTATTCATGTCTCTGTAAGAGGTGTTGATGTGGATTGTAATATGGGGCTCTGATCGTAATATTATTTTCATTTATACAACCATCATGCCACTCTGGCACTTTTTGTGGTTACATTAGAACAGTAGCATAATTTTTTTTATCTGTCTTTGCACCCCTGCTGCTTTTTCAGTTTTCCTGCATGACGTGTCATTTATCACAATTTATATATTTGACAAATCTAACTTCTAACAAATATTAAATAAAAGTAGCATTCCTTGAAGGAATGCATATTGCCTGTTGCCTAGCATGCCAAAATAAAAATAAAAAACTGGTCTTATGGGGTGACTCTCAGATACTTCCATACTAAATTTGAACTCAATGCATGCCTCCAACAATTACTGTCTAAGAATTTCATTAAATGCGTCGAGTGGGTCACAAGATATTTTGCCAACAAACTTAACAGCCAGACAGTCAGTAACATGATCATGATCTGCCAATAACTGTGCATGATGATAAATAAACAAGATCAGTTCATTATGGCATGTCTTAAAAATAAAAAGGTAACAGAAATTAACAAAATATTTGTGTATTTTACTATTATCATGATTCCCTCCTGTTTAATTTAAGTCTTTTACTTCTGAATTTATTTATTTATTTTTTTCCCATCTCTTTTTAGTGTTTAACTTCCCTGAAGTCCTCCCCGTGAAGTACAGTTTTAATAAATACATCTCCAATCAGATCAGAATTTTTTTTGGGCCTGTGTTAATACGTGCACAGATGTTTCATTGCATGAATTCTCCCCTCTTGATGCTTAACTTGTGTCCGTGACTTACCATCCCAAACAAAAATAAAAATCTGTGAAAATAGTGATTGCATAACTGTTGATTTTGTTCACATCGAGTCCCCGCAGCTGATGGGACCTGAACTCTTATTGTGGAAAAAAAGAGCCACCTACTCTGTCTTGCTCTCTTAGCTATATTTATTTCTTCGCTGTGTAAAGTTCCAGTCTTTGTAGTTGTAACGAGATGCTTCTTAGTGTCTCTCAAATATGACAGCAGTTATATTTGTCGAGGTCAGCCACCAGAGGGGGGTATAGCAGTACTTTGCTGCTGGAAAAAAACCTTCTTCAACTGTGTCAATAAAATCCACTGTTCTCCTCCCACATTGTTAAACAGCATCTCTCGTTTTAAACAGATTTTTATTTATGTGCTGGAGCGTCTAGGTTAGTTTTTAGACCTGCCAGGGGATTTTTAATTGACGTGTTGCTGATGAACACTGGAGGGCTATACCCTGCCAGTAACAAAAAATGGTACTGACATCATCACAGCAGGTGATGGCAGCGTGGTCATGATGATGCTGTTATTCTGACTCAACACCAGATTCACAGAGTGGGAATCTCACAATGAGTGGAGATGGTTTTACAGTAATTTAAGTATTGCTTTCATTTATTTCAATTGTGTTGTGATGATTCATAATTTAATCACCATGACTGAAGTGTGTTATCAGATGTACAACATTTAGTATTCCCTAAACTGAGTGTATTTACAAGCACTGAGTTAGAATTTCTCATTCTGGCAGTCTAAGACCCAAAGGTTCTCCATTTGCAGTAATTCAAAAAGCTGAAAAACTATTTCCTTACATTTGGTATTCAGAATCTTAATGCCTGCTTTATACATATATATATTTTACACATGTTTTAAGTTGTTAGTGGCTGCAGCTACATTTTCTGTTTAAATAATTGTTTCAGCTGTAAAACCAAAGTGATATATGAAAGTGCAGCTGTGCAGCCCGGCTATCACACATGTCCATACAGATCAGCTGGTCTCTTGCTGCGTTTTACTCCATGTTTTTCTCTCTGATGTCATTACGGGAAGACCCCATGCGGTTTTAACAACAAGGGCAGAAGCACTAATCTTGGTACTATCGAGATAGTCTCACAAAGATGTTAGCATGCCTCTTTGAGCCCGCCTGTCTTCGGTTAGGTGTTTGTGCTTCTCGGCTGAGGCTGATCTCAGCAGGGGTGACACTCACCACAGAATCTTTTCAAGCTTATGTTCAGTTTTACGCATGAATTTACTGTATGAACTTGTTGAACCAAGACTTGTCTCCTTACAGTAGCAGTCCAGCAGACCTACAGAAACGTGGTTTAGGGTATGCACCCTAAATTCATAATATAAGTCGGTCATGCTTCATTAATATTTTATGATTATCAAGCTTATTATTTTGTAAAGGTTGTTCCAGCAAGGCTGGGCAATACTTTGGTTTAATCATTGTGCTCGTGTGTAATTTTCTTACTACCAATCTACATTAATCATTTTATAGTGTGAAAACAGATAATGAGCTACTTTTGTCTTGTCTGGCCCTCCCACTACTTACACAGGTCCTGATGTCTGTCGTAGTTCAATAGCAGCAGATGTTTGCCTTCATTTTTTTTTTTGGTTTTGGAGTTTTGTGAGCCAAGTAGTGAGTCATGCCATGGGATTTTGATACAAGTTGGGTCTGCTGTTGATGTGTTGACGATTCCGGTACTGTAATAGGACAGGACACAAAGGGGAAAGAAAGAAGGGAAGGGGACAGGAAAGTATCGAGTGTGGGGCTAATGGCTGTGTAAAGAGAAGCTGTTTGAATGATAAACAGGTGTATTTCTGGGACCAAAACTCTTCAGAAAAATCAAGAGTAGGATTTTTGAGCATGCTTCAATATTGGTGTCCATTCAGCTTCTAGTATAATCAACAAGCATCTCAAAGCTTACCTGAAAAAAGTTTCAACCTGCCTCTCATTGCATGGTCATTAGCTGTTAATTTATTCTGAGGTTATGTTCTCATTCATACGACGGAGTATTAGGGCCACACTAAGAAAAAGAAAAATTACATTACGAGGAAAAAGTCATAGTATTATGAGAATAAAGTTGAAATGTTACGAGAATAAAGTCTTAATATTACTAGGGATGCACCAATCCACCTTTTTTTTAAACTTCCGATCCAATCCCAATACCTACATCTGGATATCGTCCGATAATATTCCAATATCATAATCGTAATTGATTTTATGAGGCTGTAATAATCTCTCAAGTACAATTTGTACAAATATATGCATGCATGTCCAAAAAGGCAACTTGAGGTAAGTTGTATTAATGTTGGATAAGTTTCAAAGTTAGAATTAAATCCTGCTAACACAAAACATACTGTTTTATTCCTAGCTTTAAAATGGATATTAAAGTGATTAAATGGCTTCAAACATCTGCTACGTTCATGATATAAACCAACACAGACATGTTCCTGTTTTTAGTATTTTACATCACTTTATAATGTACCTGTTTTTGTTTCTTTTTTAATACATATATAATTTTATTTTTCAGTTCATACTCCTTTTTTTCATGATTGTCTATTCAATTCAGTTTATTTATATAGTGCCAAGTCATAACAGAAGTCATTTCAGGGCACTGTACAGAAACATTAAAATAAGTTAACAAAAACATTCATATATAAAAATAATAATTTAAGACCATTTATCTGAGCAGACTGCTTTGAATTTAACTTCATCACAGAACTCTCATCTTGAGCTGATAAATATCTCCTGGAGGGTAAATATAAACTATAGCTTGGCTGCAAATATTCAATCAAGCTGCGAAGCACAGTCTGTTTTCAGTCAGCTGCGCTCAGTCTGCTCCTCCTCCGAGACGGGCAGACTGAGCGCAGCTGACTGAAATCAGACTGTCTGCTTCGGATTGAGCGAGAGAAACACACCCCTGAAGCCACGGAGCTTGAATGTCCAACGTAAAACTAACTTTACCACGGTGCTTGGCTAAACAATCCTCGTGCTTTTTCAAACGTTTATTAAGTTCGATGTAAGTTCGCGGCCGAGCTTCCCCCTCTCGGTACAGCCGCTCTGCAGACATCGCACGTTGCTGTCTTGCGGTGTTTAGTGTAAAATACTTCCACACAGCGGACAAGTTACGATGAAAAGTTGGTTAGCCGTTAGCAAAAGTGCTGCTCAGTGCTCAGTCCTCAAAAGAATATTTACTCACGTTTAGCTGGCTGCAAACAATGAAATGTGAGGCGGGTCTTTTTACTCTGGGTTTCATGAAACATGCCTCCGTTCAGGAAATCCATTCCATAGTTTGAAGCCAACCTGCAGAGCAGGTCTGACACAGACATAAATCATGGATCGGAAAGATAGGAAAAATTAGATACGTAAATTATGCTGGTATCGGAGGCTGATACTGTATCGGATCGGCCCCATCCCTAAATATTACGAGAATAAAGTCGAAATATTACAAGAATAAAGTTGTATTATTACGAGAATAAATTCATAATATTATGAGAATAAAGTTGTAATTTACGAGAATAAATTCATAATATTATGAGAATAAAGTTGTAATACGTACTGGGTCGGCTCGCGCCTGTTGTGGACAGCCTCCAATGAGAGTCCCTGTGTTTATGAAGTAGTCCACGATCACTTTTGTGTCACTGTTTGTGAAATATGCCTCCATCCACATTATGTGATGACTAAATCTGTCAGTGCAGCCATTAATTACAATGCCATGCAGCTTGAGTTTATCAGAAGAATCCATATGCCACAGTGTGTTGACCCCCCTGCTATTGTACTGCCGACGTCAGCTGCAGTTCTAAGACTGCTTTTTTTTGTCGGAGTTCTGATAAAACGACAGCTTTATTTTTGTATTATTTCGACTTATTCTCGTAATACTACAACTTTGTTCTTGTTCATAATGTAATTGTTTTTTTTTTCTTAGCGTGGCCTAATACTCACTCCGCTGTACATTCAGTCTTGATGTTTTCATTGTGAATGAAAAGACGGTAAAACAAGAGCCACATTTGTTGTATGGAGAGCTTTTTCTCCTGAAGGCGTTACCGTACACCTCGATCTCTTTATCTCTGTGTATTATCACAGCAATAAGCGGTGTGTCTGTCTCATGAACACTGGCGTCTTTATACGTTTGTCTTGAAGCTTAAAGAGACTTAAGTAGCTTTTCAGTTTATAAGAAAATGTTGTGTTTGTTCTCTTTTCTTCATTTGTTGTTGCAGCTAATTATCTCAAGGCAGTTGTATCAGGACACTCATCTACTCTTTGTTTTAAAATCCCAGATTTTTTTTCTACTTAAAGTAAAAGCTAACTATATTAAGGTCAATGTTTCTGTTTGTCTCTTAGAATTTAGTTATTACTTTTATGAAGTACACTCGTGTCTGTGTTTGTTCATTTTGGAAATCCTTCAATCTGAACACAGTCAGTTTTATTGAAGTCATACTGTGATGTGCATGTTTTCATTTCTTCTATTTTAGTCCTTTCTTCAATACCAAAGTGTCGTCATAAGCTTTCCTTCTGCGGCGCAGCTTTTTATCAGTCTGCACAGCAGCTGTTGTAAGATGCTCAGGCAGGAAATAAAGCTTTTGACCTGTTGGCTGGTTCTATTTCTGGCTGCTCAGGCATGAATCACTAATGCTGCTTTTTTGTTGTTGAGGTAACCTGTTCAGTACTATCTGAAAAAGATATAAATGTTCCCGTTTGTCTTCTTTTTTTAACTTTTATTTTTTTGATCCATGGCAGCATAATCTTCTATACCGTAGTCCCGCCTGTTAACAGTGTTTTATTCAGATTTACTGTCAACTCCTGTCTTTTAATGTCCGCCTGTGCTATTCTGTCTCTGCAGAGAGAAGACACGGTTCAACCAGCAAGCCAGCCTCCATATCACCCTTCTCTGTGTCGAGCAGAAACCGAAGTGCCGGCAGCGGGCTTGGGTCTGGGCTCGGCTCGGGGACTGTGGCTGGAGTGACGAGTGGAGGCATCCTTAACCGACCGTCCACTGCCGGCTCCAGTTTATCATCCTCTTCATCATCCTCCTCCAATCCAAAATTTCCCAAATCAGCCAAAGAGAAACCGCAAGGCATTCATCGAAGACCACCGCCCGCCCCTTCCAGAGTGGCCCAGCCTGATAAACCGTAAGTTTTATTCTTTAGTCTCTGAGACATTGGATGGTGCCTGTGTTTTATGATCATGTGTATCAAAGCAGACTTCATGCTGTATTTTGTGACTGTTTTTGGCTGAACTGTGAGTAAATTTTACAGCTAAGCCGACAGTACAACATTTTTTATTCCAACACTTGTGAAACACCAGGAGGAAGCAGAACTGGTGCCTGTACGAGCAAAACGTAACTGAGAACAGAGTTGATGCGAGCGATCATCATAACTCCAGGTGAAGACTTCATTGAACGGGTTGTCTTCTCACATTTCTAGTCAATAAGCACTTTTATTTTTGCCTGTGCTTCATTTGACCTTTGACCTATTGATTCAGTTCTTGAAAATAGTGCAGAACCTCCCTTTGCACTATAATCATGAATTTCTGATAAAGCATGAAGTGGGATCAGGAGGAGTTCAGATTGAAATGTTTTCATCTTCTTCAAAATGAACCATATATAGTTAAAGGAAACACTGAAAAAACAAAAATGCCAGATTTTTAATTTTTCATCCTCCATCGTGGAGCCAAAAGGGGGGATTGGAAATACCCTCCCTCTGTGTGAGCATACGTTTAAAAGGAAGTGAGGTACTGACTTTCATTTTTGTGTGTGACTGCGTCTAGACTGTATAAAGGTCACTATCGAAAACTGGGTTCAATGGTCAAAGATTATTCTATGATGGCAAAGACCACCACCTGGGTCTGCCATTGCACCTGGTCTGCGCTGCCTAAGGTTTTCTTTCATTCCCTGTTCTCTTCCAGTCCGAAAAAACAATCATCTCCAAAACTACAAACATTAACAGTTCAAATCCCTCCCCGACGGGGGACATCAGCATACTGCTTGTTCAATGATTTTTGTGTCCAACCTTTGCAGACCAAGCTGTTTCACTAAACTGTTAAAAAGTCCAACAGTTGTGTAATGTAAGAACTAAAGGAACACTCGACGTGCATCGACCAGCATCATTTTCAAAGCAGGAATCATCAGTCATTTTCTGTCCATCCAGTTACATTAGAGTTGTTATGTTGGGAAAAGATTGTATTTATTGTTGAAACATTATATCAGTGCTGCTGTAAAGTATTTTAGAGGACTAATCTTATGCCAATTCTCTGTTACAGTGGTAATAATGGACAAAGCTGTTGTAAATTCAATATGTTTGTTATGAATTATAATCATCAGAACTGGTTGTTACAACCTGGAGCTGTGTTTAGGATCAAAGTTTTATATCTGTGTTTGTTTGATTATCGTGTCTTTGATAAATTAGGTTGATGTTTTGTCCGATCAGCCCCTTCCATGCGTCCACATCTGTCTCCTACCACAAGCTTCTCATCGGATCAGTGTTTCTAACTCTCAGCTTGCTCCTTGCTGCCCTCTTCATCTCTGTAACCTTCTTTTCCAGCTCTGCTGTTAAGGTGGAGAAGGTGCAGCCGAAGGGGGACTCGTCAGCTAAGCAGGTGCAGACTCCATTTGCCCCTGTCACCACCACCACCACCTCCTCCTCTGCATCCTCCTCTAACACCACTGTGAGCTTCAATACTGCCCTCACCGCAGCCTCCTCATCGTCAATATCATCACCAACCCTTAAACCAGGCCTTAACTGTCCCTCCATACCAAAGCCTCCATTACTGGCCTCAGGTCAGATCCCTTATGGCAAGATCCTCCCCGTGGACAAGAAGCAGGATAGCAGCAGCAGTCCCAGTAGCAGACGCCATTGTAACAAGAAAGTGTCAGGTCAGGCAAACTGGTTTTTGTTTGTATTGACAGCCCATTGCTGTGTCAGATGTTTTTTTTTGTATGTGTGTGAATTCAAAATATTTCTTGTATTGTTTTTATGTACTTTGTTACAAAACTAACAAAGAAACTGACCCAAAACATAAATTTTCTAAATCTCATATGTTCCTCTCTCCTGTGCCTGTAGAGCGCGAGTTCAACCCAGACATTCACTGTGGTGTTATGGTTGCTAAAGCTCAGAAACCCTGCACAAGATCCCTAACATGCAAGGTAACCACTCTGATTTGCACCTGAGCCATACTACTATACGATAAGGATGAAACAAGTAGCACTTTTATAATTATAACCTTAAAATGCAGATAAATAAAATTATATTGCGGCTTTATTAAAGAGTCTGGATAAGCTTTTGATCATCTCAGACATGAGCCGAAAGCAATAAAATACACCTGGGACTCCTCAGCCTCTGTGTGGCACCGAGTCTGAAGTATAGTTTTATTATTATTTTTATTAAGCAGCGCTGTGGCAGGAGATGTTATTCTCTGAGTGTAAAAGGTGCAAAAAGAGAATTAATGAGAAGTTTAAACATCTATGAGACTGTCAGCCACTTTGTACTTCACAGCTGATGCAAAATAAGCCTAATGTGCTTTTTGGAATTGTTTGTATGCTCTGCTTGTTACTTAACAAATTTATTGGAATATCAGTCCTGAATAGAAGAGTGACGAGTCTGTATTTCTTTATTTGGCAAATCCATGAAAAATAACAGAAGGCTTTTTTACTTACCTGGGCCAGAAGTCGACCAGTTTGTAAGAAATCAGGGCAAACAAATTATAACATGATTCTATAACAAACTGCTTAAAGTCGTGATAGTTGTCAAAATACGTCATTTTTTGTGCAATCTGTTTGAATTATTTTGTATGTTTATCATCTTTGATAAAATAACTAGTATATAAGCATTATTCACTACCAAAATAATTTGTAATAAATTGGCTAAATCTCCAGTCTTGCTTCGTTGCCAACGGTTACAAGTCGTTTATTTGAACATTAGCGAGTACCCTTTAAACAGTCTCAGCACATGACGGATATTAAGTCAGCAATAAAATCCCCTGATGTAAACGGAGTCAAAGGGAGAACAGTGGGGCCAGACACCGGATCAAAAGAGATGAGCTAAAGTTCTTCTCTCTTAAAAAAATGGCGTCTGAAAACTGTAAGGACGAGAGTCGACACAAATGGTCATTTTGGGGGAGGGAATAGAGCGGTGGAGTCCTGTGGAGAAATACAACCAAACCTTTTTTATGGGAATATTATTAGTAGATGTTTTTCCACTGGGAGTTTTATTTTGTGCTGCACAGTAATGGATCACAATACTAATTATGACATCATTGATCTTTTGTTTTTACTCTTCATCAAAGTTAAACTTTTCCATTTTTGACGTTCCGACAGACACATTCCGTAATTGATCGAAGGGCGGTGCCAGGACGAAGAAAGCGCTTTGACATTTTGCTGAAAGAACACAAGGACCGATCCATTGTTCAGCAAAACCCCCCTCTCAGGGACCCACACCCCTCCCCCCAGCCCACCACTGTCAACGGACCAGCCCACCAAGATACCCCGAAGCCTTCGCCGCTTGGAAAGTCCAAATTTCAGAGTCCTGGTCTTCCTCGGTTAGTTTGCCTCATTTGTTTGTTCAGTCATTTCCTTTTGTTCCACCTGATTCTACGTACTTTGTACGCATTTATATAAATTTCTGTGGTTCTGTGAATCAGTTAACGTGCTTCGGTTATCTTCCATCAGAACAAACGTCAGCAATGCAGGAGGTTCTCCTGGAGATCCTGCAGCTGCCCACGAGTTGCTGCACCATCCCCAAACTACCCCCGATGGTGTTTCCAGACCCTCCAGTGATGAGGGAGAGAATGAAGAGCGGGATGATAATGCAGAGAAACTGGACTGTCTATATTCAGGTTATCACCCACGACCGGCAGCTGTACGTGTCTTAAGTCGTCCACAACTTTTTAATCGCTCTGACAGATTGTTGTTGTTTTTCTGATTCAAGTATTCCTTCTCTTCCCAGTACTGTACCTTTGGAAGTCGACTATTCGGGAGAGGTTTTTACTCCTTTGACAGGCGGTGGAACAGAGTACGATGCGCCCTAACTACAATGATGGAGAAGCATGTGAACTCTCAGATGTGGAAGTATGTCTGTCCATTTCCTCGGGATTACACTGATTATACAACAAGAAAATAAATTATAAGTTATTTTATAGGTCTTATGAGAAGAGTATAGGGCAGTCTGTTGTTGACGAAGAGACCACTGATGAATTTGCTTTAAAAACTTTTTTTTTTCTGCTTGCAGGAAAATTCCCTTGGCCTCAGATAATTCCTTTTCTGTTGCACCAACCCATAGGACAAGCACAAACTCCCATGGTAGCACCCCCTCTTCAGGCTTCCTGGGCCCCCCTGCCACCTTGCCCCAAACTCCTTATGAGGGCAAGTCAGCACTCTCCTATGGGACCACCTTAAATGCTCACAGCTCCCTACAGGGCGGGGCTGAGCACCCGGCCTATGGTACCACGCAGGCCCGACAAGTGTCTTCGTCGCCGCAGATGCCTTCAGCCCACTTGTCCTCATCTTCTTCGGTTCCTTCCCTTTCCTCAGGCCGGACGCTTAAGTCTCGTTCCTCTAGCAGCAACACCACCAAGTCCTCCTCATCCTTCAGGCCCAAAGAGACGCCCTCTGGCTCCTCCACCCCCGTCACCCCAAACTCTGCCAGTGGAGGAAGCACTGGAGCAAACAGTAGCACCGCTAGCTTTAGCTCGGGTAAAAAGAGGAAGAACAGCTCCATCCTTTCTTCCTCTCATGCCTCCTCTGAATCCTCCATTTCTAATTCCAATTCCTCCTCGTTCAAGAAGAACTGTGCAAATGTTGGCAGCTCAGGGAGCACCTACCACAGCTCATTAGGACTGTCATCGTCATCTTCATTATCCTTCTCTCACAGTGGTGTTCACAGTGTGGGGCTTAGCTGTGGCCCCAGTGTGCGGACCAACTCGCTCAGTCTCAAGGGAGAACCTTCTGGAGGTTCAGCAGGTGGCTCCTCTGGTCCGCCAGCACGAGGTCCACCCTCGGGCAGTCCTGCAGAGTCCATAAAGCGCATGAGCGTGGTAATGAACAGCAGTGACTCGACTCTTTCTCTGGGGCCTTTTGTTCACCACCAGTCCTCATCGGACCACCACGCCAGCTTTAGCCACCACTCCTCAGATGGACGCCTGGAGGGCAAGAAGCGCAAAAGCTCCTCAGCTTCCAGTGGCATTAACAGTGTAGGTGGGGGTCTCGGAGGAGGAGCAGGGGGAGCAGGTGGAACTGGACCAGGTAGACCCAAAGTGGCCAAGTCACCTGCAATCAACAACATTCATGGGAAGCACGGGAGAAGCCTTCCAGGAACGCCAGGTCTACCCAACAACTCCCATTTACATCAGGTTGGTTTTTTTTTCTTGTTTATAAAGATAAAAAGTAGTTTCATTAAAGCTAATGTTTGCTCAACTTGGCACGTTTTCTAAATGAGCATTTTTGTGCTCTTATCTACCGGACTGTGAGCCAGAGAGTAAATGTAAACCAACTAAAATCATTAAACCAACAATATACAGTATTCACTTTTGCTCTGCTTTAATTTGCTCTAATTTCAAATTTTGCAAAAAAGTATCTAATCTAAAGGTTGTTGTGAAAACTCAAAAGACATGCACGCAAAACATTTTCCTACATAAGTGTAGTTTGAAATCAAATTTAAACAAAATCACATTTTATAACGTCTAAAAATTGAGTTTAGAATTGTTGTTGTTTTCAGACAAACAGATGCACAAATATTATAAACTGCGAGACGATTACATACACATTTTTAAACATCAGATTTAACTTCTCAAGAATTTAAAAATCTAATCATGTTAGCAATTATAGTTTTATGGTTTTCACTGTAAATGTTAAAACACGTTTACTGTAGTCCCTCGTTTATCACGGGGGATACGATCCGTTCCCTGAAGACTCACGATAAGTGAAAAACCATGAAGTAGGAATAGTAGTACAAGTAGTAGTTTATATATATATACCGCGAAGTAGCGAGGAACTACTGTATTTATTTTTTAACCAAATATAATATATATATATATATATGGGGCCTTTTAAGCCATTTAAGGCATTTTAAACCCTTCACACACTCTTGAAATATTCTAAAGAATGTTCCTCAACTCTAAACACTCTAAAAGAGCACAGCATGTCATGATTTCAGCTCTGCCTCCGCTACTCTTTGCCACCTGCAAGCGTTCTTGGCCACGCCCACTTCTCCACTCTGCATGGAGAACAGTCGATCCGCTGCAGAGGAAGTTTATCCTGCAGTATGGGCTGCACAAAGGTGCAGCAGGTGCTAAATAATTTACATTAATTTATTTAAAATAAAAACTTCATGCCAATCGTGTGGCTCATCCATCAATCAGCCAATTGGTGTGTCATGTCCAGTCTTATTTTGAAAAACCGCGATAAACAAACCGCGAAGTAGCGAGGAACTACTGTATTTATTTTTTAACCAAATATAAATTATTTTGTCTGGTAAATCGTGTGAATTTTCCCTGAAGTTGACATGAATGAAGTGATAAAATTGCCAAGATTTTTTTACAGAAGTTATGATTTATGTATTTTATTCATAAATGATTTTAACAGATTGTTCTTTTCTTCTTCTCACAGCCCAAAGCTCGTCCCTGACAGCAACTTCCCACCTCTGCGTTTGAAATGGGCAGGCGGACAGAGAAAAGTCCGGAGCAGACTGCAAGCTGTTCTGGACTGCACGAGGCCTTCTGTAATTAAACACACATTACTCTCAGCTTCCCACAATCCTCAGGGTGGAGATGATCTGGACTGCCCAGTGAAGTAAATGTGGTCCTTGCAATTTCTCCCAAAGCCATGTGTCTGTGTGTTTATGTGTGCGATTTGTGTGTAGAGGCACAGAATGGAGTCTCGGGGGGGTAGAATGATCAAGCCAATGATCCCCCCCCCCCATTTATCCCAGTTTTCTGAGAGGTCTTCCCTTCTGGTTGGAGGTGAAAAGAGTTAAAAACAGCCACAGGTCTCGTCCTGTGGTACAGGTTAAGGGCTGACGCAACAAGCCGTCATGATTCAGAGCAGCTCACGAGACAACAAAACGATCGCTTCTGTGTACGAGTGCGTGGTTGTGTGTGTCCAAGTTTTTTTTTTCTTCCTCATGTCAGATTGTGTTGGAGTTCCTAATTTAACTACACCCCCATCACCTGATCTCAGAAGCCTTGTGAGGAGAGCCGGAGGAGGAACAAAACTGAGAACAGCAACACCTTAAACAACATAATCACCTTGTCACTTCGCTCCTCGTCAGTCTTTGATCACGTCCCGTAACCTCGGGTTACAACACAGTCGCCCAAGACGAGCTCGTTGGGATAATCTGGTTTAAGTATCCAGAATAATTATGCAAGTGTTACCTTTTTATGATTTCTTATGATCTTTTTACACTGTACTACGAAGGGTCTTTGTAGTCGAAGGTGGTTGTGCTTTGAAAATGTGAAAAGGACGCCTGATGTGCCCCATCGATTGAGTTATTTGGTCAGAGGTGGTCTGGTCCTGAAGGGTTGTCTGAGTCTTTGTGCAGAAACGAGAGCCACAAATAGCCCCCCCCCCCCTCCCCTGTGAACAGCACTAAATACCTTTCTCTGCAGGCACTGCTCCCAAAGCAAGCCAAAAGCTGCCACATCTTTGCCAACTACGTTTTTTTTTTAATGTAAGGGCAGGGAGTCTCACTCGTGGAGCGGAGATGGTGCTTCAGGAGGAAAGTCTTTGCAAGCTGTATCGTTGTCACCCCCGCCACACTCCCCCGATACGAAATCAGGTATGGTACGTCTTAACTGGAACAAACTTGCACGTCGCTCGTCCTTTGATTGTCCTTGCGTGTAACCACTACCCAAATGTCGGCGCATCACGTGTTGAGTAGCCAGGATCGATGTTCCTTTGTCAGAACGGAGTCTTAAACATATTCAGGAGTTTGCTTTATGAATAAGTCTGGGTGAGCTTTATGGTGACGGCTTCACGGGATATTTCTAAACTTTTGGGCAACACTTGTTGATTTATGGAAAGCCCCTACTGATGTCAAATAGTGTTGGAGGAGTAGAGGAATCTTTTTTAAGGGAAGAATCTTTAATTCACCTTTTGTTCTCGTAGCCTACGTATCAAACAAGTATTGAACTTCTCCCTGTTTGAGGATACATATTTTGTTAACAAATTGTACATAGTAAAGTATGTATTTTTGCACAGGCCTTTTTCATCCACGCCGAAATTTTTTGGTACAATTTTGAAAATTATTTATTTACAACAAAAAAAAAAAAAGAGGAAACTTCAAGGAACAGGACTATTTGAAGTGGTTCACTGCCAAGTTTATACAATGCAATACATGTAGGAGCCGAAGCATCTCGTGAATGGAGGATCCTTTAAGGTGGAGGGGAGAAGTGTTGCCACTGTAGCATGTCTGTATGAGAGAGGAAACCTTTATTCACTCAACAAGGTCTGACTCACATGTGCTTTTACAAGATATTTTATGTTGCCTATGATTCAACACAGAAAAAGCGACTCGATGTGACCCAGTGAGTCTGTACCGGTAATTTAGAAACGTCACGGCCTGAAGCCTTCGGAACCGTTTCTATGGACTTTTGAGTCATCCGCTGTGTAGACCTTAAAACACATTTCATAATTAAAACACTTTGTTTCTCCCTTCTCTGAAGCCTGAGTGGACTCAGTCGACGCAGGAGGAACACGTTGAATAGTCCAACTGCTTGCATCATCATTGCCAAACAAGTAATTTGAATCGCAGCTTTGAAAGAACGAGTCCAACAGCTTTTAAAAGAAATGTCAAAATTAAGAAAGTGCCTGAATTTGTCTCGCCCTGACTGTTTGAGGACAGTATTCTTTGGGTTGTTTTACCTTTTACTTGAATGTTCAAAGTATTTAGGTTCCAATATCTGCCTGTGAGAACCCTAAATGTGGTCAAACCTGAGCACTCGTCATCGATTTATGGAACACTTTTTCCTTTAGACAGGAAGTAGATGTGTTGGCCACAGTGCGTGGTTTACTCTGATTTACTGAGATTTGTACGTAGTAAGTTTTCGTTGTCTTCTCTAAATTCAACTGAGATCCTCCGTTTCCTCTTCGTGGAAACATCGTTTTATTCCAGCGTAGACTTAGAATGTGAAAGTGAGGGAGAATACAACGAAAGTCTGGGAAGAAAAAAAAAAAACAAAAACAAAAAAAAAACATTCATTCATACTATGTAAAAGCGTGTATAGATTTTTTTTTTTTCCTGTATACATTATCAGAATCATTTTCAGCTGGACTTATGTATTGGCTGCTATGTAATTCATGAACAAAACATAGGTTAGAATTAATATTTAAAGAAAAGATTGTATAGTATATTTGTTTTGTAACAAGTTTGTGTAAATAAAATAATTTATACTGCTATTTATATGAAATCCTGCCTCTGCCTCTTTCATAAAAAAAAAAAAAAAAGTGGAGATGTAGGTAAACAGGTTTTATTTATATACACAATATAAGAGTCACTTTGTCAAACAAACAGTTTCTAGCAAGAAGGAAAAAATGCCAGTCACACTAGTAAAGATGGCTGCTGAGGTTACATGTTGATGACTCTTGACAACTTCTGGACTCTGTTGAGCAGCAAGTCGCCCTTTTTGATGGTTTCCTGGTACTGCCAGTTTTTACTATCAGGTCTGCAAAAAGAAACAAGATAAGAATTTGGACTTTATTTGTGTTTGTGAATATTAGAGAGAGGAATAAAAAGCTTTTAGATGTGGACGTGTTACCTGTTGGTTTCCACAATCTCGTTAACTTTATCAATTTTACAGTGCAGGCGGCCGGCGGCTATGAATCGAGACAGTTCCCTGTAAAGGAAGATTTGGTTGAGTCAGCTTGAATAAGAAAGTGGGAACATAAAACCCTTACATGAACACACAGTCCTAACACCATGACAAGTAATTTACATTTAGGCAGATACTTTTATGTTTGTGCCAAACGTTCTGCAACACTGGTGTAACTTCCTGCTGGGAAATAGAGTGGATATGAGCTACACATAATACGATCCATTATCTTTACCCACTTCTTCCTTTTACGGGTCACTGGTGCCCATGTCCAGCCATCACTGTGCGAGGCGGGGGACACCCTGGACAGGTCTCGAGTCCATCACAGGAACGTTCATACTCACTCACACCTAGGGACAATTTAGAGTCGCCAATCAGCCTAACATGCACGTTTTTGATCTGTGGAAACCGGAGTACCTGGAGAAAACCCACGCATGCACGGAGAGAACATGCAAACCCCACACAGAATGACCCTGGGCCGAGTACCGGCGACCTTCACAGCTCTACCAACTGCACCACTGTGCCGCTCACGACCCATACAAGAAGTAGATAAGAAATATTTTGTCCATTTTGATGTGGTGCCCTGTGATCAAGACGATCTATGAATGACCTCAGAATAAAATATACCTGAGGACAGACGAGCTCACGGCTCGATTTAAAACCAGCCGTGAGGAAAGTGGATTACTGCCATCTTAAAAACATCCTAATCTTCTAAATGTTTGGTGGCTCATAATAAAATCTTATGCAATGTTGTTGGTTTCTCAATACATAGTTATGTAAAATTCATTTTCTTTTACCAACTTGGAGCTGGTGTCTTCCTCCAGCAGGGGTACACCTTGGACAGGTCGCATGTCACAGTATTTAGAAAAATCTGCAGGCTTTTAGCCAGCGCAGCAGCTAGCTGTAGCACTTTCTGCAAACTGGGATCAAATCAGACAGCAGCACTAGAATATTTCTACCTGAATAACTATATAATGAAAACCATATAGTCGTGTAAACGTTTGAATACATGATGTTTGCATGAACTGCTGTGAAACTAAAGAGTTGTTTTAAGAAAGAGAAAATATTTTAGATTTGCCCAGACTGATGAGCAGCCATACTTCCAAAGTGGGTTTTGCTGATTAAAAGTAAAAACAACTCAAATCTTTAACATTTCAAAGGAGTTCATGCAAGCGTTATCATCTGAATTAATTTGGGATTAAACATTCAATCTATCAGATTTATTATGTTACTCCTATTATTAATAAGTGCTACCTCTCATTGCTGTTCTTTGCACTTTAAAATGACTTGAGTGATGGCACGGTGTGAAGGTTTGTGAAATGCCACTCGCATAAACTGCTTTTACTCTTACAATCCCTTTTCCCAGTGGCTGTTTGAACCAGCCAGTAGCTCTCAGACAAACTAATTTCTTCAAAATTAGGTCAGTGAAAAGGTTTTCTACAGCAATAAGACGTGTTCGTTACTTTAACACAACTCTACCTCAAAATGAATAATAAAAATCCATTAAATCCCAGAGTAACAAGATGTAGGTGTCCCGTTGTGTCGCTCTTTCTGGGGTCCTAGTCCAACTTTACTATATTATTTAATAATTACAATCTAGATAAAAATACTACAATCTATTTATCGTAGAATTATACAATTTAAAAGTTTGATTTCTGCCCTCCTACCTATTGGTACTGAATAATTTTAAAGCTTAAACTGGGGTTACATGTGATACAAACGTATCAACTCACTGGTCGATGAACTCTGTGCTGACACCGAAGGCCTCAGCCATGTATCCCAGTGTGAGCGAGCGGTACGACTCCAGCAGCTGGCTGTACGCCTGGATTCTCATCTCCCTCACATAGTAACGGTAGTGTGGGGCAAACAGCCAGTCTTTCTTCATCTCCTGCTCCACCATGGCTGCAACGCAAAAGTTCATATTAAAATGACACGGAACACCAACATACAGTGAAACACACAAATGCTCAAAAGTTGAATCTCATCCAAGTAGATATTTTAGTCCCGGGACAATGAGACTCACCCAGCGACTGGAAGAAGACGGAGTAACGGCACTCGTACAGTGAGAAAAGATACTGGCGGACAGCAGGCAGGCTGTGAAGCACCTCCAAGATCTCTGCTCCCTTTATCACCTGCAGAAAAAATATCTTCAGCATGTACTGTCTTTCTAAAAAGAGTCCGCATCTCGCATGTTCTTCTCTTACCTTTTCACGGAGGTCAGGTCTTTTCAGGGCGATCATGCAGACATAGACGGTGTAAGTGACAAAGGTTTTGTAGTCCATGAGTTCATAGGAGGTGAATGTAGAAACCGTGTCGAGGAAGAGCTCGGCAGCCTGCTTGAAGTCCCTGATGGCCACGCAGTAAAGACCCTGGTAAACCTTCAGACGGTTCCTCCTGTCCCAGTCACCCCCCTCTTCAATGAGACTGTGGAGGCAACGAAAGAGAAGTTTAATACAAAAAACGTTTACAGACACTTCGCTTTCAGAGCAAAGACGTAGAGGAAAATACCTCTTGGCTTTTTCAGAGTTGCGTGTGATGAGGTCACTGTCCATGTAGAAGAGGCCGATCCTCAGCAGGTAGAAGACGATGTCTAACCTGTGACCCAGAGCCACTGTTTTGTCATAAGTTTTTCTGAAGGCTGTTAGTGCACCTTCCTACGCAGAACAAAGACAAAATAATCTCAAGGTAAGTTAATCCGTCCATATTTATCTACAAATCACTCAAATGAAAATTGAACCTGCTCACTCTAAAAAATGGTTTAAAGGTAGACGTTTTATTTCTGATGCCCCACCTTATCCCCAATCCGGATTAAATATTCAGCTTTAGCCATCATCGCGTCTCGTATCTCACTCTCTCCCAGATTCTTCTCAGCGTCCTCCAGCACATCATCCAGGCGCTTCAGCTCCTCTTCGTTGGCCTTCTTCATTTTACTCAGCAGCTCGGTGTCCAGCTGCCACTTCAGCTCTTTACACAGACCCTCATAATATGGAGCCATGTCTGAAGAAAAACAAACTTATTATTGTTGAAACAAACCCAGAAAACTATCTTTACTCTCCCAGAGGAGTGTTAGGTATCCGTGCCTGTGTTTGAATATTAGTAATGTATCTCAACAGCTGTTACCAAAACTTTCAAAGAGTAATCATTAGATGTTCATCTGCGACTTTGGGAGGTTTTGGAGTCAGCACAGTTCAAAATGGCCGACACAGCTAAGTTAACTTAAAAAAAACAAAAATTGCTACAGTTCAGTAAATTACGCAGACATGGCGCTTTAAGTTATTAAGCAGCAGCTGGAATTCCTAAAATATATTTTTAGCGCAAGATCTCGCGATAAAATTGTGCATTACGTTATTTTCATCTATTTCACCAAAAGGAACAATTACTTCTCCACAAAATATAAACTTAGTTTAAAATGTGAACTACATTTGCAACATGTGATATTACTGATCTTCAACATAAGACTCAACGAAAGCAGCTCGAGTTTGTTTAAAAGCTGGTTAACGGTAATAGCGTTAGCTAGTCTGCTAATGTTCTGCAAAGCGGTTCATAAATATGAGCTTTAAACTTTGCATTTATGTTGCGTCAAGTCATCCACAGTCTACTGAACACACCCACACACACAACGATGGATTTGAGTGAGTAAAGAGAAGTGTGATGAAAATAGGCTAACTCACTGTTAGCTTTGATAGCGTCCATGAGCTCAGTCTTCACTTTAGCATCCTGTCGGTGACCGTCCGTGAGCAGAAACTTCAGCTGAGCTATCCTCAGATCAGGGTTCTTGGGCAAACCCTCTTCCTCTAGATTCTCCAGTGGCATTTTTGAACGCAAGACAAACTAAGCAAACCCAAGACTTGCTTTGTGTGGACTGGACCAAGTGTACTATTTGCTAGCAGCAGCTAGACAACGATGACTACGGAAAACACTGAAGTGATTCGTTTCCGCCGGAGCGCCTGTCAGCGGAGGGAGAAAAGAGCGGAGCACCCCCTGAGAAGTAGACACAGCATTCTGACACACCGCCCCCTGCTGGACACTGCCTGGAACAGCACCTTCCAAACCTAACATTTATTATTCAGGACGTTTATAACGTTAGCTACTGCAAACAAAACATTCTTTGGGTAAACATTTTACGATATAGATAAAAAATAAATTAGTGCAAAAAAAAAAAAAAAAAACAACAACTCATAAATCTGCTTGTCTAAAATGTTACAAAAGCATAATTTACAAACAAAAGAGATGTTCAACTCGTGTTCGCCTTTTTGTATTATGTTTATTATTTATGAATACATAATTTTCAGACATGCTTTACGTGTTAAATTTTAGATTACAAAACAAAAAAACAACAATTAAAAAAAATAACAGATCCACAATAATTAAAAATGAACAAACAGGTCCAAACTTTTGACCAGTTCCCAAATTCCAAAACATTCATATTTTTACATTGTTTTATGTTCAACAGAGTTATAATTATTTTTTCTGTGCAGTTTTTATTTTTAACGTTGCTTGGGTAAAATGAGATCTTAAATGCACAAAACTACTTCCCATTGTTTCATGCTTACAGCTTGTTTTGATTGTTGGCTGATCATCAATATCATTTTGAACATTATAGTGAAGCAGCATAAAACACATTTTACACAGTTGTGCATTATATTATATATGGTGACATTTGCAGTGTTATATACATAATGGGCCATTGTTTTAAATAAGACAGCTCTGGTTTTATTTGTATTCATTTCACATCCTGATGGCTGACATTTTGTAATATTCAAATATGACGTGATTGGGAATTTACACATTTAAATAAACGTCTGATTTCACTGCAGCATCGGCTGTAACTGTGTGAGTGAAGGTTTGCACAGTAACATCAGACTCTACAGCAGGTTGCAGGAACTGGACTAACAGATTTTTTTTTGTTTTTTCACTCCAAAAAGTTAATGATAACCAGACTTCTAACAGAGGACATGTAGACATGCACCACAAGGTTCAAACCAGTAAATACAAAAAAGAAAGAGAGAGAGAAAATGGAAACTTTGTTCCAGCACCTGGTAGGTTTTTACTAATGTCTAAATCTTACATATCAGTACGGTTTCGTTTGCTTACGTGTAAATGTTGAAATGATGATCAATATGAGAAACTTGTTTTAAAATGTGAGTTTTAACCCCAGTGGTATAATTTGATCTGTAACAACTTTTTTCGTTATCTTATAAAACTATGGATGTAGATTCTATATTAAGATGCATAATATATTTAATAACAAAGAAACTTAACACGTTTTCATGAAGGCTGGTTATTTGAGCTAGCCATTGCTGTTTTACAGTAAGTTATTCAAACTGCAGTTTTAGCTGAGTCACTGCACTTTGCTGGTTAGTTTCCAAACTCTCATTCAAAACATTTAGAGCTCATAAATCAAAGAAAATGATTTTAATTTTACATTCCTTTAAATAAATTTAATGAGTGTTTTGAATAAATTGATCTTAATCCATCTGAACTAGTATTTGTTACTCATATTGTGTATAACAACAGATTGATGCTGTTTATATCTGTTGAAAATGCAGTTTTCTTTAATCGGGGCCTGTAGTTTCTTCGTAACTGCAACATTTCTTTTGCAACTCATTTACAACTTGGAAAGTCCACAAACAGTTGTGTGTACAAACAATATACAGACCAACAAAGTTCATGCTCAATCATCCAGGTATCAAATCCAATAATTCTCAGTCAGGTCATCTAGACAGTTGGACAAACTATCAGATTTGGTACCTGGATGATTGAGCATGAACTTTGTTGCCTTGAACCACTTTGGCTGTGGCTGCCTGCCTTGGAGGAGTCGACGGGGGACAGGACGGCCCCCAGAAACCATCTTAGCTCCAGCAAACTGGTTGGTCCACTGAAGAAGTTTACTGCTTGGTGGGGAAACAGTTTACTGGAACTCCTCAAACTGGTGAAGCCCTCCGGATGAGCGAAACGTCTCTATATAAAAAAGAAATTGTCCACATGACCTGACTGAGAATTATTGGATTATACATTTTATTTAGAACTGGGCTGTGAATGAGCAGGAAAAATGGTCTCATCTACCCAAATATCCTGTGTCAGTGAGTATCACATATGAAACAACCAGAAGGGGATGCTGTCCCCCTTATCTCCAGTCCAGTTTGTGGAAGGATTTAAGTATCTGAGTGTCTTGTTTACAAGTGTTGGTGGGATGAACTAACAGATCAAATCCTAGTCCCTGGAGGTAAGGCTGTTATGCCAGTCAGTCATGGTGAAGAAGGATCTGGCTTGAACGACAACACTCTCTATTTGTTACCATACATTGATTATTGACATACATTCATTATTCATACATGTGTTGCACTGGATTATAAGGCGCATTAAGCAAAACAAAACAGTCTGATGAGTCAAACTTTATTAAACTCGTTCACAATAACCACATAAAATCGGTTCGAGGTCAGTAAGCACAACCAAAGTTAATACATAAGGTGCATCTGATTATAAGGCTCACTTTCAATTTTTGAGAAAATTAAAGGATTTGAAGTGCGCCTTATAGTCCGAAAAATATGGTAGTCCATCTAAGATCCAACCGTCCAGCCATGAGGTATGGACCATAACCATAAAAAACAAGATCTTGGATACAAGCAGCTGCCATGAACCACCTCCTCTGTAGAGCTCAGCCTCAGATATACTTCAGGGAGAAGCTCCTTCATCAGGAGAGAGCTTGAAATAGAGACACTGCTCCCCACGTTGAAAGGATCAGGTGAGTTGGTTCAGGCATCTGGTTAGGATGTCCCCTGAGCACCTCCCTCTGGGGGTTTTCTGGGCACCTCGCACCAGGAGAAGACCCTGGAGCTAAAAATTAACAGCAATATTTTGGTTTATTTAGTCTTTCAGAAGAAAAAACATGTTTTTTTTCAAAGTCATATTTTCACTATGTTATTCATACATTTATAAATGTCATAGTTCTAAACTAAATATTTAATTTACAACTAAATATTTAGTTTACAAACTAAATGTTTAAGTCAAAGCTAAATGTTTAATTTACAAACTAAATATTTAACTTGCAAGTTAACTAAATATTTAGGTGGAAATTAATTATTCAATTTCAAAGCTAAATATTTATTTTCAAAACTAAACATTTAATTTCCAAACTAAATATTTAATATTTACCTCTGACCTCGATTTTTATTTTCATTTAATTTCCAAAATATATTTAATTAGCTAACTAAATATTTAGCTTGGACCTAAATATTTAACTTGCAAGTTAAATGGTTAGGTCCAAGCTAAACATTTAGTGAACAAATTAAATACGTAGTTTAAGAATTAAATGTTTAGCTTAGAAATTAAATGTTTAGTTTTGAAAATAAATATTTAGCTTGGTAATTAAAAATGTACACCTAAATAGTTAGTTCAACTAAATATTTAACTTGCAAGTTAAATATTTAGTTTGTAAATTAAACCTTTAGCGCGGACATAAACATTTAGTTTGTAAATTAAATATTTAGCATGGAGCTAACTTTTTACCTTGCTAACTAAATATTTAACTTGCAAGTTAAGTATTTAGATAGTAAATTAAATATTTAGTTTGGAACTATATTTATAATTGTATGAATAACATGGTGGAAATCTGACTTTGAAAAAATATATTTTTTTTCTTATGAAAGGCTAAATAAACCAAAACACTGCTGATCATTTTTGACTGTGTAACTTTACAAACGGCACCCCATACATCCTTGCAACATTGATGCTATTTAAATTTGATTTTAATTCTTTCTGTTTCTGTTCGGTCTGCACCTCAGACTCGAGGCAACGCTCTGCTCCTCGTCGTGGTTTTGGGAATCGGAGGAAGCTTTCATCCTGGTTACCATATCACAGGACTGAGCTCTCCTTCACCAGTGAGACAAATCGTCAGCCACGTTCTCCTCATTATGTTTTCTTTGTGATGGGACATAAAACTGTTGCTTGAACCCATCTGTGCAGTACATTCAACACTTCATCAACAGTAGCTGGTGTGACAGATACGACAAGCCTCCATCTCCACAAACCGTCACCATGATATGGTCCCTCATTGTCTCCATGTACGCTGTCGGTGCGTTCCTTGGTGTCGTCAGCGTTAACTTCTTCGCCCGGAGGCTTGGCAGGTGAGCGTTAGGCGTCGGTGTCGACCTGACACAGACAACTCCAGCACATTTGGTAGCCGTCATGAAGTTTAGAAATAACTTGAAGCGTTTGTTCTTTCTCCAGAAAAAGAGCGATGATCTGCAACAGCTTCATCTCCATCGTCGGTGCAGGGATCATGCTTACAAGCAAACAAGCCAAATCGTTTGAAATGATCATTGTTGCAAGGATCCTGTTTGGTTACTCCTCAGGTAAGCTGCCATGTCCTGCACGGGCTGTGCAAAGACTTTTTTTTTTATAACTGTGGATAAAGAGAAGATATCTTGTCTCTTCTGCTGCAGGTATGGGGCAGAACATCCACTTGATGTATCTGGTGGAGATGTCACCCAGAAAGATTAGAGGACCAGTGACTATGACTTTTGCCACTTTTGTTTCGTTTGGGAAACTCTCTGGTCAGATTTTTGGATTGAGGTGAGCATCAGTCTGTCAAACAGCAGATTGTTGGAGTGTGTAAAGATCAATGTACCACAGCGAGACTACTGAACAATGAACCTCAAGATCTTGTTTTCCAGTGAGATACTGGGTCGCCAGGACCTGTGGCACGTCGTCCTCTGTGTTCCTGCGTTCTTCTCAGCGGTTCAGATCGTCGCGCTCCCTTTTTTTCCTGATGCTCCAAGATATTTATTCATAGAGAAAGGAGATGATAAGGCATGCAAGAAGGGTTAGTGTTCATTCAACCCTTATTTATACAAGCTAATCCCACTGAGCCTCGTTTACTAGACAAACCTGACCTGAGCATCCATCCAGTTCATAGCAGCAACTGCTTTTGTTTTGTGTATTTAATGTTTCCCCCCCTCCCTCCAGCCCTCCAGAGCCTGTGGGGCAGAGGTGAGTACAAACAGGAAATGGACGAGATGTTGAGCGAGCAGCAAGTTCTTGAAGCGGCTCCACCAAAGAGCCCCCTGCAGCTGCTGAGGGACAGGACCGTCCGCTGGCAGCTCATCACCGTCTACACCGTCTGCATGTGCAACCAGCTGTCAGGCATGAACACGGTAAGGTCGGACCTAAGCTCAGACGTCTAGACGGTCTGAAATACTTTCTGTGTTTAAATACTATCGTTCTGGATTGTATCACGTTTTGTTTTATCATATCGTATTATATTGTAATGTGGGCGTATCGTCTTGTATTGTATGGTGAAATAACATTTCACACAACAGTGTTACCATGACCAAACTTTTCTTTAGCGTGAAGAGGAATAGGTTTTTTTTTTTTTTGCTTGTCCCAGGCAGCACATTACGGTATGACCGATCCTGGTGAGAGGAGGGAGCAGTTTTATCCACGACTAGGAGCACTGATGGAGCCAGGGGGTGGCCAATGGTGGCCTTGGCCACCATAGATTATTCTTTGGACACACCAAGGGCCACCTCGATCATTTGAGGAAGCCATACTTTTAAGCAATATAAAAACTAGAAAGCATAGTTTTCTTAAATAGTTGGGCTAATTGGTTTACATATATTTATTTCTGGCGGTGGCCATCTTGGATTTAAATTGACAACCCATTTTTTGGTAGGGACTTTTTGAACACCTAGATACAGCCACACACTAATATGGAAAACAGCATGTTCCATATTTTTCAACTTATCCAGCTCACAAGATTTATGTATATACATATATGGTGGCAGCCATTTTAGATTTTGGTGTGGCAACCCAATTTCTTAGGCCTAAATGTAGTCACACACCAAAATGGATGTCGGTACCACTTGTTTTTTTTTTCCAGACATGATCACAAAATGGACAGACACTTATGGCAGCAGTCAACTTGTATTTTGACTTGACAGCTCATTTCCAATTCCCCCTTTTTTTTCTGCGACGAGGGACAAAAACAACGATCTGTGTAAAGTTGAGTTTATGCTTCTGTTCAGGTGAAACTTCTACACTTCTCCCTCTTCACAACGCTCAGTTTAACTCGTTGATAAATGAGAACTGGTGAAGGACGTTTTGATGTCGGTGCTTATGAGCTGGTGCAGTTGGTGCACCACATGTTTACTTGGTGGTGTGGAGCAGAGGAATTTACTGAACATCAAAAAGTGACGGGTGCAGAGGATTAATGATCAATTAGCATCGTTACAGGATAAACTGGCGTAAAAAATGGATTTTTTTTTTTAGGTGAATCTTAAAATGATCATCTTGTACCTTCCTCCTCCTCAGATTGGCACCTTCTCTTTCGACATCTTCCTGAAGACGGGCATCCCACAAGACAAGATCCGTTACGTCTCTCTTGGTCTTGGAGTTGCTGAAATCCTCACCTCCATCTCCTGTGTGAGTAAATCCTTCAGTCTGCTCCTTCATGTCATGGCTCGTACATTCTCATTAGCATTTTACACATGGCAGTTGTGCGGCACCATCAGAAAACAAAACACAACTAAAGTTTACAAAAGCAAGCCAGAGTGTTGTATTTCAGCATGACTACATGTTTTAAATTATAGCTAATGCTCGTAATCATTTTTTTAGTTCACAAATATTTTCTACTCTTTCCTTTCTGTTAGGGTCTTGTGGTTGAGCGCACAGGGAGGCGGCCGCTGTTCTGGGGAGGCTACGGTGTCATGTCTGCATCCTGGCTGTTGGTCACCATCACTCTCAACCTGAAGGTAGACAGGAAAACAAAGATAAATCTTTTAAAGATATCGTTTATCTTTAAAAAATAAAGAAAAATTCACACAGAAAGAGCGCTCACTTTACAAACAAACGTACAGTTTGCAAAGTGTTGGTAATTGTTCAGCTCTGACTCAAAAGTAAAGATTTTTTATGAGGGAGGTGGTTTTTTTTTATGTCACATTTTTGGACAGCTGCATTATGGTTGTGGTTTTTTGACACTGATTCTATTCTTATACATGGAATATATAAATACACAATATGAAACATATTATTAAAGTACAGCACATATATTTTGTTGGTCTAAAAAGTACACGTTTTTTCAATAAACTCATGAAACATCCGTTAATTGTACAACCACGTATCTGAAGAAGTTGGTACATTGTGTGAAATAAATAAATAAAATAAAAAAAATAGAATGCATTAAATTTCAATTGTCATAATCCAGTAGTTTATTGTTAATCGAACATAAACGTATCAAATGTTTAAACAAAGGCATTGAACAGTTTTGGAAAGAAATAAGATCATTTTGAATTTTATAGAGGCAGCACGGTGGATCAGTTGGTAGAGCTGCTGCCTCTCAGCGAGCAGGTCCCCGGTTCAAATCCCAACTGGGGGTCTTTCTGTGTGGAGTTTGCATGTTCTCTCCGTGCATGCGTGGGTTTTCTCCGGGTACTCCAGTTTCCTCCCACAGACCAAAAACATGCATGTTAGGCTAATTGGTAACTCTAAATTGTCTCTAGGTGAGTGACAGAGTGAATGGTTGTTTGTCTCTATGTGTCTCTGTGATGGACTGAAGACCTGTCCAGGGTGTCCCCCACCTCTCGCACAACGATAGCTGGACATGGGCACCAGTGACTCCAGCGACCAGAAAAGCAAGAAGCGGGTAAAGATAATGAATGGATGGATTTTATAGCAGCAACACATAAAAAAAGTTGGAACTGTAAGTGGGACCAATAAGAAACCCCATTGAAGCATTTTTCAACTAAGTTAACTGATGACAGCTAAGATGACTGGGTCCTATGATGTCGTTTTAAAATGTCTGAATCAAGAGTCACAGCAGTCTGTGAAAAGCATCTAAAAATGTTGGAACAAATTTAAAGTAATGCTCTTCAGTTTAAAATTGGAAAGACTGTGAATGTCCTATCTACAGTTCATGATGTCAACCAAACGTTTTCACAATCTGGAGAAATCTCCGAGCTCAAAGGTCAAGACTGAAAGGGAATATCTGATGCTCATGATCTTCGGGCCCTCAGGGGCCACTGCATTAAAATAGATCTGATTCTGTTTTTACATCCCTGCAGGGACTCTGGAACACTTCCACTAATCCTTGTCTGTAAACACGAATCGCTAGGAGCCGTACGTGAACTCCACCCAGAACTACTGTCTTCTCTGAGCCAAAGCTCATTTATAATGGACTGAGACAAATCTGAGTCTGTGCTCAGACAAACTGAAATATAAAATGTGTTTTAAAAACCACAAATTCAACACTCTCCACTGGAGAAGTGAAACCATCCAGCCTGTCATCAGCCCACAGTTCAAACTCCCGCCTCGCTGATGGCATGGGGGTACATTGGTGCCTCTGGTGTGGGTAACTTACACATTTAGAAAAGCACCATCAATGCAGAAAAGTAGATAAAGATTTTAGAACAAGGTCTTCTGCATCCAGACGGTCTTTTTCAGGGAAGGTATTGCAGATTTCAGCAAGACAATGTTAAACCTTGGGACCTGGGACCTTGAGCACACTTCCATTCCACCTCATGTAACAACATGTGTTGTGAATGACAACAAAGAACCTTGAACTTGAACTTAAACCTCACACTGCATCCATTACAACTGATGGTGTCATAACAGAAGAGTGTGGGTGCTGAACTGAGCTGACTTCAGTTCTGACCACTCCCCAATTAAAACCTTTGGAGCGTCATGAATCAGAATCAGCAGAGACCCAGGACTGCTGAACAGCTAGAATCCTCCATCAGACAGTTCCTTAGCTTTGATATTTGATGCATTTACAGTGATTCATTGCAAATGAAATATGGATTTATGAGATTAGGAAACCATTGCATTCTGTTTTTATTTATATTTTACTTAACATCTCAACAGTTTGGGGACTGAGATTGGACCTTTACTGTTTAATCAGTCAAAATACAACCAGCTAACTTGAACTGTAAATTGTCTTTCATGCAGGATTTAGGCTCCTGGGTTTCATATATTACTGCCATGTTGATCATCTTCTTCATCATCGTGTTTCGTGGGGGGCCTGGTATGTACTTTACATATACTTTTTGTTGTTAAAAACAGTACACGACACAGTAAAATGATCAGACAACGTATATTTCGAGTCCCTTCTTGGTCTTTCAGGAGCGGTTACGGCTACGCTCAGCAGCGAGCTCTTCGTCCAGTCTGATCGTCTGGCAGCGTTTGTCCTCATGGGGCTGCAGCTTTGGATCACGTTCGCAGTGCTGGGACTGATCTTTCCATTCCTCATTGTGCGTAAAATCAGCCTGTAAATAAGCTACATGTTTTATGTGCTCAACAAACGAGTGACAGGCAGTCAGCGTTTACACTTTCTAATCTAACTTCTTCCCTCAGAATGCTCTGGATGCTTACTGCTTCCTGCTGTTCAGCGGTGTGTGCCTGCTGGGCAGCCTTTATACCTTCTTCATTCTGCCTGAAACTAAGGGCAAGACCCTGCTGGAGATCTCCAAGGAGTTTAGAGCCATCACTGTCTGTGGGAGATCCTTCTCAGAGGGAAAAAAAATGGAGACCAGGTTGTGAAGCAGTGCTCCCACAGCAGGACAAATTTTAAATGATAGATAATACACTCCAAATGGAGACTTTCTTTCAGCTTGAATTTCAAGTAATGATTTTTTTTTTTTATAGCATTTCACATAGTTTGGTTAGAATTAAACTTTATTTCTCAGAACTACATGCATGGTTGAGTTCATAACCTTTCCACACACACGCGCACACACACACACACATGCACGCACGCACACACAAAAAACACAATAAATGAATAATTAAAAAAAAGCTTTAAAACTGCTAAAATGACACATAACCAGCTAAATTAATGGCTGTAATTTTATTAATACACACAATGAAAGTACACTAATCATTGAAAATGTTGTTGATTTTGTAAAGAAATCAGGATTACCATAACATACCATTTTATTTATAGAGCACTTAAAACAGCAACAAGGCCAACCAAAGTGCTGTACAGACAGAACAACAGGTAACACACAAAGCAAAATACAAAATGAGGTAAATCAGAATATAGACATAAAAACGATGCAGATAATGATGACAAACCAGTGTGGAGCGTACAGGATCAAAACACAGATCATCTGGTGTTGAAAGCTACTGAATAGTAGTGAGTTTTTAAAGGGGACTTGAAAACCGAGAGGGAGGGGGCCAGTCTGACAAGCAGAGGTAACTCGTTCCAGAGTCTTGGTCCTGCTACAGAGAAGGCCCTGTCATCTCTGTGCTTAAGACGAGTTCCTGGAACTGTGAGGAGCAACTGGTCCGCTGACCTCAGGGAGCGTGGTGGGACATACGGCTGTAGCAGATCAGAGAGATGGGGGTGGGGGGCGAAACTGTTCAGTTATTAGTAGACATACAGTACATGAGTATTTTGAACTGAATTCGAAGGTAAACCAGTAACCAGTGCAGTGAGGCCAAAACTGGTGTAATGTGCTCTCTTTTGCCTGTACTGGTTAAAAATCGGGCTGCTGCATTCTGGACCAGTTGTAGTCATGCAATGGAGGTCTGACTGATACCAAACAGGAGTGAATTGCAGTAATCAAGCCTAGATGTAATGAATGCATGTATTACTGTCTCCAGGTTATTTTTGGACAATATGGGCTTCAGTTTAGACAGCCGCCTCAGTTGGAAGAAACATGATTTAACAATCATGTTTACATGATTGTTAAGTTTCAGGGAAGGGTCCATTATCACTCCCAGATTAGTGACTCTTTGTTTTTCTGACAGGGTTAGAGCGGAAAGGTCGATGCAGTGGTTTGTGATTGTGTCGTTGGGAGGGAACAACATGACTTCAGACTTCTTTTCATTGAAACTTAAGAAGTTTAAAGCCATCCAGTCCCTGATGTCAGCCAGGCAGTTGAGCAGCGGTTTAATAGAGGATGCACCATTGTGTCTTAGGGGGAAGTAAATTTGACAGTCATCGGCATAGAAGTGGAAGGGCATGTTGTGTTTCCGGAAAATAGCACCAAGCGGCAGCAGGTATAAAGAGAATTGGAGGAGACCCAGGATGGACCCCTGTGGGACCCCCCATTTAAGCTCTGCTGCTGCAGAACTAAAATCCTTGATGGAGACACAAAAGGATCTGTCAGTGAGGTAAGATCTGAACCAATTAAGGGCTGATCCTGTGACGCCCACCCACTGCTCCAACCTAGCAATGAGGATCTCATGGTCGATGGTGTCAAAGGCGGCCGTGAGGTCCAATAGGACAAGCAGCACAGAATCACTGGTATCTGTGAATCTGAAGATGTCGTTAAAGACCTTCAGCAGGGCAGTTTCAGTGCTGTGGAGAGGTTTAAAGCCAGATTGGAAAAGCTCTAAGATGGTGTGACCCTCCAGGAAGCACTTCAACTGGGACTCGACTATTTTCTCCAGTAGTTTAGAAACAAATGGGAGTTTGGAGACAGGCCGGAAGTTGGATACGACTGAGGGGTCAAGGTTTGTTTTTTTCAGGAGAGGCTGGACGGCAGCATGTTTAAAGGATTTTGGCACCACGCCAGTGGATAAACTACTGTTTACTATGGCAAGAATGGACGGACCTAGAGTTGGAAAAAGCCTCCTTTAGTAGTCGAGGGGGGACCACATCAAAGGGGGAGCCAGAAGGTTTCAAGCTGCACATGACCTGCTCTAGAGAAGATAGAGTGATGGGTTCAAAATGGTCAAATGGAGCTACAGATTGAGGTGGGATGGATGGGTCATGAGTTGGAGGGGAAATGAGAGCCTGGGTGGTTGCAATTTTTTCCAAAAAGAGGTACGCTCATAATGTTCCAAATAAGCGACATCGGTGACAGAAAAACGAAGATCCAGAAGCTGTTGTCGGTCATACATCAGCAGTGAGTTTATGTCAAAGATAAAAAATGAACAAAACTAAAATAATCCGAACACCACCAGCAGAGGTGGATTGCAAGCCATGTACATGGGCGCCATCTTACCGGAACATCTGGTAGATCCGGTACTGGATTAGACTTTGCCTGTTACCTAAAGTGTGTGTTCACGTGTTTGTATATTAACAAAATATCTCATAATCCTTAAAAGAACATCAGAAATGGCTATAAAGGAGTCAGTTTTACAGATATTGGCCTCATTTACAACATGTGCTCTAAGCGTGACATCTTGTGATGTTGCATGATACAGCACAATATGATATTTTCAAGGTTTGACCAAAATGTTTAACACAAATGAATGAAGAGAATGAAAGAGAAAGAAGAGTAGAATTCACTGAAACTGTGGACCAGGAAGTGGGAAAGATTAGTGAGGGTGAAGTTTGGAAATCTCTGAAAAAATGAAGAAGGAGAAGGCAGTAGGACCTGATGACATACCAGTGGAGGTTTGGAAATGTCTTGGAGAGATGGCATTAAGGTTTTTGACTCAAATATTCAATGGCTTGAGGGTGAGAAAATGCCTGAGGAATGAAGAAGAAGTGTGCTGGTGCCCTTTTTTAAGAACAAGGGTGATGTACAGAGTTGTAGCAACTACAGGGGAATTAAGTTGATGAGCCACACATTGAAGATCTGGGAGAGAGTTGTTGAAGCAAGACTTAGACGAGAGGTGACTATCTGTGAGCAGCAGTATGGTTTCATGCCAATAAAGAGCACCACAGATGCCATCTTTGATTTGAGGATGCTGATGGAGAAGTACAGAGAAGGGCAGAAAGAACTCCATTGTGTTTTTGTGGACTTAGAAAAAGCATATGACAGAGTGCCGAGGGAGGAGGTGTGGTATGCATGAGGAAATCTGGAGTGACAGAAAAGTATGTTAGACTGGTACAGGACATGTGTGAGGACAGCAGGACAGTGGTGAGATGTGCTGTAAGAGTGACCGATAACTTCAAGGTGGAGGTGGGAGTTCATCAAGGATCAGCTCTGAGCCCCTTCTTGTTTGCTCTGGTGATGGACTGACTAACAGATGAGGTCAGGCAGGACTCCCCGTGGACTATGATGTTTGCAGATGACATTGTGATCTGTGGTGAGAACAGCAAACAGGTGGAAGAGAACTTGGAGAGGTGGAGATATGCACTTGAAAGAAGAGGAATGAAAGTTAGCTGTAGTAAGACAGAGTACATGTGTGTGAATGAGAAGATGGCCAGTGGAACAGTGAGGCTACAAGGAGCAGAGGTCACAAAGGTGCAGGACTTCAAGTACTTGGGGTCCACTGTCCAGGAAAATGAGGAGTGTGGTAAAGAGGTGAAAAAGAGAGTCCAGGCAGGATGGAGTGGATGGAGAAAAGTTTCAGGAGTGATTTGTGACAAAAGAGTGTCAGCAAAGGGCAAAGAAAAAGTTTCCAGGACAGTGGTGAGACCAGCTATGTTGTATGATCTGGAGACAGAGACATGGACAAAAAAAACAGGAAAAAGAACTGGAAGTAGCAGAAATGAAGATGTCAAGGTTCTCCTTAGGAGAAAAGATTAGAAATGAGATCATCGGAGGTACAGCACAGGTTGAACAACTGGGAGATAAAGTTAGAGAGACCAGACAGATGGTTGAACATGCCCAGAGGAGGGACAGTGGGTATACTGGTAGAAGGATGTTAGAAATGCAGCTGCCAGGAAAAAGACAAAGAGGAGACATATGGATGCAGTTAGAGAGGACATGGAGGTAGTTGGAGTGAGGACAGAGGATGCAGAGGACAGAGTGAGGTGGAGGAGGATGACTCGCTGTGGAGACCCCTGAAGAGGAGAAGTTTTTGGAAAACTGAAACAAGCTTTTGACCCTTTTTAAAATATCAATATTTTTAAAGAAAGTCTGGATTATTTTTCTCTTTTTTTAATTTTTTTTTATTTGTAAACCTGAAGCTGTGATTAAGAAAAGATTTTGTTTATTATCCACTGAGTCAAATTTATTTTTGCAAAAAGTAACTTGTTCCAGATGTTCTCCCACAGCAAGGAGCTGCTCGTGTTGGAACGACTGCACCTGCAACATGTTGGTCTTTGAGAGGACAAACATTTTGCTGGACAACTGTAAGAAATAAAAATAATGGAAACTGTCCCACAAAGTTACCCTTTTCTTTTGTCTCCTTATTTTTGATGGAACTCAAAGGAAAGTGGGCTTTTTTCGAGAGGTTTAATGGAGATTAAATTTGTCATTTTCAACCTTAAAGGATAATTTGGTTAATTTTGATGTGATGTTCTATAAAATAATATCTTATCAGTCGTCACATTATTTATAGAGCATGCACAAAAGGGCAAAAGTTTTCATCTTTTATTATTCGTTAAAGTGAAGCTTTACGGCTTTAAACTCAATTATACCTTAAATCATACCCTTAAATAACTTTAAGGTATGATTCACCTCCCAATCTCACCAAACTGTTTATTTAACCACCAGAGCCCTACAGATCAGGTGCCACTATCTTGGAAGAAACCCCCATCAAGATAGAAATGATTCAACATTCAGTCCCTCAAAATGAACCCACCTTTAAACCATCAGTGTCCCATTGGACCCTTTAGTTCTTCCATTTGTCCTCCAATGGTTATTTTTCATTTCTGACAGGCTCATAGACTCACCTAAAAGGCAGTACTGTTTTATATCAGCTGGTGGTGCTACTAACCTTCTGCTGAGATGTGGGGGAGGAACCCAAACCAGATCAGAACCTGACTCGGAACCAGCTTTTTAGATTTTCATTTTTAAATTTCAAAGTTTCATCACCGCTCTCAGTTGCAGTTTTTTCTTTTAAACAAATCAATGAAATAATACATTCTGCTGCAGTGTAGATCAGAGGTCACCAACAAAATTTGCTCAGATGTTCAGATGTCCACTTTTTTTCCCCCTTTAAAATGTGTGTGTGTGTGTGTGTGTGTGTGTGTGGGGGGGGGGGGGGGGGGGGGG
>NC_056504.1:9972766-10030829 GCF_014905685.2 Nematolebias whitei
TTGTTTTTTTGGTTTTTTATTGTCGTTGTTCGTAGTGTGGGGTCTTAATCATTTTATTTCAGAATAACAGGTGGTGGGGGGGGGAAGGGGCTTTCATTTATATTAGTGAAATGTTGAAAGATTTAGATCTAACTTTCAGGCTTAACATAATATGTTATGTCACATGTTATGTCATAACATATGTCATATGTTAAAATAATATGTTTGAGTCAGACTCAGTGTTAATTGTTTTGCAACATTAATGAGTAAATCACGGAGAAACGACATGTTATTCTGGAGACATAGTTTTACAATACGATACTGATTAGCATGACATTTGTTTCTATATGTTTGCATGTGAGTATACTTGGATTTGATTCATTTTTCTGGAACTTTCCTGGTATAATCTCTTAGATTGTCAGAACCAGTACTGCGACCATAACCTGACCGTAAGAAGGTGGAACAGGGTTTAGACTAAAGTGTAACTGGAGTTTTCCACAGAGTTAGGGCTGGGCATGTGGACGGCAGTGGTTAGAGCTGTCACCTTACAGTAAGAAGGTTGCAGGATCACGTCCCAGCTGGGGGCCTTTCAGGGTGGAGTTTGCATGTTCTCTCCGTGCATATGTGTGTTTTCTCCAGGTACTCCAGTTTCCTCCCACAGACCAAAAACATGCATGTTAGGCTGATTGGTAACTCTAAATTGTCCCTAGGTGTGAGTGAGAGAGTGTGAATTGTAAATTATGGTCTCCATGTGTCCCTTTGTTGGACTGGTGACCTCTCCTGTCTCTCACAATGACTGATGGACATGGGCACCAGCTCCACACAACCTGAAAAGGAAGAAATGGGTAAAGAAAATGGATGGATGGATTTACTGGTAATGGTTACAATTCAATTCAGTTTATTTATACAGCACCAAGTCACAACAGAATTCATCTCAGGGCACTGAACAGAAACATCCATCCATTATCTTTACCTGCTTATTCCATTTTTTTGGGTCACGGGGTTTCTGGTGCCCATGTCCAGCAATCACTGTGCGAAGGGTGGGGTACACCCTGGACAGGTCTCCAGTCCATCACAGGGCCACATAGAGACACACGAGACAAACAACCGTTCACTCTCTCACTCACACCTAGGGACAATTTAGAGTTACCAATCAGCCTAACATGCATGTTTTTGGTCTGTGGGAGGAAACCGGAGCACCCGGAGAAAACCCACACATGCACAGAGAGAACATGCAAACTCCACCCAGAAAGGCCCCTGGACCGGGGTTTGAACCAGGGACCTGCTCGCTGAGAGGCAGCAGCTCTACCAGTTGCGCCACCGTGCTGCTGAACAGAAACATTCATGTTTAAAAATAATAATTTAACATTATTTATCTGGGGCAGCATGGTGGCACAACTGGTAGAGCTGCTGCCTCTCAGCGAGCAGGTCCTTGGCTCAAACCCCGGTCCAGGGACCTTTCTGGGTGGAGTTTGCATGTTCTCTCCGTGCATGTGTGGGTTTTCTCCGAGTACTCCGGTTTCCTCCCACAGACCAAAAACATGCATGTTAGGCTGATTGGTAACTCTAAATTGTCGCTAGGTGTGAGTGAAAGTGAATGGTTGTTTGTCTCGTTTGTCTCTATGTGTCCCTGTGATGGACTTGCGACCTGTCCAGGGTGTACCCCACCCCTCACACAGTGATTGCTGGACATGGGCACCAGCGACCCCCGTGACCCAAAATGGAATAAGCGGGTAAAGAAAATGGATGGATGGACGGATTATTTATCTGAGGAGCAGACTGCTTTAAGTTTAACTCCATCACAAAACTCTCATCTTGAACAAGCATAAAGGCGACAGTGGAAAGGAAAAACTCCCTCATGAGGAAGAAACCTTTAGCAGAACCAGGCTCAGGACAAGCGGCCATCTGCTTCAACCAGCTGGGATTTGAAAGTAACAGATACACAATGGCAGGTCAAGAATCACGTTAAGATAGAAATAATATAAAATGAAAACTATTCAATTTTAACAATTAATTTTAAGAAATTAGGTCAGTTTGTCCTCTAGTAGTCTAAGCCTATAGCAGCCGACCCTAATTATAGGATTTATCAAAAAGGAAAGTCTTAAAACTGGACCATGTGTCAACCTCACGGACAGAAACTGGAAGTTGGTTCCACAAGAGAGGAACCTGATAACTGAAAGATCTTCCTCCCATTCTGCTTTTGGAAACTCTATGAACCGCAAGTAAACCGAGAGTGAAGTGCTCTGTTAGGAAAATATGGAACAATAAGCTCTCAAATATAAGATGGAGCTAGGTTGTTGAGAGCTTTGTAAGTTAGAAGTAAGATTTTGAATTCTATTCTGGATTTGACAGGGAGCCAATGGAGAGAAATTAAAACTGGAGAAATATGATCTCTCCCACTAACTCCAGTTAAGACTCTGGCAGCAGCATTTTGGATCAACTGAAGACTTTTTAAATAAGCATTTGGTCATCCAGATAATAAACCATTGCAATAGTCCAGTCTAAACAGGGCAAATGCATGGACCAGTTTTTCTGCATAATTTTTAGATGTTTATAATTTTAGTGATATTACGCAGGTGGAAGAAGGCAGTTCTAGTAACGTTTTTAATGTGGGGGATAAAAGACATGTTCTGATCAAAAATAACACCAAGCTTTTTAACATTAGAGCTGGAGGACAGATTAATGCCATCCAAGGAGGGAGAAAGACTGAAAAATGTAAATGTATCCCATGCTGTTTAATAATATTACCTAATGGAGGCATATATAAGGTAAAGAATATTGGTCCAAGCACTGAACTTTGAGGAACTCCATGACTAATGTTGGTGTATGATAAAGAGTCATTATTTACATTTACAAATTGGAATCTATCAGATAGATATGATTTAAACCAATTTAGAGTTGTTCATGTAATCCCAATATCATATTCAAGCCTCTGTAGTAAAATATTGTGATCAACTGTATCAAATGCAGCACTGAGGTCTAACAGGACCAGTATAGACACAAGTCAATTGTCTGAAGCCATGAGAATATCATTAGTGACTTTTACTAGTGCTGTTTCTGTGCTATGATAAGCTCAACCCTGATCTCTTCAAACAGATTATTTCTTGGCCGATGATCACGTAACTGACCTGTAACAACTTTCTCTAGATTTTTTTAGATGAAAGTTAGGTTAGATATCTATAATTGGCCAGAATTTCTGAGTCAAGGCTGTTCCTTAAGTAAAGGGTTAATTACAGCAATCTTAAAAGTCTGTGGTACATAATTATATTTATTATTTTTATTATTATTTAATAATTATTAAAATCGCATTTAGAGTCTGGTTTATGCTACAGAAATGAATGTGAGTCAGTACAATGTCCAAATAAAAACAAATACAAATTAGTTGGAAACATGAAGGCAACGCTTTTATTCATAGTCAGAGAAAAAAAAAATCCCACTCAGAGAGTCCTAAACACAAACTTTGCAGGAAAATGCAGTTTTATTGAATCTAAACATCGAACCAAAAACCCAACATAGTGGGCTGGAAAAAGCCCGTGGGCCAGCAGTTGATGGTTCAAAGATCACTAGTGTACAGTTTATTTTATTTATTGTTATTTAACGTTACTTTTATTATTTTTTACTTTCTGAGTTTTCTTTTCATTATTTATTAAATTAATATATTTTAAAGTACAAACTCGGACTTTTCCTTGGTGATCAAGAGAAAATCTTGTTAACCACTTCTTTGATTTGAAAGAAAGCATTTTTAGTCCAGCTGTTGCATTATAACCATTTTCTAAACAGTTTTGTACATTACGTGTTTTTACATAACATGTAGTTCCGATAACTCTATTGATCTTTCTGCATTTTACTGATGATTGTGTGACTTCTGGAAAAGCCAGAGGACAATAACATGTTCCAGCCTGAAGTATTTTCACATCATTTACTGAAGATCAAGCTGAAGCGTTGCTTCTCTCTCAGTGAAAAGTGAAGGCCTTTGGTTTGCTTTGTGTATCTGCCTGACACAGCATGAGCTGCGCTGCAGATGAACTGAGTCGCTGTCTGACACACGTCATGTCGCTGCTGATTTGTCTGCTGGCGCCCCTCCGTGTAAGCATGTAAATTAGATAATGAAATGACTCAAAGCCAGTTAGCAGGCACGCTGCGCTAAAATGATCGCCGATTGAATTGGCCATTGTGTCTGAAGAGCGTCTGCTCTGAGTAAGAGGAGGATGAGGAGCAGCATCTCAGAAGATTCAGCCTCATTAGCCATATCAGCTTCAGGTAAATCCTAGAAATAGGAAATGAGGTGAATTTATGTTTGCTTTATTTATGTATAGTGTTAGTTTACTGCAAATATTTGTTTAGTTTAAGCCTTTGTCTGGACCAGTGGTCTGCAACCTTTTCGATCAAAAGAGTCACTTATGCCCCTTTGTTCACTAAATTAAATGTGTCTGGAGCCACAACGATCTGGTACAACTGTGGAGGTTGAAGCAGATGGCCGCTTGTCCTGAGCCTGGTTCTGCTGGAAGTTAAGGGAGTTTTTCATTACCACTGTCGCCTTCATGTTTGCTCAAGATGAGAGTCTGCGATGGAGTTAGACTCAAAGCAGTCTGCTCCTCAGATAAATAATTATTAACTTACTTTTTATATATGACTGTTTCTGTTCAGTGCCCTGACATGACTTCTCTTGTGACTTGGCGCTAGATAAATAAATTGAATTGAATTTATCATCAAGTCATCAAGTCATCATCATTAACTTCACGCAGACTCTCTCACTGGTACATTTTCATCTTTAAATCACTTCTTGGTCTGCTGCCTTCATACATCTCCTCCTACATGTCTCTGCGTGAGTGCAGCTACAGCGTGCGCTCTCAGGACATCATTACCTGCAGTGTTCCCTCAATGAGGACTGAACTAGGCAAAAGGTCCTTCTCCTACTCCGCTCCTGTTTCCTGGAACATCTTACAAAAAGATTTGAAGCTCTCGACCTTGACCTCTCTAAGTGGCTTTAAGAATCTGTTGGACTCCTGGCAGGGACCAATGCAGACATGTTCCTGTTTTTAGTTTTCTACATTCGCCTTAGAATCTAGCTGTTTTTGTTACTTTTTTTTCTTTTAGCCATCCTATTTGTACAAAAAAAAAGCCTGCAGTATGACTTTTTATAATTGTTTATTGTTGTTGCTGTTGTCCATTGTTGTCATCTTTCTTTGTTGAAATCAGGTCTCCCTTGTAAATGAGTCCTCGAGGCTCATTGGGATTTACCTGTATAAATAAAGGTTGAATGAAAAAGTCGTGGCCCGTGGATAACTTTAAGTTTGTTGGAGGGCGCTTTTCTGGCCAGTAGGAGTGACTTTATAAAACTAAATATATCAAATGGTCTTTAACATTCAATATTTGTACATTTTAAGACAAAAGAAAAGACCGGATTGTTGCAAAGAAAGAAAAGAAAAACCTAGATTTTAATTGTAAAATTCCAAACAACGAACTACGCAGGCCTATGATTTTAATTTTTATTGTGGAAACATTAAATATCCTACTTTGAAGAGATAAAGCATAAAGTGAATATGTGTTACTCTTTGTATTGTTCTACTAGTCACATATTTGGAACAACAATAACAACAAAAAAAAAAAAGACAGGGCAACTGTTAAGACGAACCTTTTTAATTTTAGTATAACAACCAATAAAATTCAGTTTTATGTTAGTTTTGGTCAAAGCTTGAAAAAAGCCGCTGTAGAGCAACCAAAGAGCCACTTGTGGCTCCTGAGCCGCATATTGAAGACCCCTGGTCTGGACTGAAAAAAAAAAAAAAAAAAATTACATACAGTATATATATACCATATGGGTTCAAATAGGAGTGTTTTTAATCATTTTTGCTTTTGATGAGCATTAAATTGATCTTTTTTAATAACAGGTTTTTTGTTAAATGTTTTGTTGATGTACATTTTTATTTATTTAAGGAACATTACTTTTAAAAAGCACACAATTAAACATGTTGCTGGTGCTTTTAATATTATTACTGTAGATAGCCGACCTGTTTTCGAAAAGGTATGGAAAACTTGCAGCTATTTTGTTCTTGCCAAGTAAATAACAAATAAAGCTTCTTAACATCACAACTTTGTGCAACATCAATCATTTTGGACTGAAACTATGTCCAGTTGCTAAGTAAGTAAATGTTGTCTTTTCTCAAGCACAAGCTGACTGCAGATGATAATAGATAAAAAGCACATGTTTGTTAGTAAACCACACAGCGACAATCATTATTAAATGTTGGAAACTCTGTTCTGTGATGGACTGGAGACCTGTCCTGGGTGTCCCCCGCCCCTCGCACAGTGACTGCTGAATCTGGGCACCAGTGACCCCGAAAGGAAGAAGTGAATAGAGATAATGAATGAATATTGGAAACTCTTAAAAAATACTTCTTCTCCATACCAGGATCACAGACACGTTGTGCCACAGACACAGACTGAGGTCAGTCCATCACCTCTGCTAGACACGAGGAGCTGGAGGCATCACTGAGCAAAAAGGTTCAGGCTGAGCTTATTTACCAGACTGAAGGGAATCTCTTAAACAAATGGTAATGATGTTTTGCATGAAACGTCATTAGCAGAGGGGATTTCATACAGGTGGCACGCAGATGGGGCCCCCTCCTGAGTTATGGGCTTGTTAATGAGTCAAAGGGGTTATGAGGGGCTCATATCTTGAACCAGATGGATCTCCTGGCAGTGCAACATTAAGATGCCCAGCATGCAGTTCTTCTCCATGGCAAGGTGCCTCCTTGAGCTGTTTATTATGCAGATTAACACAAACCTGGCAGCTTTTCGTTGTGCCAAGAGTCAGACTGAGCAAACACAGAAGTACATCAACATTTTCTGTCAATGCGGCTAAAATAAAGTAACTCAGATCGAATTTAGAGTCCCAGAGGAGGACCGAAGTAAAGATGCAATGAGTTGTATTCATGTTATTCACTATAAATATTCCAGCCTAGAGTCAAGTCTGCTGACAGAGGAGACGTGAAGCGAGACGAGACAGATGGACCGCAGGGCGGCTGTCACAGGACATTAACATGTCCGCCTCAGAACGTGTCACGCAGGACAGTGGGACTAACAGAGGGGTAAGACAGAGAGGGAGGAACTCCCCTGCTGCCCCCTGACCTTCTCTGCAGATTTTGTATCTCAGCAATTATACAAGACTTGCCCAGAGGCAGCGCTGGAATATAAGCTCTCACACCCTAATGAAGAAGAAAAAGACCAACTAAACTGTGACATGTAGCCATGGACGTTTCTGGAAAGGTAGCCACTGTTTGAGCGTTCTTGCTTTAGTAACTGAACACACATGATGGGTCTGCAGGAGGAGGCTGTGAGGGAAGTCTTTATCACATGACTCTGATTCACTGTGCGTGTGTGTTCAATGGCGAAACCCTTTACATCCACTTGCAGGCCTCTGGAAGTCGAGCTGGTTCTGTGCGTTTGCACTTTCTTCGTTTGTGGAAAACTAAATCAGACTATATGAGCTCGCACGGAGCACAGCTGGAAACTGCAGCTGTGCTGCTCATAAGAACTGCTAATTACATCTTTTAGAGTCTCCTAAAACAACTCTAATGGCTTCAGTTCATGACAGCTGTGCATCACACATACACACACATCCACACGCGCACACACACGATCACCCATATCATTGAGATCTCTACATGTAAAGTAAAAAAAAATGATCCTCTTTTGACAGTTGCAAGGACATTTTAGGCAGCAATAAGCATTTAGTCCATAAAAGGGATAGATCAGATCTTTTAAAGTTAGAATCTGTGAAAATGTTAGGATCAATAAATGTCCTGCTTGTTGTAGATAGCTCTTTGAACTCCTTATTGTGACTGGGCTGATGAGCGAATGGATAGTCTGAGCCAGTCCAGAACTAAAGTTGATTTCTGTCATCTTGAAATAAATCAAGATTCAAAACATTTCTCAAATATAAACCTTCATATCACTGTTAGTTTTATGTGGTTATTCCAGCAGAAATATGAGAATATCCCTCTTGGAAGTGCACCAGCCTGCCCTGGAAGTGGTACAGCTAGCTGCTGCTGCTGCTTTTCGTACTTACAAATAATCACAGACGTCTATGTGAATAATCAAACTTATGGCAGTATGCTTCAATAAAAGTCACATTAGTCACTGAAAATAAAATAAACAAGCTTTTTGGTCTTGGCCCTCCAGTTTAATCTGGTTAGATTTGAGGGGGTTTTGAAGTGTTTTAACTTTTGAGATTGCATAACTTTTATTCCTGAGCCTTAAACTCTTCACGTTTCTTATGTTCTGTTTCTGCAGTGACAGAACATCCTGGAGCTCCAGGCTTAGTGGTGAGCAAAGCCTGGTCTGCATAGTTTAGTTAGATAAACCAGTGCAGCTAAAATAAAGGAAAAGTCCTGCTGTGCTTGTTTAGCACCAGAACCTGCAGTTTGTTGAGCATCAGGCTTCACAACTGCAGGTCAGTCGGGACGATCTTAGATCAACAGGCTGATCTGCATCCAGCTCTCACCTGAACATCAGGACCAGATTAGTGAAAAATAAAAAACAGTGATCTGATGCAAATGATCCCATTGTCTTACACAATTTAAATAGCTGTCTGCATCACTCACTGCAGAAAGATGTTGTTGGGAACAGTGAGGCTAAAAGTGATGTTCTGCTGTAAATTTACTTTTTAAGTACTTATCCTATCTACTTATACTGACGACCATGGAAATGTCTTTATGGGAACAATGTTTCTTGACAGCACAGGGCTTTTCCTGCATGTTCAAACTCTAGCTACTCTATAAAAATGATTAAAAATGGATTTAAAGGCTCAACAACAGCCACTGACTTGACCTTGAAATGCTCCAGATAGGCCAATAAACCATCTGAGGGACAAACTGCAGAGGCAAGTCTGACCTACGAAGACCCGACTGCACAACCTACAGGACTAATGGTGCCAGAAACGCCTGCAGTCCTTCAGGAGTCTCGTGACTTCATGGTTCAGAGACATTCTGGACCTTCTCGAGTTCTTAAAACTTGAGAATCACTGAACGGTATACGAGTCGCTGAAATTTAAATTACTGCATTTTGCAAGGGATTTTAGAAGCGAAGCAACACACAGGATTGGAATAAGAAACGACAAAATACATTATAAAAGAGGCTATTCTCTAACTTTACAGTAAAGATATTTATTTTCTATTCTCTGACGAGATGTATAAGCTACAACAAGGAAACTAAAAACGAAGATGAATAAAACAAGATGTATTTTCCTAATATAAATTTGACTAAATTTAACATTTGCTTTTAAATCTTTTTTCCATATATTTTCAACTTATGTTGTTTCCAACACAGACACAAGTTAACGTCAGGTCTTAATAAATCTGTGAAAACACGACTCCTCAACTTCAACAATGTTCAGTCAGGTCATCTGGATGGTTTCTATTTTTGGCTGTGACGTTTTGTCATTTATCCAAAGGACTTCTTCAACCTGAGGAGCCACCAAACAAACTGATTCCCACAGACAGCATACTCCCAGAATGGAAACAAACCTGACGCATGAACTTTGGTGTTTTGAACCACTTTGACACGACTGTCTCAGAGGAGTTGAAGGGGGAGAGGGCGGGTCCCGGAGTCCATCTTAGTACCAGCAAACTTTTTTTTTCTTCCCACTATGGAGTATGCTGTTTGTGGGAATCAGTTTGTGTGGGGGCTCCTCATTTTGAAGAAGTCCTTTGGATGAAGGGTGAAACGGCTCAGCTTTAAAAAGAAACCGTCCAGATGACATGACTGAACACTGTTGGATTTAGACCTGGATTATTGAGCATGAACTTTGGACTCCTTAACTAGTTTTTTTTGTAATCTTAAATGTTTGTTAGAATTATAGTCATTGGTATAATTGTTGTCGGTTTAGAAAGTAAGCTGCACCTAAAGCTTAATCTAAAGTGCTATAAGAGAATATGAGCAAACAAGAAGACTGTTTCTGTGAGGAAACAGTTTTATGGCATAAAGTTGTACATATGAAAAATATCAACCTGTTATTTTAGGTTTATTTCTGCAACTGTGTGCTTATATTTACACAGCCAACAGACCATTGTGTGATACCATGCACAGACAAGTTTTATCCACATGGTGCTAACAGTATTGTTCAAGCACAGATTAATAAAAAACATCTAGAGGGAGAAATTATCTTCATTTGTATTAAGTTTAATGGACTTTGTGCTACAAATATATGGTACTTGTGGCTCTAAATAATCTGTAACAACTAAAAACATTGGCAAAACTTGGATCATCGGTCCACCATCCTCTTCCCTGAACATGGCAGGGTCTGAGGAGCATATGGCAGCAATCTGTGGCCCCCTCCCTCGCTGTGCTGCCTCCATTTGCTTTTAATTAAACACATGGAGAGCCATAAACGCACTTGGGCAAAAGACTAATAATGGAACAAACTATTATGGGCTGATGATAATGTAAGGGAAGCTCATGTCTTAAGGGCAACTTTGGCCACAATAATTAAGACACATGTTTGAGCTTTCAGTCGAAGCGACCGACGATCTCCTCCTGTAGGGTTAAGAACAGATTCTGAACAGAGGAAACATTCAGAAGTCTAACATAATGTAGCAAAAGAGCTGCTTTATTTGTATAAAGATTGACTAAATTCAACATTTCTCCTCCTCATTCATGGGTTAGCCACTCTAAGGAAACAGGAACACACACAAGTTGTAAGAAGAGATGAAGTAAACGCACTAATGTGCCAATTATGAGAGCTTTACTGCCTCTAATCAACAGATTGGTATTCACACACCTTGTTCCAAATATAGTAGTGTGTATGTGTGTGTGGATTATGGAAGCGAGCAGCAATAATCCCCTCACCACATGGACGTCAGAGGCAATCCAATTTACAGTACGACACTGGTTAACACTTAGCAATACAACCTGCTGCACAGTAAGTGTCGATAGTTAACCCTCGTCTGGGTCGTCTGTGACGGACAGCAGGTGATCCCGGAGGCAGCTGGCATGAGCTCAAACACCCTGATGACCCGTTGAACAGGACACAGAGGGTTTGGAACATGAATATATGAAATGCATATCTAAATAATCTCTTCTTTAGCCCATGGATGTGTTTTACCACTCACAAAATTCGATAAGGCATATTTTTTTTGTAATTTAACTTGAATTTTGCACAAACTGAAACATTTCAGAGCCGCTCTATTGAGGTTAGGTGCAAGAAGTGGGTTTTTATGTAGAGGTTATGAGTTTCCTGTATCTTACCTGCAGCAGACGGCGTTTGGTTTGAAAAAAATGGGAAGAAATTCCCACTGAAGGAGTCAAACAGGCTGGGGCCTGCTTCATCAATCTAAAACAAATCTAATCTCAAAAATCTCATAGTTGTTCAAGTTGTCAAAGCAAATAAGGTTTTAATTGATAAACTCTCAAGTCAAGAAGTATTTGGATTATCTCACCTCCCCTTTAATCTGTTTTCAGGAAACAACACAGCAAATGACTGATTCATTGAAAGTTTTAATGTTGTTGGAAGCACTGGATGCTAAGGACTACTGTGCTGCACTGTACTTAGACCTGTTCAAAGTTTTTGACACTGTGGACCATGACATCTTGTGTCATAAGCTCTTAGAAATTGGTTTCTCATATTGGTTAGTTCTAATTATCTCTCAGATCAGAGACAATGTGTTCAACATAATGGTACTTCTTCCAGCTATCTGTTAACGGTGTACCACAAGGTTCAGTCTTAGGACCCACCTTCTTCACAATCTATATAAGTAATGTAGGTCAGATCATTCCTGATGCATCTTTACATTTATATGCAGACGACAGTAGTTTATTTTCGAGCTGAGCCTGGAACAGTTGCTAAGGGTTTTCAGCTCTTACAGTCTGCATTTGACATCATCCAGTCAGATTTGTTTAGTCTCAAACTGGTTCCAAATGCTGATAAAACCAAATGGATTTTGTTTTCAAACAGGAAGTTGGTACCAGCAGTTCTTCCTTCTATTTTATCTTTGAATGGTGTCCCTATTGAGTTTGTCGATTCTTATAAATACTTGGGTATTTTGATCGGTTTGCATATCTCTTTTAAGCCTCATGTCACGTCATGTTGAAAACCTAGTAAAGAAAGTGAAAGTTAAACTGGGTTTCTTTATCAGAAATAGAGCTTGTTCAACTCTGAATGCTAGAAACTCCTTGTAGCTGCCACTTTCCTTCCCTCCATTGATTACGGTGACATTATTTACATGAACGCTCCTACAAGCACCCTGCAGATGTTGGATGCTGTCTATCACGGTGCATTAAGATTCATAACTGGCTGTAACTACCGTAACCATCACTGCACCCTGTATTCACTGGTTAACTGATCATCATTAACTTCACGCAGACTCTCTCACTGGCACATTTTCATCTTTAAATCACTTCTTGGTCTGCTGCCTTCATACATCTCCTCCTACACGTCATGTTGTCAGTGCAGCTACAGCGTGCGCTCTCAAGACGTCATTACATGCAGTGTACCTCCAGTACAGACCAAACTGGCAAAGGGCCTTCTACTACTCAGCTCCCGTTTCCTGGAATATCTTACAAAAAGATCTGAAGTTGCTGACCTTGTCTAAGGAATTTCAAACATCTGCCAAGTTCATGGGAAAAACCAACACAGACATTCCTGTTTTTAGTATTTTACATCAATTTATAATGTAACTGTTTTATTTAATTTTTTATTTACTTTTCATTTTATATGCTTTTATATGATTGACTATTGTTGTCTACCTCATGTGTTCTTTGTATAAAACATGTCTCTCTTGTAAAGGAGTCCTTGAGGCACTAACCTGTATAAATAAAGGTTGAATGAATGGTGACACAGCTGTAGGACGGTCTTGTAGAAGAGATAAGTGATTACATTCTGATGGCATATCAAATGGCCATTTTAGCTCATAAAACTATATCAGACTCAGATTGGTGCCACTGTGACATATTTACTAAAAACTGGCTTTATAAAACTTGTACAGCAGACTCCCTGCCGTCACGCAGTGACCATAGCAAATGTCTTGTCTGTTGCAGGTATAATACTGACTACTCATGAACTTTTTACAGAAAACTGCTTGGAAAATAAATCCAAACTCTCTTGTTAAGGTCAGTGCTTTCTCCGATTGAGTTCACTCATAAGATCCTCCCCGTTTGGATTTTAGGCCTGAAAAACTAGAGGGCGACAGCTGAGACAACTAAACGTGATTCTCTCCCCAGTCTAACTTTTGGTCACGGCTAACTGGGTATTCATCTGATAGTGGGTAGAAAAAAAAAATCATGCACTTTCACCTCATTTCTTCTTGACTAATATGACGATGCAAGCCTTTTCTGAGCCAGTGCCGTGTCAAATCTTATTTCAGTGGGACGCATTGAGTCTTTGTTACAGAAAAAAATATAAAAATTAAATGAAAATACAACTTAGACTGACGGAAATGTTATTAGCTGGGCTAAAATCCATACCAGACCAATATAAAATGTGTCGCTAAACTTCTATGACTCCCTCTAATGTGAAAATAATGACTTGGCTACCTCACAGTAAAACAATACCCAACCATCAGCTGCTTTCAATAACTGCATCTTCAGACTTTTGGTAAGCAGTTCCCAACTTGTGGAGGCTGATCCAATAAAGCTGGACTTCAGTGGTATTTGTTACCAGGACAATGAGCATCTGTGTTTGAATACAACCTCACCCATTACCATCCAACAATCCAGAGGAGGATGATTCTAATCAACCTCTGCGACACATTGTCATTCATTTTGAACGTTAAAACTGACGGAGAAGGAACTGTTCAGCACTTCATCACCCATGTGTCATTATCTGGAGGAAAACACCAGCTGCTGATGCCAAGAACTCACTGAAACACTTCTTTATTCCAAATGTAGGGTCAGGTCAGCCAAAAATATCACATGCATACATTGTTTTTGTTAAGTTCTAATTCTACATTATAGACATTTTTATATGCAACTTACTCTAGCCATACAAAATATAAAAATATGTGAGGCCTCATTTACAACCTTATTTACACAGACTTCCTTAATTTAGGCAAGATCATTAATTAAGTTATCTATGTACATATTAGGAACTTAATTAGTATCCAATCTCCTATCTATAGATCACACTAAATAAAAATGTAAAACTGGATCAAACAGATGCGGTACACATTTAGAACATGAAGACTCAAAGGGATTGCACATCAGCTGTAAATGTTCGTTTAACACTCAGGTGATATGAAACACTAAAACAAATAAACTCTTCTTGCTGAATCAGAGCTTACCTTTAAACAACACTGAACACTGAAATGTTATTTTGTTCTTAATGGCGGACGTTAGTGTAAGAAGAAGAAGAAGGAGGAGGACGTTAGCGTACACAAGCTTGTTGAAAATGTGCAGATGTTAAGAGATGATGCAGTTCTTGCTTTTTCTGCGTTTGCGGGTGTGCAACTGTCCACTGCGGTTAGGTCCCCCGTTCCCCGTGTTGTTGAACTTATGGACCAGCTCCTGGTTGCTGAGGTAGCGCAGCTGGACGGGCCTGGGGATGGGCTCACCCAGGAAGTAACCTTCATCCTCTGATTCGGACGAGGAAGAGCAAGTGGAGCACCAGTCATCGTCGTAATAATCATCCCAGGAGTACTGGCTCAAGCCGGTGCGTCTGGTGGGCCCAGGGTTCTGCAGACACAGGTCTGAAGTGGTCCTAGGGCACTGCCTGAAGAGCTGGGGCTGGTATCTTCCCCCTCCTCCAACTCCAAACTGTTCCCTGGCACCCCTCGGTGGAGGAAAACGGTCGTAGTCTTCTCGCACACGCAGCTGCGGTCTCTCCTGAGGTCGAACCGTTCGCTCGGCCACCAAGTTCAGGGCGTTTTCCGACCGAGAGCGACGGGATCTTCTCTGGCGATGATGATGTCGACGCCTCTGAGGAGTTTCCTCTTGAGCATCTGCTCGGACGTTTGCTCCCCTCCCCTCGACGCCGCTCACTCTGCGCTCGCTAATGGGTGGCAGCCGGGCAGCATTAGCGCTGCTCACCAGACTAATCCTGTCCTCCTCCTGGTAGGTGAAGCCAGGTGGTAAATGAGTCACACCAACCCCCACAGCAGGGGGGTCACAAAACTGCACATGGTACTGAGAGGACCTGGGGACGTTTATCTCCATGTAGGACTGACCTGCATTCAAACTGTGAATGGACTCAGAGCTACGAAACTGCACAGAAGAGCTGAGGGTGTCCATGTTACTTTTCTCTGACACATTCACTCCAGAGTCTTTGCTCAAGTCTGGCATAGAGAAACGAGAGAGGTGCTCCTGAGGTTTGCCTCCATCTGCCGAGTTACCTGAAAGGAAGAAAAAGAGGTTGAAGTTTCAACGAGGAAACATGCAAATCGTTAATTAGACAACAAGCTAAAAAGAAGCTCAGTCAAATGTCTAACCATGACGAGGAGCAGACCCACCTGTGGCGTTGGACAAGGCCAAGGACTCAATGGAACCTCTCGGGGTCTGCTCCAGCGGGGTCAGCTGTTCGGTCAAGTTAAGTGCATTAATTGGGTTCCTGCTTCTTGCCACTTGGGCTGTTGTTGGAGCCCCTCCATCTCTGTCCCTCTGAAAGCCGTGGAAACTAATGGAGCGCTTGTCTGACGAGAAGCCATTGTGGTGCTGGGAGCAATGGGACACCTCGGTAAAGCTCTTTTGGGTTCTCAGTTTGGGGGGGTAGTACTCCTCTGGAGCTGCCGGCTGGAACCACGTCTCATTCAGAGAGTGGCCCTTCGTAGCTGAGATGCGGGGGCGTTTCAAACCACCGTTCTCCTTGATCCTGTGTTCCTGCTGTTGGTTATTCTGTGCAGAGCAGGGGGCGTTATAGGCGCTCCTGACATTGCACTGGCTCAGCAACTGGAGGGGAGTGGGACTGGCTGTTAGGTCAGACTGGGATTTGTAACCGTAACCATCACCCATGTGCTCCTGATTCTGCCAAGAGGGCGGCTCACGGGTCAAACTGGCCGTTTGGCTGGAGAGACTAAGAAGGTCCATTTGTAAAGACAGCGGGTCCACTTCTCCTGAATACCTCTCAGGCTGCCCCCCACCTGCTCCCTCTCCGCTTTTTGTCGTTTTGGTGCTGTGTCTGGACTCTCTGGTGGAGCGAGCGCTTTGGAAGGCAGAGTCAGCAGAGTCTGAGCCGTTGGGCTCTTCTCCCAGACTGCAGGAGCGGGAGCAGAAAATCTGACCCTGTTTGGGCAGAAAAGGCCGGCCCAGCAGAGAGCGTTTACAACGAGCGCAGCAGAAGCAGCCCTCTGTGGCGTGCCAGTGTTGTCCATCATACGTCATCTGGCCTTGATCAATGCCTGCAGGACGGATTAGTTCATGAAGCCACAGGTTAGTCACAAAATGATAAATATATAAATAATATTCAGATAAAGCATGAGTTTGAAGAAACAAATGTTAAATCTAACTGCACTGAAGGAAAGTTATTGTTTCTCCAAAATAAGGCCATTGAAAGAGTTCTATACGGATTATAAAGTTAGCACAGCACTGAACTGCATTTCAACAATTTTGTTTTTACCAGTTTTTTGTTTTTATCATTCCTTCAGCATTACATCTGGTTAGACAATAGCACCTGGCGATTCTGTACTTTTCTGTTGGACAAATATGAGCAGAAATCTTTTTTTGTGCATAAGATATATATTGACACACATGTGCTAATAAAACAACCCTCTCTCTTCTCTCAGCAGGGCAGCATTAATAATTGTATGAATGTTTACGAAGCATTCACACAATTGAGATCCATTTTTCTTCCGTACGTTTTTCAGCATCTTTCTTGTTCCACAATTTTTGTGCTATTTCAACAAAACATTTATCAAAACATTCAGCTCGCTCAGGAGAAGGGTGATATGACTTTTGGTATTGGTGCAACTTTAGCTTTTTGAAATATTTAGCCTTTTCTGCCACTTTTTTCCTTATAGAAAATGAACTGATCACATTTTCCATCCTTCAGATCTTTAGATGAGTTTACAACCTTTTACTGCTTCTTCCACATTTTGTTCAGCTTAAGCTTCTTTCAGCTTCTTTGTGCAAATTTAAACCTTTTTCAGCTACTTTCAGCTAATTTCAGCTGTTCTGTGATCGTTTTAGATTCTTTCTGCTAACTACAAAATTTTTATGCTTCTTCTAACATCTTTCTGCTAATTTAAACTCGTTATACTTCTTTCAGCTTTATTCACATTTTTCTGCTATTTCAGCTACTATTTAGCTGTTTTTATACAAATTTAAGCTTTTCAGCTAATTCCACTTTTTTTGCACTCATTTAAACTTTTTTCAGCGTAATTCAGCAAAAACATGCTCTCTCCATTTTTTGTAATTTCAGCTTCTTCCTGCCTTTTCAGCTACTTTTCAGCTGGTTTTTGATAATTTCAGCTTTTTTCAGATAATATCCACTTTTTGTGCTCATTTCTGCTTCTTTCAGCTTAATTGGTCAAACATGTTCTTTCTGCTTTATTCTGCTAATTTAAGCTTGTTCTACATTTTCAGCTACCCTTTTAGCATTTTATCTAATTTTAGCTATTTTCAAATAAATTTGTGTCTTTTGAGGTAATTTCTGCTACTTTCAGCCTAATTAACTTATTTTTGCTTCTTTCAGCTTTTTTACCAATAGTTTAATCTCCTTTGTGCCTTTTCAGCTACTTTTCAACTATTGTTTGTGAATTGCAGCATTTTTTTTTTTAGCTAATTTCATAATTTTCGTTCTCATTTTTGCTGATTTAAACCTAGTTAATCAAATATGTGTTCTTTCTGCTTTCTTCTAATTTAGGCATGTTCTTCATTTTAGCTACATTTCAGCATGTTTTTAGCTAATTTCAGCTGTTTTTCACCAAGTTCTTCTGCAATAAACATTCACACTACATTTTCACCAGAAATGCAATTTCTCCAGTTACTGATGTAGATTTGACACTTTGTTTTAGCTCCCAAGATAAAAACTCTTGATGTAGCAAGTGTTGTTCCTCAGTTCGGCCACAAGCTGCGTGACGACTCCAGTACATAATCTCAGATGCTGTACTATAAATATGAGTATTCCATTACAAACAGCATACCAATGTGCTCCCCACAGGAGTCGCAGTACTCTGCGTAGAGAGACTCAAAGCAGGAGCAGCAGTAGGGCCGTCCCTCCTTCATGATGTAACGCTGACCCCCCAGCACCGCCTCACACTCAAAACAGCAGAAGTGCTTCATGTGCCAGTGACGGCCCTCTGCCTCCGTGCACTCATCCGCAAAGATGATCTAAGAAAGGAGACAAGGAAGAACACCGTTTATCACCGGCTGGCAGTCTGGACATAACTCCGTGTTGAATGACAACACAAAGACTTTTCTCTCGTTCCTCCTAAGTGCACCACTTCTCCACTGCTGATCAGAGCTCACCCTCTTTGTCTTGGACTTGTGGTGGAGCCTAATGTAAGTGGGGACCTGGTGAAATCTAGGTGGTGCATTTGCAGTTAATTGCACTACTGTTAATCCATCGGGGTACCTCTTAAGTACTACATTGTCCTTGTTCCCATTTGTACAGTAAGAGGGTAATTCACTGTTAATGTTTAAGAGATCAGGCGATTGGAAGCCGACCCCATTAAAGTGGAAAACCCGTGAGCATCAGATGACAGCTGTTTGCTGTGTGAGTGCAGACACTGTGCGCGTTTGTAAATGTTTTATAAATAGTTCTACGGACACAGTTACATGTGCTTCTATTAATATGTACTGATCTGTGTGCAGGCATGTTGTGTCTGCATGCGTCTACCTCGTCGCAGGCCGTACAGCGAGGCTTCAGCCTCTCAGCGTGGTGCCGGCCGCAGTAAATCTTCCCGTCCTGGTAGAAGTAGATGAGGTCCACCAGGAGCTCCTTGCACAAGCTGCACACAAAGCAGGCAGGGTGCCAACACACAGCGTGCCCCGCTCGGGATGCAAACACAGCGATGTCGCCACCATTTATCTGGCCACCGCACTGGCAAGAAAGAACACGGAGAGAGACAGCACATTTTGATTTGCTCTTATTAAACCCCAACATCCTCTCCTTCAATCATTAAAACAAACGAAAAAATGCATCAACCATTTATAGTTTTCGAACAAACAAGATTTTCAGGGGCCACTGACAACAATATTATATGCCATTGTCAGCTCCAAGTGTCACAAATGTTTGCTGGTATTTAATGACAAGAAAATGATGATTAAACCAGCAATTTAAATGTTGAATGTTTTGAAAAGTAAGATTTGAAAAACTCAAAAGGAACTAAAATCTTTTGAAATGCCATTAACATCAAACGTGAGCATCATAATCTTGATTAACTGATTAGCATCGACCTTCACAAGTTCCTTTAATATTACAACACAGTCACACGGGAATCCGAAACATTAAAATATTTAGTTTTATCCATTCATTTATTTAATTTTTGCTCATCCAAGGCTGGGTTGCTGGAGTAGTGGGTCAAGGAGAGAAAAATCAAATACCCCTCTCCCCAGTTCCTACTGGGGATCACAAAGGGGCTTCCAGACCAGAAGGGAGCAGCTGTATATAGTCCCTGCAGCAAGTTCTGAGTCCGAGTCTCTTCCTTGTGGGACATGCCCAACACACCTTCAAAAGGAGGCATCTTAAGAAGCGGCAACAACTCATTTCATCATCTTGTATCAAGGTTCAGAATCAGAATAAGCTTTATGATCATTGCACCGAGATACAACGAGAACGTGTACGTACAGCCGTCTGAAAGATGGACGGAGCGCACGAAGCTGCTGCTATAAAGCGCTGCCTTCTTATTCTTATTCAGAATGCATTTTTTAAGATAGAAAAGAGGACAAAACCCTGAGGAGAGGATAGTGGAATTACAAAAAAGATCTCTTCACACCTTGTCCTAACAAGGCAAAAGTTAAGACATCAAAAAAAAACTCTGCCAGCAGCACATTTAGGAACACGTACATATGCATTTACAACGAGGCGGTCCTTGAAGCCTTAGCTAGTCCATTGTCCTGATAAGATGATGATCAGCTGGCACAGTTCTAATAAGACTCCACAAAAGGAGGGGAGGAAGGGGGGGTTGCAATAGACAAATCTTTTCCTTAGTTTACACATTTCTTGTTCTTTCATTCAGGGTTCAAATCTCATGTCTGTATGAGAGGAGACATCAGACAGACTGAAGCAATATCATCATTCCTGCAGAAATGCAGAAAAATCTGAACTGTCAGTCTGTTTTTCTGTATTCTGACCCCCCACCCCCCTTCTCCCTTCTTCAGGGGTCACCACAGCGAGGGAACTTGCACAAGGATTTTGCAAATGTTTTATGTCAGATGACCTTCCTGACGCAACCACGGACTGCAGCTGCATCAGTTCTCTGTGTGGAGCAGAGAGCTGATGTGTAGGGCATCTGGGGGAGCAGATGGTGGGGGTTAAGAGCCTTGCTCAAGGGCCCATAGTGGGACAAATGAGGGTGGAGACAGAAATGCTTTCCATTCTGATTATTCAATTTAACTAAATCTTATAGGAGGAAAAGAAAAGCTTCCCAGCAACAGCGATTATTCCTGGAAGTGTCTGAATGTTAGAATCATCAGAGAGTTTACTAATGAATAAAAAAAGCTCTTCTGCTCAGAGGCACCCCTCTATTATAAAATCAGAATCAAAGGTGAGCCTGGTCCAGCTCATCAAATTGATGCATCGCTATCGGGGGCTCCACTGTACATGAAAGGTGGACTAAAGTGAGAGTGCACTGGTGTGCCTGGAGCTTGTGCACGCAAAGAGTGGAGGCTGAGGCGTGATTAGAACGAACCGGACAGATCCACTGTGGGGTAAAACTGAGAGTGAGGCCAGTGCAGAGGTGCAAAAGCAGAGAGGCTGCAAGATAAACAACAAAGTTCTTTGAAGACGGGCTTTTAGCCAAGTTGATTTAGGGAGGCAGGAGAGAGGAGACGGATGTAGAGGAATCACGTTATCTCTGATGGCTAACACCAGCTGCTGTAAGGAGACCAAAAAAGGATGAAGAATTCAATCAATAAACACTTCCCCTCACATTCTGCTACCTCATGCACCACATAGGAGCTTCTGTGTGTCTCTAATAACTGGATGACAAATAAAGTAGAACTACACACACTGGTCGATGCTGAAGTGTGCAGGTTTGTTGTTGCAGGAATGCTCCATTGCTCTCAGCAGTCCCATAAGGATACTAAAAGACTGCATGTGGGCAATATATCAGATAGTTCACAGGACATCAGGTACTTCTGTGGAATAACAGGGCTGTTTTAATGCTGACTCTGAGGTATTGCTACATTTTATATCAAACAAATACAGGCAGTGTGATTGCTGCAGCCTGACAGTTGGCGTGGCAGAGAGGAAAGTGAGATAACATGAAGACAAATCATCAAGAACCTCAGACTTGGAGGTGAGACAGAAAAGGTCACGACTGATACAATTTCCAGCCAAACGTTGAGTCTCTGCCCTTTACACGTCAACATAAAACAGCCGTCGTCCATCAGAAGAGCTGAAATGGCAGCGGGACGTTCGGAGTATCAGTCACATGGTTCACACCTTTGATCGTGTCACATTAATTTAATCCTGTCAAACATTTAGACGAGAAAGAAAAATGGTTTTGATGTTTCCATCCGCTACCTGTTCACAGATCACCCCCGTCATCGTAACGGGGAAAGGGCGAACATTGCCACGGCCGAGGTTTTCCCGTTTCCTTTGGTTGCTGAAGAGCTTCAGTTCTCGCTTCTCCTCGTCATCCAGGCTGTTACAGTAACGTACCTACACACACACACACACACACACACACACACCTGTTATTATTACCGTGCTGCCTGGAGTGTGATGCAGATGGCAAAAATCATTGAAAAAATAAAAAAAAAAACCTACATTGTTCATTTTTTTGTTCAAACATAATAAAATGATAGAATTGCACCTGATCTGATTGAACAGGATTTCAAAACATTTAAAAATAAATACAAACAATTTTTTTTTTTTTAAATCTGCATTTTTAAATATAATTTCTAAAAACACACAAGAAAGGTTTAAAAGGAGAATTTGGATATAACAAGTTTTTAAAACAACAAGAAGTATTTTCATCTCATTTCAAAACTCAGTACTGATCACTTTAAAACAATTCATCTTATTATTATTATTATTTTGTGCTACTGTAGCATACTTAGTTACCTTCCCCCTAAAATTCCCAAGGTCTTTATTTAAACTTGATTTTCTGACTGGACACCTGATTTCAAAGCAGGATCATAGAAACATGTTTACTATATGTAGGGGGGCGTTTTTCTTTTAGGGGTTTTATTCTTTTATCATATAAACTGTAAAGCATTCTGCACTCATCTTAATCTATATAAAATGTTTTAGGTCCTATAAAGAGCTGTATGATTGCTCCTCTTTCATTCATTCACAACAGCTCGTTCTTTTTGTATATTTATGTATCTTTACATATTTGCAGCTCATTTTCTTTCATATTCTGGCATAGGGACACTTTAAAATGTAGTGACAGGGGACATTTTCTGAGTCCAAATGGCAGATAAATACATTTTATAAATTCTGAACACAAAATTTCTGTCTCTCACCATCCTCTGTATTTTGCCAAAAGTCCACTCGTCTCACTGCTCCACTTCTCAAACAGGAGGTTTCTTATATTTTACACAACACAATGATGAAAATGACTGATGGTGAGTGTTGCTCACATTTTTGACCCAGGAGCCTTAAATACCTATAGAGCAACTAATTATCTGCATACCAATGTTTAAGTCAATCTGCCTGTTTTAGCAAACTAAATTTGTTTTTTGGCGTATAAACTTTGGCAAACACCCAGTCTGCTTTATTAGTCTTGGTGGTACAGAGGTATTCAAGCCAAACTCAAGCTTCCTTTAAAAAAATCTGCAAATATTTTAGATTTGTGAGCCAACACAAACTCCTCATCGTCACTGCACTCACAGACTTATCACTCACCTCCACAACAGCTCCATGATGGTAAAACCCATTAAAAAGATAAGCCAACTAAGGCCGAGTGATAAAAAGGTTGCAACCTTCTAAAAGAATGCACCTTGTTCTTGTGGAAATATTAGTGTCAAGATAAATTCTGGGTAATGATTTATGGAAGTAACAAATCTTATTAGGTAGCTACAAACATCGCTCCATCTTATGCCCATTAAGAAGACATACTCCATTTCTCCTGTCTGTCTTCGTTCTGCTCCCCTCTTATCTCTGTAATGCCCTGAAGAAAGGGTGGGAGGGAGGATAGATGGATGGAGGTGGGGGAGGGTGTTGGTCTGGACTCTTACCTCATTGTCGTGGGGCGGGAGCTGATGGAGCAGCTGTTTGATGCGGTACTTCTCTCCTGGGCTGTTCACGTAGGGCACCTTGTCCTCGGGCAGGGAGTTGTAGTACAGATGAACCTGAGGAGGACGAGACGCTGAGAATGACGGAGAACCACAACACACTTGCAGTGTGCGCACAAACTGTAACACAAACTGTTAGACTCATGAATCTCTAATCAGGATAATCACTGTGAAAAAATCACATGTTGCTGCTGATCTGTTTCATGTTGCTGCTGATCTGTTTCATGTTGCTGTGTTCATGCATGCTCATCTGCTCACACAGACTCATGTTCGTGCTGCTGTTTGGCATATTGTTTTTATACTACTAGTGCTTAGTGTATTTTTAGTTTAACATTTTTTCTTAGATCATATCTTAGATCTTATTACTGTTTTTCTTTTACATTTTAATTAATTAATTCATTCATCTTTTATTTATACAGTTAACCCCATTGAGCCTTGGGGACTCATTTACAAGAGAGACCTGATTTTAACAAAGAGTGATGACAACAGTGGTCAACAATGCCAAAAACAATATAATATTAATTATATTATAATAATTTAATACTTTTGTTGGCTGTAACTGGGACCCTGTACACAATTTCGTTCCACCACATGTACCACATGTGATGTGAATGACAATCCTTGAAACTAACCAACACAACAAACATATTCTATAGTTATTTCTATTGTCAGTTAAGTGTTTAATTTTTACAGAGTCAGCATTTGTTTCATTTTGTCTAATTTTTTTTATTTTATTACAAAGAAAACTCAAAATCCATTCATCATCTTTTACCCGCTTCTTCCTTTTCGGGTCGTGGGGGTCAGAGGTGCCCATATCCAGCAGTGACTGCGTGAGAGGGGGGACACCCTGGACAGGTCTCCAGTTCATCACAGGGACACAGAGATAAACAACCATTCACTCTCTCACTCACACCTAGAGACACACCCGGAGAAAACCCATGCATGCACGGAGAGAACATGCAAACTCCACCCAGAAGGGCCCCCCAGCCAGGATATGATCCAGCAACCTTCTCACTGAGAGGTGGCAGCTCTACCAACTGAACCACCGTGCCGTGAAAACTCAAAATCTTAGATACCATCTATATAACTTTAATTTTTAAATTTTTTATTATTGTTAGATCTGATTACATTAAAATCAAGATGTTGATTTATTTTTTCCAATTTTGAAGCAATGTGCCCAGTAACCACCCCCACCCCCACCACACACACACTTCAATTCACTTTGATTGATGGCCCACCAGTGGAGCCTTAATAGAACCTCACTTCTCCATCTCTGCACATTGACATGGGAATGTATCACTGACCCGTTAAATGTGCACTCACTGCATACACGCTCACACAACGGTGGAAAACCTACAGGAATATAAAAGTGCATGTGCTCCTCAATGTGTGCTGCAGCAAATTAATGCTAATCTAGACATTTTAAATTCCTTGAACATTCTTTACATTCCAAAAGGAGGACAACGAGTGTCATCTCCACGTTATTCATTACTGTTTTTTATTACTCTGTAACTGTGGGGCCGGGGTTTAAGAAAGGTCAGTGGAGGGGGAGGAGCAACCCTTTAAAACCACTTGGTTTCAAAAGGAAGATTTGAGGACAGAGGTCAAAATGAAAGGACGCGAGGTACTGAATGAAAATGGCAATAAGACAGAATAAGACCACACATAAAAAATAGCCAAACAAATAAATACATTAAAAAAGTAATTGTATGAAAGACAAACGCAACAGAACAGAGCACATGTTGGTGTCCTTGGTAGCAATGTTCTCTATGATCGATACGTGCTGACTAGCTGGTGTCTGTGTTGATAACCTGCTGCCCTGTTGAATGGATTTACTGAGTAGAAGCCATCAGCTCAGTCCTTCCCAATACTGCCAAGTCTGTCAGGCAAACACAGATTAACCTGAATACTCCAGATGTCAATCAGTGAATAAAGATCCCAATTTAGAGTCCATCAGATTGAAAACATCTTCAGGTTAAACCGTCTTCAAGTGGAGGCATCAACATAAGACAGAGCTGCACGTCTATAAAGGAGCATGATGGATCTGCAGTTGGGACAATGTACAACTTCTTGTTGGAGGTGTAATCCTATTCCTTCTGCACTGCTGGTGTTGACGAGGGGATCCGTGTCCAACGAACGACTTGGAACCAATGTTGGGGTGGGGGTGAACAGAGAGAGGCGGCATCTCAGGATAGCTCATGGAGGACTGAGATGACTCTAGCCCTGATAAATCACAAGAACAGAGCTAATGATAAACTACCAAACACATCTCCAACAACAGGGTGTGAATCTTGAGGTGCCCTGAGATTTACAGAGATGCACACACACGGACATGCAATAAATAAAAGATCTGCAGTAAAATCCAGGAGAAGCAGCTTGTGATAATAACTAACTGAAAACAGACAACACTAAAGACGAGGCAGAATTTTCAACTGAGCGGAAGGGGTCGCTTTTAAAAGCTAATGGACTTTGAGGAGCGTGACAACAGAGATCGCTTCTCACAGCTGGTTTCTGTTGCTGCTAAAAACCAAACAAAACTAGACACCAGCTCTGACATTCCTCTGACAAGCCTCTCTGTAGTGGTCAGTGAACATGGAAATTAAACAAGTCAGAAAACTCTGGTCGTCACAGAATAACAGGGTGAGAAAGATTGTTTTCATGGGTGGTGGTGGTGGTGGTGGTGGTGGTGGGGTGGGGGGGAGTCATAAAAGATGCTTTAATAGTGTCAACGTCTAAATCAGTCATGCTTGGCTGAGCCTTAGATGACAGAAAAACAACTAGCAACAATAAAACTACTTGTCTGTATTTTTTAACATATTTTACTTTTAGATGAATCCTTAGCTAAATATGTTGCTCCTGATAACTTAACGTGTAAACTTTATCGGTCTAAACTGAGTTTTTTCAAAGCTATTTACAACAGGCAAGACTGATCAGAACTTTTTAAGAAGAGTTTTGGAAACATTTCCGAGTAGAACAAAAAAAAAACTAAAAGTGAATTGTCATTAAAATCAGTGTGACTGAGTTATTACTGGGAAAGCAAAGAACTTCAAGTGTAAACCCAACAACTTTAACTTCAGTTAAAATATCTTGTTGATGGTGGAAAACTTTTTTTCCTGTGCAGTTCAGATAACATTGTGTCAAATATGCAGCAAGAGGGCGAAGCTTACAATGACTGAAACAGGGAAAGAAAATCTTAACAAGTCATTAATTAAGGTTGTTGCAATCAAACCTTTACTTCAGAAGCCTGATCTTGATTCAGGAATTGTGACCACTTATGGATCTATATCTAATCGAACATTCATATCAAAGATTCTGGAGAAAATAGTTGCAAATCAATTGTGTGAACATCTGAACAGAAATAATCAGTTGGAGGAATTTCAATCAGGGTTTAGAGCTCATCATAGCACAGAAACATCACTGGTGAAAGTTACCAATGATATATTCATGGCCTCTGACAAATGACAATGGACTTGTGTCTATACTGGTCCTGTTGGACCTCAGTGCTGCATTTGATACAGTTGATCACAATATTTTACTACAGAGACTTGAATATGATATTGGAATAACAAGAACGGCTCTGAAATGGTTTAAATCATATTTATTTGATAGATTCCAGTTCTTTATACACCAAAGTTAGTCATGGAGTTCCTCAGGGTTCAGTGCTTGGACCAATACTCTTGACTTTATATATGCTTCCATTAGGAAATATTATTAAACAACATGGGATAAATTTCCATGCTATACTGATGATACACAGTTGTATTTATCAATGAAACCTGGTGAATCAAATCAGCTTAGACTACAAGCATGTCTTAAAGACATAAAACCTGGACGAACCTGATATTTTTTGCTTTTAAACTCAGACAAGACTGAGGTTGTGGTTTTTCAATCTGAGCAGTTTAGGAATAAATTTTACAGCATTTCACTTCCTCTGGGTGGCAATAATTTGGCCTCCAGTTTTAATGTTTAAAACCTTGGTGTTATTTTTGATTAGGATATGTCTTTAACCCCCACCCATCGCCCCAAAAAGTAAAAAATAAATCAATTAAAATTTAAAGAAGTTACCAAGACCCCTTTCCACCTGCGTAATATCACTAAGTTTACAAACATCTTGTCCAAAAATGATGCAGAAAAACTAGTTCATGCATTTGTCACGTCTAAACTGGACTATTGCACTGGTTTATTATCTGGGTGTCCAAATACTTCTGAAAAAGTCTTCAGTTGATCCAAAACGGTGCTGCCAGAGTCTTAACTGGAGTTAGTGGGAGAGATCATATCTCTCCAGTTTTAGTTTCTCTCCATTGGCTCCCTGTCAAGTCCAGAATTGAATTAAAAATCCTACTTCTAACCTACAAAGCCCTCAACAACCTAGCTCCATCTTATACTACAGATCTTATTGTTCCATATTTTCCTAACAGAGCACTTTGTTCTCAGACTGCAGGTTTACTTGTGGTTCCTAGAGTTTCCAAAAATAGAATGGGAGGAAGATCTTTCAGTTATCAGGCTCCTCTCTTGTGGAACCAACTTCCATTTTCTGTCTGTAAGAATGACACATTAAACTGGGACTTAAGACTTTCCTTTTCGATAAATCCTGTAGTTAGGGTTGGCTTGGGTTTCCTGAGATATCCCTTAGTTACGCTGCTATAAGCTTAGACTGCTGGAGGACAAACTGACCTCATTTCCTCAACATGCTGCAGTCTTTACTTATTCTACTCTACCCATTTGTATTTGTAATTGTTTCCTTAACATGTTTGTTTTGTCTTTCTTCCAATAGAAAGTACATCTGGACCATGTCATAGATAACTAGATAGACAACTTTTACTCATTGGCTTTTATAATGTATGTACATGTTTTTGTACACTGCCCTGTTGTGACTTGGTGCTATATAAATAAAATGAATTGAATTCATTGGATGAATTAGTTTACCCTCACAGGAGTTCTTTCTGTCTGAAAATTGTCCAGTAGAAAACGTCCTCTCAGTCTTGTAAAGCCCCCTCCAGTGTTTTCTGCACTGATGGAGCTTGAAGCAGAGGTGACTGAGAGAACTCATTGTATTCAGCCGAGTGTTTAAACTATAGGTGTCCAATGTTTGAACACTTGGCTGGTTGTACTGAAAGAGGCTCTGACCTTTCTGCCTCATGAAATGCACTCATTATAGGGGCTGTTTTTAAACCACGTTTTCACACATTAAACATGTTAACACAGTCTGCCACATCTCTATAGGGCAGCTGTGTTATTAAACAGCAACAAAAAATCTGGTGTCGAGTTTGGTGAAACCCTGCAATAATTAAAGGTCTAGGATTCTTTAAAGGTATGCATATTGCTTGTTGCCTTTCATGCCTGAGTTTTAGACTGGGATCATCTTACGTTAGGTTAGTCAAACCTCGAACATAAAGTGATGCACAATGTCACGCGACATAGTGAAGCTGAGCAAGGGTGTGTGTTGTTAATGACTCTCAGCTACTACCACACCAAAATTAAATTCTTCATTTGAAGTCCAATTTGATATTTTGGGGATCATAGTGGAACATATTTTACACAACTCTTTCTTGTAAAAGTTTTGTTTTCTTTGCATTTCTTTCAGGTAGCATGGTGGCCGGTTCAAATCCAAATTCAAATCCGGTTCAAATTTGAAGATTATTATGTCTGAAATAATTGTTTGAAAAAAGGGGCAGATATAATAAGATTTTTTCTTCTTTCTGCTGCCTTTCATTTTAAATCTTTTGTATCTTTTTTTATATTGTTATGGAATTGTTTTGTACTTTTTTAAAATGAATAAACTATATACCATACCATACCATACCAAATCCAGGCCCAGGGCCTTTGTGGGTGGAGTTTGCATGTTCTTGTGCGTGTTTTCTCCAGGTACTCCTGTTTCCTCCCACAGATCAAAAACATGCATGTTAGACTGACTGGTAACTAAATTGTCTCTAGGTGTGAGTGAGAGAGTGAATGGTTGTTTGTCTCGTTTGTCTCTGTGTGTCCCTGTGATGGACTGGAAACCTGTCCAGGGTGTCCCCCACCTCTCACACAGTGATACCTGGATATGGGCACCAGTGAACCCTGTGACCCGAAAAGAAAGAAGTGGGTAAAAAGATAAATGATGGATGGATGCATTTCTTTCCACTTGCATTAAACGTCAGTGTAGACGTCCTCTGTAAACTGTAAAAACAACTTTTAATCCATCAGCACTGGATCTGTATAATAGTAATGCACATGTGCTAGAAAACAAGTACAAGCAAACAAACAGAAATATATTTGAATGAATTTCCCATAATATTTCACTTTGCATTGGCTTGAAGGTGGAAGCTGGCTGATACGGATATTTTTAACAGCCGATGGCACTTTCTAGAAATCAAGTCACCCAAAGGCCAAAAAGCAGATTTGTTTGTCAGTTTTTAGCTAATAAGCATCACAGTTTATTTATTTTGTTTTATTACAGACAAAAATTTATAAAATAAAATAAAGCCCAACTATTTTCTCTGGTAGATAAGACATTGTTCATTCAAAAGTTAGCGTTATATTCTGGTTAACTTTCTTTGGGATCTACCAGTGTAGTGCTCAAAAAAAGCAGCCCACCATAAAAAAGGCCCAGTCTCAGAAGGTAAATGGACTGTACTTATATAGCGCCTTTCTATCTTATTTCAAGATACTCAAAGCTCTTTACACTACATTCAATGTGTCTGCATTTACCCATTCATACAGCACTCTACTAGATCTATACAAAGATAATTGAACAAATAATTCTAAAGAGACTAATCGGTGCTTTGTCACATTCATACACTGATGGGACACACATCAGAGGCTATGAGGGGTTCAGTGCCTTGCCCAGTGACGCTTCGGCATGCGACTGCTGGTGGATTCAAACCCCCAACTCTTGCATTAGAGGACGACTGCTCTAACCACTCAGCCACTATGCTATTTGTTTGCCAGTTAACCATCATGCTCAAACATGGCAAATACCACTTAAAACATATCAATAACGAGTCTTATTAAGCAGCTGACTGATCCATCAGTCTACCTTTACTTACTGACACAAACATGCTGCCACAAATGAGCCATAAGTCACCAAACAACAGATAGGTCTGGTGTAATAAACTCTCTATAAAACAAAAATATTCGACTCGAGGGCAACATCAGACCTAACAGAGAGGATGTCAACAGTTCATCCAACAGGGAACATGAACGTCTGTAAGAAATGTTTTGGAAATGCACCCAGGAGCGGTTCAAATAACAAACAGCTTAAGAGTGACATGAAAAGAGAGAAGCTGTAATTTGTCAAGTCAAGTCGCCCGAGTCAGACGGCTGTAATCATGTCAGCATCTGACAGATTTACTGTCCCCCACCTTTCACTGGAATTGTTCTAGTTGTGTTCAGGTCTGTTTAGGAACAGGTCAAACTCCCTTTGGTTGTTTTTCAGATGTCTTTGTGCTGTTTGAAATTTGACTGATCCATTTCAGAGCCACGGGTCCAGGCCCGACATCTAGTTTACATTCTTTAAACTGATTTTCTGTTCACATAAATATCCCACATGTAAGACTGGAAAAGGCATACCTCATGTTTGACTGAAAATTAAACTCAGATTATCAAACTGCTGAGCACAGTCTGCACATTAAACTGAAGCCCATGAAAAAGGCCACTGCCGAGTATTGGCCTTGATGAACTGTAATTTTGCACCATCCAAGATTATTATTTAAAGAACAAAGAAAGAGGAGTAGAAAACTGTCCTCACACAACCGCTTGAAAAACTGTTCAATGCAAAACTTTGCTTTAAGAAAGATACCTATAAATGTAGTTTGCAGATAGAAGTCCTCCATAATCTCTCACATATCTCTAAATGCTATACAGCAGCATAATAATCTCTCATTACAAGCCACTGCTGGCTGAATAGCAGACTAATAAAGAGCTCTGGCTCTCAGTGTGATGATGAAATCTAAAACCCACCGTTAAGATCCTAAGCTTCAGCTTTTTGTTTAAATCTGCTTCTATGCACAAAGCTGCACAACAAGTTTCTAAAGCTTCACAGCCTTAAAACGTCAAGTTGGGACAAAAGGACTCTGCTCCTGCTCTGGACCCATCTGACTACTGTTGGTTTTTATACACTCAGTTAAATGAATTTGAAATTCTACCCACTTAATATATATTTGAGCTTTTTCTGTTCATGGGAACAGTGAAAATAACAAAAGAAATACAAAATCCACATGCATCTTTTAATAGTGTTAGTTAAGATCTTTTTAACTGGAATTTGAGGAACAATTAGTATCTTACCTGTTGTAGACAGGTTTTGGAACAAGTTTAATGTACCGTATTTTTCACCTCATAAGTCACAGTTTTTTACATAATTCACATGCCCTGCGACTTATACGCAGAAGTGACATATTTATAAACCAATGTTTGGCTGAGATATGACTGTTTTCATTCATTCAGACTGAAAATATTGAACACTACCATTTTCAGCCACTAGATGGCACTCGAGCAGTATGGCATGCCGTTGTATCATGTAATAGGTAAACGTGGCTGTTAAGGACACAATCGGCTTGTCATAGACTGACACCGTCATCCGTCTGGAGCAACCGTCAGATCAGCTTCATTTCTCTGCGCTGCCCCGGTGAAATGCAGCTAATTTGACAAATATTGAGAAATTTAAGTAAAAGTTCAACTGAGACACACCTTTAGTATACTGTCAAGCAAACAAATAATTGTTTTTAGGTGGTTATCTTGTTAAATTTTGAAGAAATGCACAGCGAGTCCTCTAGTGCACGTGCCTACTTCCACGTATCGGCTTTTGAAATGCAGCTGGATTGACCGTCAAATGCATTTATTAAGGAAAAGTTAAAATGAGACACAACTTTGCTATAATTTCGAGCAAACAAATAATTGTTTTTAAGTGTTAATCTTGTTAAATTCTTGTTAAAGTCCTCCCGTCACACCCCCGCGGCCACCATTTGGTAGCCAATTGATTTTTGGCACAACACCAGCCCACATTTCCAGGTTGTCAGCGGTGACACGTAATAGATGCAACGTATACAGCGAAATGAAGTATTTATGGATTTTTCCACGTTATTAGACATATTTGGACTGATGCGACTTATAGGGCAGTGCGACAGGTACGGCGGAAAATACGGTATCTGATGTAGAGTTTTATGGATTAATGTGAGCACAAATAGTGATCGTAGCGTTTTATATGCAGTCTGATGCACTTTGAAAGAAACATAATAATCTTTAAAGCATTATCTACAGCAGATAAGATTATAATTGTTCATATTTCCACAAAATCCCACTTTAAAAGAGCTAGACTATCACTTTAAAAGGTATGACCCTGCCCATTCCTGATTGCTGTCCCATTATTTGGGAGATCCTTTTGTCACTAAACAAAAACTTCATTGAGCTTCAGGTTCTACAGTAAGTGATGCCCTGGAGAGGAATAACAAAAACGCCGCTCTCAGACCTCTGGGGGGAAACAGGGAGCTTTGCCAACAATGTATTGACTCAGCTCGACAACAAAATAAGACCAGCTCCCATAAACTCCTCTTTTGTCAAATTAAACCGGGAACCCTCCCACATGTGAACACCTACAGCTCAGTGGAGTATTGTTCGTGAGGATTTACTTCAGCGTGCATGAGGCTGTTAAATGCGTTAGGCAGGATTGACCCAGTGTTTGTGGGGGTCATGAAGCCTACTGTAAACCTGTTTGCAGGCGGAAAGAAGTGGAGATTAATTTGACTGCTGAAGCCACGTAATCCTTGTTATCCATTAGCTTGAGGAGGGTGCAGTCAGCACAACAGGCGAGCTCTTACGTGGGGTCTAAGTGAACAATTACAACGAAACAACTAGGAATTTTTATTAGTTACATTAAAACGTGCTGCAAAATGTGCAGCAATTTACAAGTGAAATGTTTCGACCGGTAATGAGAATGAAACTATGTTTTACAACACTAATTTTTTTCATTGACTTATTCTTTCTTACATTTAAAATTACCTAAGTGATATCAGTTATTGGGGTTAAAATCCTGCGAAGAAACTTGATACAACGGTCATTTATTGTAGAATGACAAATGCGTGGATGCAAATACTTAAATCAAACATTTAGTCCTAATAATGCAACCGTTCGCCAAAAACATGAAAAGACTTTGCTGCAAAAATGAATAGATGGGCAAAAAGAGCGAACTTAAGAATGAATATTGAAAATAAATTGTTAGGAAAAGTGAACTGTGCAGAAATTGGACACTGCTTCCAGTCTGTCAGGGTTAAAACTAGTTCATATCAGCTTAAGAGGAAAAGTTGCAGATACCTGTTCAGGTTTTAGTCCTGGTGGTATCCAGACGTACTCTTCCAGGGCGCAGCCCGAGTCATCATCCGACGTCGAGTTCCTCTGGAAGTCGTACATCAGCTTGGTGACCGTCTTCTCCATTTCTACAGGCATGGCTGTCACTGCATGCTCTTCACGACGACACTTGCAGTGCACACAGATCTTCCTGCCACACACAAAGAACACCTGTCAAGCTAATCTCATGAGCACTTCCAGGTCAGGGAGGGAGGGACGACTCCAGAAAATAAACAAGAAGATATATTTAACGTTATTCATTTAAACTAAATAATGTTGCTTAAAATATTTCTGGACAAACTAATTCATCTGTTAAAAACATCTTAAAATACACAACTATTAGCATGGAAACAAATATTGTGTTAAAATATATGTGATTCAACAAAAAAGTACACACAAATTGTATTTCAAGAAAAAAAAAATACTGCTTTATTTTTAGGTTTCTCCAAGTAAAAATAACCCAAATTAAACGACTTAAACTGGTCAAAGCTTCTTGCTGTGGTTTTCACAGTAACGTGGATACAGACACAATGTAAAGAAATCCTAAAGTTCTCACACATGAAGACAGGATCACATCCCTGAATCCAGTGCAACCAGTGAGAGTGAAGCAAAATATTCATATACAAACGCATAAACTCAGTGACTACTGCTGGTAAGAAACAGCCTCAGATGAATTACCAGGCCAGTGCTCCATCATCATTATACCATATACCATACCATTTTATTTACAGAGCACTTAAAACAGCTACAAGGCCAACCAAAGTGCTGTACAGACAGAACAACAGATAACACATGAAGCAATATACAAAATGAAGTTTAGATCATCTACACTGAACGACCATCCAGATTAAGCTGCTAAGATAGTGTTTGTAAATAAGACTTCTAGCAAATAAATATGAGCACAATCCCATAGCGTTCTATCATACCAGCATTAATGTTTTGAACAACAGTTATTGCATTTGCCTTATAAAACACTATAAAACAGGGATCAGTATGTATGAAGGGCATCGTGTATTTCAGGGATGTTGAACTCAGTTACCAGAAGGAGCCAAAATTAAAAACCTTTGTCTGAGCCACGGGACACTTTCAGCTGATACATTAACTCGAGTCAGACAGCCGATATCTTTTCTTGGTTGCAGGTTCATGAACAAGAGTTGATCCGTCTCATTTGAAGTTCTGTTGATCTTTCCACATCAGAATCAATAATGACAGAATGATCCAGCCTTCTCTCTGGTTTCAAAGTTTGCCAGCTGGCAAGAAAAACCTTTAATAAATTACTTTGTATGTATTTATCAGGTTTTTTTTTAAGAAAAATTTAGAAGAGAGGCAATATTTCACATTTAAATTATCATCTTGGGGTACTAGATTTGTTGTTGTTGCAGTAATAGATGTAGTAATAGTTGTCGTAATAGTTGTAGTAATAGTAATAGTAGTAATAGTAGGAATAGTAGTAGTAGTTGCTGTTCTGCTTTATTTAACCTTTATTTGATTTTACCAGGATAAAAACCCATTGAGATTAAAAACCTCTTTTTCAAGGGAGTCCTGGCTACTATTCAAAACAATCTGACAAAATTCAAGTAAAAGTTTCATTCTTAAGTGAAACAGTCCAAGCTGGGTCAACTGCTTTATCGCTCTTAGCAAACAATTCCAAAACTGAGGACCTAATTTAACTCAAAAAGAAGATGGTCTAAAATGATGTGTTGTACATTGTTGGTTTAGTGTTCAGGAACAGCTCCCCTTGCTGTAGTTTTAAAATCATTTTCCCCAACTACAATAGGAATAAGGTGAATTACACAATTCAAAAATGAGCATGAGAAACATATATAAAAAAACTGCCTAATAAATTATCCAAATATTTAGAGTTGTGCCGTTTCATTTGCATTTGATCTAAAAGATTTTATAGACTGTGTAATGGAATCATGGTTGAACTGCCCGACAAACTATCACAATAGGAAAGGTGTGACAGGATTGTGGTGTACAAATATACCTGGGCAGCTTTTACATACAAACATGGTTTGATAAGACAAACGCAATGAAGATTACCGTAGTTTTGACAGTTCTGGGTAACTGTTTGAGAAAATAATGCCCACACATTTGAAACTCATCTACCTTTTGATTTATTCTCATCAATATTGACTGACCTATTTTTCCACAAAAATCAACTCAAATGATTAAAACATCTCTTTGTTGCAGCCACACATAAATAAGGAGTTCTTTTTTCATACACTGTACTCAAAAGTATCAAAATCAACACCCAAGAGTGAGTCATTAGAAAATTATAGGGTTCTTCAGACACGCCCCGACAACTTCATTGTGTGAATAAAAATAAAAACTCCTGCAGATCTATTCTCTGATGCAAACTGAAGAGACACTGCATGCATACAGATTCCTGTGTCCTTGACAGTTGCAGACCCTGAAAGTGGAAAATGGGTGACCAAAAGGTCACACTCCACTAACCTGTTACCCCCTCAAGTGGCTAAACCAGGAAGACAATCTCATTACGGTCCCATATGGATGCCTGTCTTTCTGAGAGCGGAAGGAGCTTAAGGACACCTGGGACACTGTTTGACAAACATCTTTAAAAGCCCAGGACCTGTTACAGTACACTGACACACAGTTGCAAAGAAAGCGGGAAAAGAAAAACGGAATATTTTACAAGACTTTTCAACCTTATACCTGCGGTGGATTTGGGTACCTCGAAGTTTGATGAGCTCATCTAAAATTGCAAGACAGCAAAGCCAAGATTTCAGTCCCATAAAATAACTTCTGATGCTGCTTCTGCTTTTCTAAATGGTATGTGTATGCTGCTTATTAATGTAAAGTGTTCAGAAAGCAATATATAAAAAAAACTCACCAAGTCCCTTCTTGTCTTTTTGTCAAAAAGGCACTTAAAGCACGAGGGTTGAGATTTAGTTAAAGCGTGCAGGTTTAAATGATAAAATGCTGAAGGATTCTTATGCTAAAACAAACTATTGTAGTTGAAAGACATAAACCATTGCACTAACATGCCATAACACGTCACAAGAGGAGTAATCCTTGAAAGTAAAACATACTAATACCACTCAAGTGGGACAAATTCTTCATAAATCTCTTAAGATTCTTCCCCACCTGCCATAGGCTTAACTGATGCTGTGAGCGCCATCGCCCTGCAGAGCGACCGGCCTCTGCTCCTTTTGCTGTCATTGTGGAAGGGCAAGTTGTAGACAGTAGAAACGAACTTCACAAATATTAACAAAAAGACACATCAAGTGCCCTAGATATTACTGCTATGAATAATGATAGACAGAGCTATGCAGGCAGATGAGGTCATCAAATAACTGTCAAGGCGACCTACTGGAGAGACAAGTGTAGAAAATTGCAATCCCCAGAGCATCATGGTGCGACAGCCAGAGGCAAGACTATAGGGCAAATTACACCCAAGAACCTTCACTTTTATTAATAAATTTAAGCACATTTGTTAGCTGGGAAACTCATCTATCTATGCTAAGAGACAAAATGAAAACAGCCACCGATGGAGTAGAAAAGTACCATGAGTTACAAAGCATACGTAAACATTTGTACCATTCATACAGTCTGCTACTCAAAGTTACATCCACCTGAAGCTGAGTGAGAGATTCCTTACTGATGGTTTGGGTGCTGGGTTCTTTGTTTCTTTGCCACTTCACTTTTGGAATTTTAGTCACCTTGTACCCAAACTTTGAGGGTAATAAAATGAGCTGCTTGCCACAGGGCTCTATGTACCACCACCAACCCACCACCACGTCTCTTCATACTCAACTTCGAATTAGGTGACGGTGAATGATTGGGTATGAAATTAGATCTACTTGTGAGGGTCTAGTGTCAACAAAGGCACACATCATTACAAATGAGCATATTTATTCAATATAACTTCATTATTCATCAAATTACAGAAGGAAACAGATATGCAATGGTCCTATCTGTTTTGATTCAAAACTGCTCTGGTGGGTAAAAAGTATGGGCACAAAATTTGGGTTACAAAGAAATCTGGCAAAGAAATGAAGCCTGATTGACTCTATCCTACCAAAGACATCCCTGTTTAACACCTTGCCTGTTACGTGTATCTCGAAAACAACACAGAAAAGGTTGTGAACACTTCTCTGACCCTTGTTGGTCCAGATGTAGGATAACAATCTCCTTCAGTGACTCACCTTGCAAACTGCCCTTGCAACATTCTAATTTTCCTTCATCACGTCTTGCAGAGATGCTGCATACCTAGAAGGCCAGTTGCTCTTTCCTACCCCTTAATTTACAGACTGCTTTATGGACTTGCCGGGGATTTTCCCCTCTACTGAAACATAATCCGTCAGCTTCCTCATGCATGCTGCTTGCATTCACTTGGAGCAGATTTAATGGATCTGGTATTACAAGCGATGAACATTGCTAAAACCTTGTAAATGACAGTAGGGGTACAGAGAAGGAAGTGAGGAAGCGTGTTCTCTCTGTTAAATCTTAACTGGCCCTTTTCACCCCCAGGGGAGCTGTAAATGCAGATGTACCATTGGTCAGTTGACAAGTGTTGGGTTTGCCTAAACACTGCAGGGGTAAGTATACGAATGGCAGTCACTGTAAGCATGAAGTCAGTGGACAATGATTCACTGTTTCCAGTTAATCATCATCACCATCCTGCCCTACAGCATTAGCACCATTACCCAGGTACTGGTTTCAATACAAAAACCAGAGTCCAACAGGGCTCTTGGACAAATGCAAAGAGTTGCTTAAGTTGTAGGTCAATATAATAATAATAATGATAATAATATCTACAGGCCAAACTAACAGTAAACAACAGGAATTAGTTTTTTATTATTATTGTTTAAACAAAGGTGATTAAATGTAGGTGAAGGTTCAAATGCTAAAAGAAAAAGTTGAATATTCTTCCCCAAACTTTAAAAGATTAAGTTGTCTGATGTGATCTTATCCTGGAGCAAGTTTAAGAAGGAGGGAGGGACCAGAAGAAAACTTCTCATTCCTGAGCAGTTCCAAAAACCACTGAAGCTTTTCCATGGCATCACTCTAGAGGGCCAGATTAAAATCCCATCTATGCAAGGCAGCGTTACACAAAAACAGAGGTTGGATGACAAAAAAGGAGCCCAGAGAGAAGAGACCAGCTGGGTGCAAGAGGCAGCCAAGCAGTCTTTTTTCTTCTTCTTCTTCTTGTACCATGTTTGTTGTCTTTGGAAGAAGTGAAGGGAGTGGACAGACTCTGTTCCCTTAACTACTTTTCTTTAGCGAATGCGACATTTCTGATTAGTGTTCTGAATTTGAATTTTGTGGCTCCACAGTAAACAACAACACTTTCTACAAATTAACAAAACAGACTGTCTCTGGGTCAGATTCAAAAGATGGCACATTAAAGCCATTTGTGCAGGTCAGCTGCAATATAGGCCTGTCGCAATAAACAATAAATCAATTAATCGCATGATAAATGAAAATTATCGACCTCATTTTCATTCATCAGCTTTATTGTTTCTTTGTCTCTCTCTTTCTACTGAAGACACTGGATGACAAAAAGTTCAACTCTGGTGCTCTTCGCTGACCCCTCCCTTTCTCTTTTCTATTTAAAATTCATTTTAACGATCCAAAATCACATTTTGGGATCGTTAAAAGCAGCTAAGCTGATAAGCTAGCTGCTAAGCGAACAGGCCAACCACGGGAAAAATCCTTCGTTTGACAATAATTAGTAATTTTTGTCAAATTTCAAACAATATTATCGTTTATCGCAATAATTTCTGAAACAATTAAGCGCCCAGCAAAATTTGTTATTGTGACAGGCCTTCTTTAATATAAAAAACTATTTAAAGGACAATCCCAGATTCTGAAAATCACCAACTTATTTCCCACACAGTGCATTTAGTTTTCCTCGGCCGTCTGTAAAAAAAAATAGCTGCACAATGTTTTTCATGGCTGTAGGCAGAGTTTTCCAATACATCCTACAGCATTATGTATAATTAAATCACTGGTTCAGAAGTTTGACCCACAACAGAGAAGTAAAGATATTTTAGTCCCCAAACATTGTATTTTGACTGGCTTTGAGTTTATTTGTACTTTCACTACTTTGCACTTTTGGTTACTGGACTGTAACGGCATGTGTGTGACTTTATTTCCTAATACTTCCATGTACATGAAAAGAAGCCACCTGCAACGAGTCTCTTCATTCTCACCTTGTCCCTGCTTCAGTCCAAACACTAATTATTTGATCAACTGGAGTATTATTTTTAATACATTCTGTAGTTTAATGGCAGGCTAAGCCCAACACCTAAATCAAAATACAAGTTACCGGTTTGTACAAAGTGAAATGGGGAGTTGCAAATGAAACCAGACTGAATCATAAAAACAGATTCCAGTACTCATTCGTTGAAAAGCATTGCCCTTGGTCACAGACTTTCACAAGAAGAAAAGTACTCCATAAACCAATTTCATCAACTGCAATAATGTCTATAACAGAATTAGACCCGTTCCTAATGCGGTGTCTCCGGAGGGCACGAAGATCAAGGACATCTAATTGAATTTCAGAGTGGTCCTCTGTGCACAGAGCTTTATCCAGATTTGTTTTATTTTTATTAATATTATGAACTTTAGGTGAAGGGAAATTTAAAGTCTTCCCAATTTTTCATTAAGTGACATCCATCCATCCATTACCTTTTACCAGCTTCTTCCTTTTCGGGTGACATGGGTCCCTGGTGCCCATATCCAGCAGTCACTGTGTGAGAGGCGGGGGACACCCTGGACAGGTCTCCAGTCCATCACAGGGACACATAGAGACAAACAACCATTCACTCTCTCACTCGCACCTAGGGACAATTTAGAGTTACCAATCAGCCTAACATGCATGTTTTTGGTCTGTGAGAGGAAACCGGAGTACCCGGAGAAAAACCACACATGTAAACGCCAACTATCCCCCGGCTGGGATTTGATCTGGCAACCTACTTGCTGAGAGGCAATAGCTCTACCAATTGCCCCCAATGAGGAACAATATTCTGAAATTGGGCAATTTTCTTAAGTTTTACAGACTGGTGAACCTCTGCCCTCCCTTCTTCTAAGAGATACAGCCTTTATGTGCTTTTCATACTGAATCCTCTTACGGACTTAATGTCAGTTTACCTAAATGTTGCACTTTTCCAGCGGTTTCTTTCTTATTAGAACTTATTACCTTTACAGCCAGTTTTTGCTCTTGTCCTATCTTTTTTAAGATGTGTTGCTGCCATAATATTCAAAATGACCTTATTTCCCCCTACAATGGAACAATTTCTTAATTTAAACATTTAGGAAGCTCATGTTCCATGTTGAATATAAAACATGTTCAGAATATGCAAATCCTTGCATATTTATGTTTACCACATTCGTTATTCAGAATTTGCCTTGCATGCTTTTCCTTAAACTGCTGAAATGACAACTATCCAATGTGATTTTGGTGACACTAAACACATTATTAATGTTAGGAAACAAGTATTACTACTTGTAATAGGTTAACAAGAATAATAAAACTTGTTTTTTTTAGTTTAACAATCTATAGGATCAAAGTATTTTTACAGAGGCATTTGGAAATGTCAGATCAAGCTCTGGTCTATAATTTGAGTCTATAATTTGAGTTCCTGTAAGCCTGGTTGGTGTTTGAGCTGCTCTCAGACCAGCTGCCAGAGCCAAAACTACATTATTCATTATTTACCCGTCGGCCCATTCAAGTGCTAATAAAGCGACCCTCTTTAATGCTAAAGTGTATGTAATAATTTACAGTTCAAAGGTCTTTTAACACCCTCCACAAAACAACTGTGGCTGAGCAGTGCAGCCTGGAGTAAACTCAGAGAAACACTAATACAAAAAAACACAAACTTTTACAAAAAAAACAAAAAACTTCCTTATTTATCTTGAACCCATATGACACTGACACACACACAAGCCCAGGGGTCTGCAACCTGTGGCTCTGGAGCCACATGCAGCTCTGTGGTTCCTCTGCAGCGGCTCTTTCAAGCTTTGCCCAAAACTAGGGGTGCACCGATTGCAGTTTTCTGGCTGATCACCGATTTCTAAAAAGTCTGACCTGCCGATAACGATTTTGTTTTATAAGAGACACCGTCGGGTGTTATAAGGTCACAATGCACCTTCAATTTTCCAATTTTATTTTGTTAAAAAAAAAAACATACTCTTGAACAATATCCTAGAAACAATACAAACTTGTTTTAACTGGTCATGAGGTAGTGTTCTGAAATATAAATGAAGTTCAGACAATTGTTCTTAAAACTAAAAAAAAAAAAAAAAAAAATCGGTAAAATTGGTTTCTCATGCAAGTATCGGCCGATTTCTGATTTCCCAAATTAAAGGAAATCTGGGCAGATAAATTGGTGCACCCCTAACCAGAACTAACAAACTGAATTGTATTGTTGTTATACAAACAACAACAAAAACTACTAGTTAGTTGTTTTCCTGTCATTTATTTTGCAAACACTCACGTCAGCCTTTTGCTTTATTTCTATACTTGTTTTTTCCACAATTAAAATAATAACGCCGCCCTCTCTTAAATTGTAAAAATATAAATTAATGTAAAAAAAGAAACATAATTCCCTGCCCCCACGGGCCACAAACGTCTCCTCCAACAGACCTAAAGTGGCCCATGGGCCACCAGTTGATAACCACAGTTGTGAATGAAGGTGTCTCTTGATCAGAACCCGGTGCACAAGCCTGACCACTGCGCTGCAGTGGGAGGAGGGGGCAGAACCAGTGCGAGCACGTCCACACAGAGAAAACACGATTAAGTAGAATAAATTATATATATATATAAAAAAAAAGGGGCAAATTCAGAGCAAAATAAGACTATGTCCACACCATATGGTTTAAGTCTTTAAACGCACGCGACCAGAAATAACCAGCTGTTTTTTTTTTTTACCTTCTTACAAACTGGGACGGGATGAAGCCATACTGGTCCTGAGTTGGCCGGTGGACTGGCTGCGGGTGTTAAAAGACACGCTCCTCATGGCACAGTTCGGCACACAGCTCCGGTTCCGTCCGCTGTGTGCGACCCGCACCTCTCTGCTACATTTGTCCCGTCCGCTCAGAAAGAGAAGCCTTCAGGGTCAACTTCCTCCCCCTCCGCTCTCCGCTGATGTCCCAGCAGCGTCGCACAGACGCAACTTAAAGTGCGCTGCAGGAACGCATTCCTCCGTCCGTCCGTGCGGTGAATCCGAGGTTCAAGCAAGAGAGATCCCGGGACAAATGTCTCTGGTTCCGCCTCAAAGACGCAGAAAACTCCGCAGCACGGCGACGACCTGGGAGGACTTTCACTGACGTCTTCTTCCTGCTGCTGAACGACCGTCTGAGCAGCAGAGGCAGCGTTTCAATCCAGCCTTGATGTAGCATCAAGCTAGCAGGAGCTGCGAAACCATTTCCGGTTACTGTTTCAAAATAAACGTAACATGTTAAACGTCTGAATTTTATTCATGACCAAATATGGGAATTTATTTTCTAAACTATAAAACCACAAAACAGTTTTATTAAGTGGCCTTGACGATTTTATGTTTAATGTCCTTAATAAATCAGACGACTGTGCCTGAGAAAGAAAAAAAAAAAAAGATTCAATTGCAATTATAAGATTATTTCTTTGTTTTTGTTATAAATAAATAATGGCACTCAACTTCTTTATCACTCAGCAATGCATCTCATGCCAACAATGTGTGGATTTAAAATGTCTTCTTTAGTTTGAGAGTGCCAATTATAAACATACCATATGTAAGGACAAATGTGCATTTAGAAAATAAAACAATGATGTTGCATGTTTTTGACATAGTTCACAATACAAATAGTTTTCCCCTGAAAAAAAGAAGTTTATTTAATGCTTACCCGAAAGGAAACAAATATTCAGTAGAAGGGGAATTTTGTCGCTGTCATTTTTGTTTGAAGGCAAGCTGCTTCACTTCCTGTGTAATTATGGCAGTTTCTAGTATGCTTCACATCAGTTCATCTGATGTCAGCAAGTCATCTTCCAACATTGGAGTAATTAGCAGCCTTTATTACTGGTATTCTGGCATAATTTGCATTTGAAATAAGACTTTCTCTGAATCAATTGGCTCAGAGCTTGAGGAGTAAACCACAGGAAGCTGAGCTGCACTGAGTCCTATAGTCTCTGTAAACACAACAATACTGCTTAACATAAGAACTGACCATTAGCTAGGAAGGAGACAAAAGACTTACAGACCATTACAACCTCATTATCTGGAAAATAAAAAGGATGGGGTGAGGGGTGCGGGAGCCAAATTAGAAAGATTATAAAAATCCATTAGCATTATAGGCTTTGTGCACTTGTGAACAATCTCTGGAAATGTCAGTGTTTCTAACGTTGCCAGTGAAAATGTTACATTCATGCAGTAGCTATGTTTACATGCACAAAATTCTTTGACTGGGTTGAAATGTTTTCAGATTAAACAATTTAAATATATAATTTACATGCACAATCCCTTCATGACGAGCGTTTACATGCAGCGGGCTTTGTTCTGAACAGAAGTACTGACATGTACAGAGTGGTAAACTCTCCTTAAAAAAAAACACAGAAGAAGAAGTTCTACTTCCGGTTTACTTCCTGGCTGACCGTAAACAAACCTAAGTGCCCAAAATGGACCCGCGACAGGTTTTAACGACGGTGGAGACGTTACTGCACTCCCTGACTGAGCTACAGGTAATACAGATTATTTTGAGCTCTTTCAAAGTTTCCAGTATAAATGTTATGTCGCCGACCAGATTTGCTTCCCCGACATGCTAATATTATTAGCATTAGCAAGGCGGAAATGACATAGATTGTACATGCGCAGTCAGGTCAGTTTTTCACAATCGGAAAAAAATGAACAGATTAATGCACACCTTTTGGATTATGAATCAGCATAAACCACCCGTCTCATTCTGATTACAAATTCTTTCGGATCGAGCTGAATAAACAAAAAATAATCCGAATGGGGCGTTTACATGAGGCATTTTTATTCTGAATGGGCGTTTAATTTGATTACTTAGGTCCATGTAAACATAGCTATTGATAGTGTGATCGTTCGTAATCGCTGTTCAGACGAGTCTACAGAAACCAAGGATTCAAGGTTCTATTTTTGTCATTCGCACCACATGTGGTACATGTGGTGGAACAAAATTGTGTATACAGGGTCCCAGTTACATCCAACAAAAGTATAAAATGTAAAAGAAAAACAGGAATAGGATCAAAGATATGAACTAAGAAAAGTGTTAACTAAAAACACTAAGCACTAGTAGTATAAAAACAATACGCCGAACAGCAGCACGAACATGAGTCTGTGCGAGCAGATGAGCACGCATGAACACATCAACATGAAACAGATCAGCAGCAACATGATGTGATTTTTCACAGTGATTATCCTGGTCCCTGTGATGGACTTGAGACCTGTCCAAGGTGTCCCCCACCCCTCGCACAGTGATTGCTGGACATGGGCACCGGCGATCCCCATGACCCAAAATGGAAGAAGTGGGTAAAAGGTAATGGATGGATGGATGGATTCTCCTGGTTAGAGATGCATGAGTCTAAAAGCCTCAGGGTAGAAGCTGTTCCTCAGTCTAGTGGTTCTACACTTAATGCTCCTCAACCTCCTGCTGAGGGGAGTGGGGCAAAAAGTGTGGGTGCTGGGTGAGTGGAGTCCTTCATGATTCAAATCCTTGAATCCATACACAGTCTATTGCAGGTTCAAAAAGTCCAGCCACACTCAACAATTCAGCAGCAGTTCACAACCTCCTGACACTCAGCCACCCAGCCAGGCATCAGTCTAACCAGCCTTTAAGATCTGCGACGTAGACTTGCAAAGATTGTTCAAGAGACAAAGAGCAAGTAAGGCAAGTAAGGCATCTGATTCGGATGGAGTCACCCTCATGCTTGAGGACATGCGTGGAACAGCTCTTCACTTGGATATTTAACATTTCTTAAGGCTCCCACAGACTATAATGTGAGCCGCGCAGACACTGTCCGCACTGTCTGCAGACGGTTGAGACTTCATGCTCGAGCGTACACCCTGACCGGCTGCAGCCCAGCTCCGCAGGCAAGGGGCGTTTACCTTTGGGACAAATTTAGGTTGACGATTAGTCATTTGCTAACATGCCTACTGGATTGATTGACTGGCCGCAAAAAAAAAAAACCCTGAGAGCTGGTAGCAAGTGGCAGCAGTGTTCTCTGTTTATCAATCAACCTTTATTTATACAGGTAAATCTCATTGAGCCTCGAGGACTCATTTACAAGAGAGACCTGATTTCAACAAAGAAAGATGACAACAATGGACAACAGCAACAACAATAAACAGTTATAAAAAAGCATACTACAGTTTTTTTTTTTTTTTAACAAATAGGATGGCTAAAAGGAAAAGGTAACAAAACAAAAAAACAGCTAGATTCCAAGACAAATGTAGAAAACTAACAACAGGAACATGTCAGCATTGGACCCTGCCAGGTGTCCAACAGATTCTTAAAGACACTTAGAGAGGTCAATGTCGAGAGCTTCAAATCTTTTTGTAAGATATTCCAGGAAACAGGAGCGGAATAGGAGAAGGCCCTTTTGCCTAGTTCAGTCCTCATTGAGGGAACACTGCAGGTAATAATGTCCTGAGAGCGCACTCCGTAGCTGCACTCATGCAGAGACATGTAGGAGGAGATGTATGAAGGCAACAGACCAAGAAGTGATTTAAAGATGAAAATATACCAGTGAGAGAGTCTGTGTGAAGTTAATGATGTCCAGTTAACCAGTGAATACTGGGTGCAGTGGTGGGTACGATAATCACAGCCAGTTATGAATCTTAGTGCACCATGATAGACAGCATCCAACATCTGCAGGGTTCTTGTAGGAGCGTTCATGTAAATAATATCACCATAATCAATTGAGGGAAGGAAAGTCACAGATACAAGGTGTTTTCTAGCATTCAGGGTTAGACAGGATTTGTTTCTGAAAAAGAAACCCAGTTTAACTTTCAGTTTCTTTATCAAGTTTTCCACATGGAGCTTAAAAGAGAGATGCGAGTCGATCAAGATACCCAAATATTTATAGGAATCAACAAACTCAATGGGGACACCATTTGAGGATAAAATTGGAGGAAGAACTGCTGGGACCAACTTCCTATTTGAAAAAAAGCATCCCTTTGGTTTTGTCGGCATTTAGGACAAGTTTGAGGTGAAACAAATCAGTCTGGATGATGTTGAATGCAGATTTCAAAAGCTGGAAAGCCTTAGCAACAGTTTTAGCTCAACAATAAACAACTGTGTCGTCAGCATAGAAATGTATGGATGCATTAGGGATGTTTTTATCTACATTATGTATGTAGATTGTAAAGAGGGTGGTTTATATCTTGTTAATAAAAAGTTCTAAACAAAAAGACAAATAAACGGGGAGTGCTGGCCCTGCAGCCCACACATCAGACCGGCTCACTGGGAAATCTCCAGACCCTCCCGCAGCCACTCTGGACCTGATTTTTTTTTTCATTCAACCTTTATTTAGACAGGTAAATCCCATTGAGCCTCGAGGACTCATTTACAATAGAGACCTGATTTCAACAAAGAATGATGACAACAATGGACAACAGCGACAACAATTTTAATTCTCTTGTGACAAATTCCTTCATGTCTCACAATTTCTGTCATGGCGTTAAGTCAACAGACAAGGAGGAAGAGATTGCTTGCCTCTTGACAAAAAAAAAGAAAAAAGAAAAGGCCATTAAACCAGACCACAGATGAAGAAGAGGAATTTCATACATTGGTGTCACATACAAAATAGTCCGTTGCCAGGCAGTTTATTGTACAACACAGAGTACGCTCACGCGGTCATAAAAATTGATCTTTGTGCGGACATGCCTTGTGGGCATCCGCTTCAAGTCTAATCTGGTACGTGTGGACCTCCATGGACTGCTGTACGCCTGAGTCTGTGGGAGCCTTTAGGCCTCATTTACATGGAGATGGCGGGGGGTGGAACGTAGGTTTATTCAGATGTTGGTTCGAGGAAAAAATCTGTGTTGACACAGTCCGGTGTTGCCTGGGACTGCTCTCAGTAAGGGCTTTCCTCTGGGCTGAAAGCCCAGTTAACAACAACCTAACAACAACTTAAAGCTGGATTTTGGATGGATTTTGGATACGAGTCGACAGATTTGATGCCAATCGGGATCGCTTTGTCTAACAGCTCGACACCGGTCACTGAGCGGACCAGAACTGACAAGGATGATGTCAGGCTTCCCACTCTGGTGGTAAATCAGTAGCCTTCGAGCCGATTTACAGCAGATAAATCAACGTTTTTAATCATGTTAGCTTGTGTTAACTTCGGTTACACAACAACCGAGTTTTTATTTTTATTTTTCCTGCGAGGAAAGCTATCCTCCCACCAGAAGTGGACCGGTTCTGAACGAGTATACACCTTGGCACTGCAGGAGGACGTCGAAGAAAGCGATGTTAGAGCAACAATTCACTTAAAATTTCTCTCAGTTCTTTATTCCAATCTATTCATTGTTTTAAACTACATTAAGCAAAAGAGTGACAGCCTGAACAAGCCAGATAAACAACACGGTGTCAGTAATCAGTATGACAACAGAGAGGAAAGGAACAGTTTACAGTTCGGTTAATGTGTTTTTAATAGTGTGTTCAGATTTCTTATCAGTGTTTGTGTGACATACAGTTTGTGGTGTTGAACAAATAAATAAAAATTTAACCAGATGTCTTATTTTTCAACTTTAATAACATGCGATGTTTCACATCATCAACAGTTTGTCACATAACTTGAATGACATAATTTCCAGATAGCTTCATTTAGCTCAGATAGCTTCATTACATCTCCCTCCACTAACAGAAATACTGTTTTATTTGTAATTTATGTTATTATTTAGCACATTTAGTATGTTATAGTCCAGCCCAAAGTGTGAAATATATGCCTGCCTTGACAGGTTCATTCAATAAATAGCAATATTAGAACTGGATCTGACTGGTGTCGCTTCCCAACACAGATGTCGGTCACAGCAACTACACTCCAGCGTAGATTACCTGTAAGACTCAAAATATATCCCAGTCCTAGTACAGAATGCAGTGTTATACTCCGGCGCCATTGTTAATAGAAATATGCCGTTGGTTCGCGCGTGCGTGAAATATACAGCTGTACTGCACATGTGCTTTAACACCTCAGCTGGAGTTGTGTATATAACAGCGGGCAGCCACCTTGAAAACCTCCACTCTGAGAGGTGAGTTGAGAAACCTCCAGATTCAAAGAGGGGGTGGGGGGTGGAGACTGGTGTTCTGTAAATGAACAGCCGAACTGCAAAAAGAAAGGTGCGGTTTCACTCAAAATATGCGCCGTGTAAACAGCCCCTTAAGAGCTGCGTGTTGTACCTTCCTGCTTCAAACACTCCACTATCATCCCCATCCCCAAGAAGTCAGTCATCACAGAATTGAATGACTGCAGATCAGTTGCATGAAATGCTTTGAGAGACTAGTTCTCACTCATTTGAAGTACATCACACAACCCCTGTTAGACCCACTGCAGTTTGCATACCGAGCCAACAGATCGGCAAATGACGCAGTGAACATGGGACCCCATGTTACCCTCCAACACCTCGAACATCCAAGAACACATGCAAGGATCCTTTTCTTGGACTTCAGTTCTGCTTTTAATTAGGGATGGGGCCGATCCGATCCAGTATCCGTATTGACCTCCGATACCAGCATAATTTGCGTATTGGATTTTCCGATCCACCTGCCGATATTTCCGATCCATGATGCAAGTTGGCTTCAAACTATGGAATGGATTTCCTGAACTGCGGCGTGTCTCATGAACCCAGAGTAATAAGACCCGCCTCACATTCAGGAAATCCAGTTCATAGTTTGCAGCCAGCTACAACGTGAGGACTGAGTTAGCAGCACTGTGGCTAACAGATAACCAACTTTTCATTTAAACATATCCACTGTGTGGAAGTATTTTACACTAAAAACACCACAAAACAGCATTGTGCAATGTCTACAGAGCCATAGCGCCACATTAAACCACGTTAAAGTTAGTTTTACGATGGACATTCAAGCTCCGTGGCTTTAGCGGGGCACTACTCTTTGGTCAAACCGAAAGAGGTGACTTGATATCGGCCAGCCATGTCCACTCTGCCCCGCTCAGTCTGCCCGTCTCCGAGGAGGGACAGACTGAGTGTGGCTGCCCCAAATCAGGCTGCCTGCTTCAGATTGAACAAGAAGAAGACATCGCTGAAACCACGGAGCTCCAATGTTTACAGAGAAGTTGCTAAACTTCATCGTAATTCATGACCAACCATGATCAGTTGTAGAAAATGAAGGATTTCTCAGCTTGATACTTGCAGTCAAGATATAGTTTACCCTCCAGGAAATATTCATCAGTACAACAGTAGACAATCATAAAAAACATGATTTAAAAATTATATATATTAAAAACATAAACAGCTACATTATAAAGTGATGTAAAATACTAAAAACAGGAACATGTCAGTTGTTTTATGCCATGAACTTAGCAGATGTTTGAAGCCATTTAACATTTTATTTAATTCATTTATTCATTCAATTAAATGAAACAAAATAAAAAAAAACATCAAAACGAAAACATTGAATGAAAAGAGTGCAGAAAGAAGAAAAAATTCTTATATCTGCCCCTTATAAAATATAAAACAACTTTAAACAATCACTTAAATTAATCACTTTAATATCCAATTTAAAGCAAGGAATAAAAAAAACATGTTTTGTGTTAGAATTTAATTCTAACTTTAAAACTTATCCAACATTAATAAAACTTATCTCAAGTTGCCTTTTTGGACATGCATGCATATATTTGTACAAATTGTACTTGAGAGGAGATTATTACAGCCTCAATAAAATCAATGATGATGATATCGGAACTGGATCGGTATCGGCCGATATTCAGACTTGGGTATCGGGATCGGATCGGAATTAAAAAAAAAAGTGGATTGGTGCATCCCTACTTTTAATACCATCATCTCAAGATGACTACAAAGCAAACTGACCCAGCTTAGTGTGCCACCCCCCACCTGCCAATGGATCACCAACTTCCTTGCTGATAGAGAGCAGCAGGTGAGGTTGGAGAAGTTCATCTCAGGAGTCTGGATTACCAGTGCAGGTGCTCTGCAGGGTTATGTACTCTCCCTACTGCATTTCTCCTTGTATATCAATGACTATATCTCCATTGACCCTTCTGTCAAAATTATGAAGTTTGCAGAAGACCATCATTGACCTCATTTGTGTTGGCGATAAGTCTGTTTACAGATGGATGGTTGATCAGGTTGACTTTTGGAGCAGTCACAACATACTTGAACTGAGCACAGCAAAAACAGTAGAGATGATTGTGGACTTTAGGAGAAACCCTGCTAACACTCACTATTTTCGACAGAACAGTGATGACCCTAAAATCCAGTAAGTTCCTGGGCACAACAATCACCAGGGACCTGAAGTGGGACAATAATACCAGCTCCATAGTCAAATGAGTTCAGTAGAGGATGTACTTCCTGTTTCAGCTGAGGAAGTTCAACCAGCCCAAGGAGCTGATGGTGCAGTTTTACATAGATATCAAGTCTGTCATCACCTCGTCCATCACAGTGTGGGGCAGTTCAGCCACCAAACAGGATATTCACAGACTGCAACGTATCATCAGGTCTTCAGAGAAGACTATTGGGGTTAAGCTGCCCACACTGCTGGATCTGCACAGCTCCAGAACCAGGAGGTGTGCTGAGAAAATCATCTTGGATCCCTCACACCCTGGACACCATCTGTTAATTCAACTAAGTCAGTTGAGGATCAGGACAACCAGGCTACAGAGACATTTTTCCCCAATTGTCATCACTCTCCTGAATATGAACTAAACACTAAATTCTCTGTATTTTAACTTTGTAAACAGGGATGTCTGCAGAGTCCGCACTCACTTGTCCTTGTCTGTTTGCCACTACTAGAAAACTGCTGTACCCTGTAATTGTAATATTAAGCATGCACAATTTAAAGTTTTATAGGGTTTTTAAGGGTAGACTGTGTGTGAGGGGTGTGAGTGTGGAACAATTTTATGTGCACTGTGATCTACTGTAACCAAAAATAAATTACTTTTATGTGTAAGCATACATGGCCAATAAAGCTTGATTCTGATTCTAGTCTCCATTCCAGGTCTTTAGCTGACATTGTGATTTTTGTCCTTTATCAACACCCGCAGGTGCACAGACACTTCCGTCTCAAGCACGAGGACAGTTACACGCTTGTTCAGTATTTGTAGAATGTGAGAAATGTGTCTCTGCTGTCCTAAGAGACAGTGTATAGCAAATATTTGTTCAGCACAAACAGCACTCTGCTATCCCCCAATCTTACTGGCATGTTCTCTCTGTGCATGCATGAGTTTTTTCCGTGTACTCCGGTTTCCTCCCACAGACCAAAAACATGCATGTTAGGCTAATTGGTAACTCTAAATTGTCCCTAGGTGTGCGTGAGAGAGTGAATGGTTGTTTGTCTCGTTTGTCTCTATGTGTCCCTGTGATGGACTGGAGACCTGTCCAGGGTGTATCCCACCTCTCGCACAGATTGCTGGACATGGGCACCGGCGACCCCCGTGACCCATAAATGGAAGAAGCTGGTAAAAGATAATGGATGGATGGATGTTTTTAAACAAACAAATACTACCGAGTGATATTAAAGTTTGTAGTGCTTGTAGATGTATTTCAGTAAAATAAATATGGATAATTTGTCAGCAGAGACAATAATTGGCAAAGAGAAAATAAATGCAATGGCAAAAATGGAGGACGGACGCTTTTTTGCAGGAATACATTTTCACTCTTGAATGAAACGACTAGTGACATCATAAAAAGTCATATGTGTTTTGAAAATGGTTCAATCTTCCATAATGCCCATAGACTCCTCTGCGTTTCTGATATTTTACCACTTCTTTAAACGCAAGCCCAAAATAGCAACAAAACCTCAGCTAGTAACAGTTCGAAAAATATATTAAAGCAGCAACTAAATGATGTAATCAACATTGCAGATCTCCACTATCAGTTACAGTTTCAAAATGCAAAGCACAATGGTTTCATGACAAAGATATTACAATGATCTAAAACTTTTTAGTTTCTTCTCTGCACTTGGAAAGCCATATTCACACCTGAACATCAAATACTTTTTTTTTTTTTGCGAGAATAAGCAAAAAATGAAAATAAATAAACAAAATAAAATCCCCAAAATTATCTGAGAACTTTCAGGGTTTGGTGGTTTGTAACAAGAGGTTCTGCTAGCGCTCCACTCATTTACCTCCCAGATATTGCTCCTCTGGCTTCTCTGAGACTAAAGGCCTACATTTTAATGAAAGCCATCTTTCAGACTTTTGACGTTCCCCTCCCACGTGGCAGGGTGACACACATCGTGTTTCATACATAAAGATCTATAATCACCATCTTTTTATAATCATAACAGTATCAGTTACAGTTCAGGCTTCACTTATGGCTTGTCCGCAAGATTTTACAAGGAGTCCTTAAGTGACAGCATCCTGCACTCGGAGCAACCACAGAATGGGTCAGCTGGATTGAGGCCTGCCACTTCTCCTAATAGGTCTTTCCCGTTCCATATTAAACTGCTTCCAGGCCTGCAGGGATCTGTTCCAAATGCCATGAGGGGGCTGAATAAAAGCAGCAAGGCTAGTTTATTAGACACTGTTGACAGTGTGGTCTTCTGGCATAAAAGAGTGTCCATGCTTGGTAATTTTAGATAGTTAGTCAAATAGACTTAAATTCTTCTAGGCATGAATATAAACACATAAGCTTTTTTTAAAGCAGAGGATGAGCCATGTTGTTCCCTAGAGCTATAGGAGTCTAACTTTTCAAGTAAGTCTCTGAGGTTCATAGGATGCTGTCCAGATTGAATATTCATCATATCTTACCAGGAAAGGAACTGATTCATATATATTATCTGATATGGTCAGAAAAAAACACATTAATCAGTGCCGGTATCTTGATTTGAAATGTAGCCAACGTCCCAACATAGCCTCCCCTTCTTGCTTATTTTAGGAACACCAGTCTTTTCTCCTTTCATGTGGCAAATGCTGATGGCTATCACGCTAAAGTCAACACACGAGGCAGCTGGGACTCACCCCAACAGCTGATAGCTCAGGCATGTGGGGAGTCAGAGAGAAAACTCACTTCAATTTTCTTCTCTCTGCTGAATGTTTCTGAAGCAACGTCCAAACTTTCAAGGGGCAACTCGTGGTTTCTGTGTCCATGTGGGCTCCGAGGTTTGCTGTGCAGCCCAAAATTTAAAACCATACAAATTTAGGCTTTATCTAAATGGGAATGTTATAATTTCCTTATTTCATTTTTTTGTTTCTAAAAATATCCTTGTAAAAACTGCACTGTTTCCACAAATGTATTCATCCACATGGATATTGCAGAAAACAACCTAAAATGCTCTAGTTACTCAACTGGATCTGTATAAGGGGCTGTGACAATGTCACAAAACACACCTAAACAGGAAACAAGACATATAGCACGTGCACAGAGCTTATAAAAACTAAACATGAGCTCTCACAAAGACAAACACAAGAGCTTTGCATCAAGAAGAAGGAAAAAATGAGGATGGGGAATACAAGGGCCAGAAGCAAATCTATTTTATTTACTGACAACTTACTGGAACATCAACTTCGCTACAATATACTACAAAATACAAAACAATAAATCAGTTATTGTTGTACAGGCTATGGGGTGAAAAGTGCAGGACTGTGAGTGATAACTGAGACTTGGTCAGTCCAAAAACACGGACACTTTTTAAACACAGTGTCCAACGAGAAACAGCTGGAGGAAACCTCATGATGTTTGATGAACATCAGACTTAATTCTCTATATATACACAAGTGTTAGTCTTTAACACATTCCTATTTTTTACATTTTAAATGTTACTATATGTAAAGTATAATCTAGTTTGTTTTCAGCATTTTTTTTATTATTGTTGAACATTCAATAAAGTGATAAAAACCTTTTTGGTCCTAGATTAATTGGTGTAATAATAAGGGTTTTGGATCCACTCCATTAAGGGCCATATTATTGTTAATCAATGTTGCCTTTTTATTAAAGTAATACAGTATTAACGTTTTCCTATAGTTGAGAACTGTAGTCTGTGGTAGTAGCTGTAGTCTGCACACAAAAAAAGTCATGCAATTTGGTAGTATTGTTAAATCTGTTGTATTTGGGGTTGTAGCTAGTGCTTACCGTAATTTGAGCCAGATTCTGCCAGAACAGGATCCGGGAACTCTTATTTTGACAGGGTGCGTTCCGGTAACTGTTTGCTTGGATTCTGTAACTCTCAAGCTTACTAATAATAAAGTTATGAACAAATATGTCTGCCTTGAACAAATAAAACTTATATTGGACATGTAATCTGAAAATAATTACATAAACACTAATTTTAAACACAATAGCCACTTATGAGCATACGAGCTGCCCCTTCAAGTAGCATTTCCGCATCTACACTCGAAAAAATCTCCGCCACTAACCAGGCAGTCGTATATGGTGATTTCCATAGTCGTACACAGGCAGGAGCCCACAGGCAGCTGCCATGAACAGACGGAGGATGTGCCTGGAGGTTTCACATGTGGAGTCGGACAACAACGAGCAGGACAATGTCAGGATCGGAACCGTCAGGTAAGCAGGAGGGGGTAGGATGCTTGACAGAAGCGGATTGTTTACAAATATAGGTAAACGTAGATGTTTAAAAACCCGTAAAAATACACCAAAATGCAGGAAATCGCATCTACTTTATTCAAAATTTAGAATAAAAGAGTCTGGCCCCCAGGCCCCACCCTGCCCATCCCACCGGCCCGCCTGCTATTTGCATTCTGGCATCGATCGGTTTACAAATTAAGCCCTGGTTGTAGTTTAGGTTAGAGGTGGGTCTATGACATCATTGTTATCAAAAGTTGGGTTGAGGCAGTCCACACAAAATGCAACACTGGCGTTTCTAAATCTTTTAACTACAGAACCCACTTTTTGAAAAAAACAATGTTAAAATGTCAAAGCACAGTCAGTCGTGGTCCCAGGCTGTTTGATGATCTGGGCTAACAATGCGCCCCCCCCCCCCCCCCCCCATCATCACCCTCAGGGAAGCGGACACACTTCGCCGTGATGTACCATTTAGATCACCATGATCCATCACAGACACACTCAAAATGTATCTGAATATTTTATTTGAAAAAGCCATAGACAGAGAAGATTGATTGAAAAGTGATTATCTTTAGAAGTCTTCCTGATTCAAAATGGCTTCGACAGCTAATCAGCTTTAGAAAATACAACAACCTCTACTCCTCTGTCAATTTTAAATGTTGAAATAAAATGTGGTGTGGTTGTAGCTGAGAGTCACCCCCAACAAATACTTGGGGCTTTATTTAAATTTTTGGCAGCAGGCAATATGTATTCCTGAATGGTACTTTTTATTTCTGTAATGTTCTAGGTCACATCCAGATAATAAAAGCAGATGACAGCTTTATCCCAGAGCATAAAAGTTCACTGGCTTGACCTTCATTAAAGCACCAACTTCACTTTCATTGAGCAAACTGTGCTGAAGCCCAACTACTCTTGTCAGGAAGCAGCTTTAGCGAGACATGGATCTGGGGCTTAGTATGGGCACTCTTCCAAAGAGGCCCTCTTTACCCATGCTCCCAGCAGATAAGTGGCCATAATTCCTCCTGTGTTGAACAATAACTGGATTAATTCTGCACAGGCTGAGGGGTGAAATTGTATTTGTCCAAAGGGAGGGGAATGGGAAGGAAATGTGGAGAGCGGGCGAGCTTAGCTGTAATTCTAATTAGCTCAGGGGTTCGTTAGCACTCAAACTCTAGTTTTGCAGCAGAGAACTTACTAAAACCAGGGCCTGTGTAAGTCATTAAGCCAAAAAAAAAAAAAAAAAAGACAGACAGGAGCTGAGGCAGACAGGAAGAGGATGGACACTGAGTTTCACGCATTAAAGCCCAGGGCAATGAGGTGACCTTGCAGAATGACTCCTCTTGGGGACTGAAAGCTATCTTTTTGCTCCTACTGGTTCACTTTAACACAAACTTTTCACCACAGAGGAAAAACATACTCCAACTCCTAAACCTCCGCCCATCCATCAGATCATCCATCTCAACTTCAGGCAAAACTCTTGAGAGTGATGCAGCTCAGTTTTCAGCTTAATGTGCCTAAAAATGTTCATCAGTAGGTGCGCTTTTCTCAAGAACATCCAGATTTTATTCAACCCCAACTTAACTTGCTCTGACATGGAAAAAAATACCATCAAGAAATGTTGGTATCTGATTATTTTATGATTAGAGGCCAAGGAGGAACAGAAAGTACATAAGTACTTTTATTGCTGTGTCTATAATCTTTGAAGGCCTGAGACAGTTTGTCAGGATACAAACAGCTCTGTTTGCTCAGCCTCCACATCTGTGATGAATAACAGTCTGATTTAAAAGGTGCTGTAAAGCATTGTAAAAAAAACCCTCCCATATCTCTCCAAGCAATATATAAAACCACAACTCTGATAAATAACGACTATGTGACCATTTGGATCTGCAGGGTGCTGAATTTGTGACTCAGCACCCTGCAGACATTTCTGACTCATTCAGCCTCCACTGGTGATCCTGCTCATTCCCTTCTTGTTAAGACAAAAATGTGATGAGCGTGCGTCAGATTTGTTGACCCTTCCGATAGTCTCATATGCAACTTTGCCCCATTTACTAAAACTCCTGCTGACTATTTCCTGCTTTCGTCAGAGGCCACAATCAAACAGACTGAGAAGTGCTCAGACATTTTTATTAAATAATATGATTGACTTGACAATAAACTACAACAGCTTGACAATTTATATGACTTTGGTGTTTTCAAGGAGACACAAATTGCCAAAAAGTGTTTTAAAAAGGCTCATAGAAGGTTTTAAATAAATATAATTCTTATTACCGGTTAGGGGAATAAAGCACAACTAAGTCATGTTCAAGTTCAAGTTTCTAAAGTATATATTAAAACAACTGCCATTGGCTTAAGGGTTGTACATAAAACATAAATAAATTACATTGGGCCATAAAAATAAACAACAGAATACTTTGCATAAGGCTCAGTGCTAGATCTGTAGGAGAGGTGCTGCAGTTACCAAAAACAGTGTCCAAAAACAATTGAGTTTTATCCTCAGTGACGTTGAGGAAGTTTTAAGCCATCAACACTTTAGTCTCAGTGAGACAATGCAACATGATTTTTAAAAAAAGATTGCGCTTCAACTTTAAGTAGATAAGATGAAAAAAAAGATGTTATATTTTCTGAAGATGGAGCCTAAGGGGAATATGTAGATATAAATTAAAAGTGGTCCAAGAATAGAACCTTGGGGGACGCCACATGTGAAGGGCTACATAAAACCATATTCATGGCTTATATATATATATATA
>NC_056504.1:10031229-10057596 GCF_014905685.2 Nematolebias whitei
CAGATAGATAAGATATGAACCACTTTACTCCAGCACCTTTAATATCACAGTGGTCTATGGGAGATTAAGATGCTGTAGTCAGCTGTGTTGAACACATTTGTAATGTCCATCCATCCATCCATCCATCCATCCATCCATCCATCCATCCATGCATACATCCATACCATACCATACCACTTTATTTATAAAGCACTTAAAACAGCTACAAAGCCAACCAAAGTGCTGTACAGACAAAACAACAGGTAACACACAAAGCATACATCTATACATACATACATCCATACATACATGCATTATCTTTACCCCCATTTTCCTTTTCAGATCGCAGCGTTGCCAGAAGTCACTGTGTGAGAGGCGGGGTACACCCTGGACAGTTTGCAAATCCATCACAGGGACACATAGAGACAAACGAGACAAACAACTGTTTACTCTCTCACTCTAGGTACAGTTTAGAGTTAGCAATCAACCTAACAGCTTTGATGTATAAAAGCAAAAGGATACCTGAGTTTCCTGAACCAGGGAATAATAAAAGATAATAAAACCTTTCAAAAGTCCAGTTTTCATGCTACAAGGCACATTTAGAATGTTGTGTGAATAAAAAAAACCCTGCAATTTCACAAATATTATACTGTCTTGGCATGATGAGGAGCTGCGGTAGCTTGGTGGCCAGAGCCGCGGCCTTGTAACCCTGTTCAAGCCTATGTTGTGTCAGGAAGGGCATCCGGCATAAAGACAAATCTTTCATGTGAGTTTGCTCGCTGTGGCAACCCCCAAAGAAGGAAGCAGCTGAAAGAAACCAACTTTTTATACTGTCTTGGCATATTAAACAAAATGGAATAGCTCATCAGTCTGGTTAGAATCAAACAAATTTTCCAAACCGAGGTTGACCAAAAGAGACATCTATAACAGATATGATATTAACAGTTTATAAACTTTCCACATAATCTCCTTCAAAAGATTTGCAATATCACTTTAAAATATAAAGCCAATGGAACAGGCATGATGCATTCTGTTTATTTTTTTTATTATTATTTTTTTTTTGTACAGCTATAGGGATAATGTTAGGTTTCATTTTAAAAGAAATTTCTAAATTTTATCATAAGTCCAAATATTTAGCTTTAATGCATTTTTAGGCAGCTCTGCACACGGGCAGGACCTGTCCTTCAAAAGGAGTTGGGTCGAAGGTCTTCGGATCCACTGAAACACACTCGACTAATGTACACAAAGCAGACGCTGTGCTTATGGAAAAGTGCAGCATAAGTTTGGCTTGCAATTTGCTATCCACACAACTCAACTGCTATCCACACAACTCAACTGCATGTATGAAAGGAGATTCTTTCAGCACTCCTGAAAACGAACCAAATGAATGCCTGAGTTTTCCCATCAGGAAACCAGTCTGTGTTTACACGAGGGGGTTTTAAATAAATTAATGATGACAAACATGTTACAACATGAGTCATGCTGGCCAAGTGGGAATATACCTTGAGGTTCAACTTGCTGCACTTGTGCTTTATGTTTAGAACAAATACAAGCTGCAACCTATTTGTGGTGGGAGGGGCTCCACTGGCATTATCAAAGTGCTTTAGTCTTTTCATGAAATGCATTAATTAGTAGGTAGGGCTGACTTGGCTTCAGACTGATCTGCAACCACAAATAAAAGCACACAACACATCCAGAATCTGTTTTTAAAACCATTTTCATCAATGGCCTGAAAGACATTGGGAAATTTAAAAATAATAATTTTTAATATATAAAAAAATTTAAACTTCTTTTTTGATGCACTCATGAAAAAAAAAATGTTTTTGCTTGTTTCTGTAGGTGTGTCTAAATATTTCATGAACCACTGTTCACATTTTTATGAAATTCACTGAAAGTAATCGATTGTACATCTACATCTGATTAACTTTTGGAGTCAACTTAAATTAAAATGGCTGCCACAGCCAACTGCCCTCATAAAAACACACACAAAAAAGTTATTACTCACAAATATTGACCTAAAATTGGCTGCGGTAGTACCTGATACCAATCCCTAATACATATTTGGGGCACTAACAGATGGCACATCATTGTTTAAAATTTTGCTATTAACTATTTGAGATAATCTCTATATGTTAGCAAAACAGTTTAGACCTGTCTGAATGAAACTTTCAGGTAATAATTATTATATAAATGATTAACTTTTAAAAGCCAACCTGATTTAAGTTTTCTGCCACTGTCTACAGACTTTATAAACACAAACGTGACCACAATTCAGTCACATTTACAGATATTGTGCTAAATTTTAGTGCAGTTTTAGCTGAAAGTAATTAACAACACATACTTCAAGTGGTACCCTATGCACAAGATAACGTAAAATTTAAACATTAACTGCTGGAGTCAACCCAACTCAAGATGACTGCCATAACTGATTGGCATTAACAACACAAAAATAGCTATAATTTTACATAATTTTGTACTCTTTTATTCTCTTTTGTATTTATTTGTTAATTGTTAGGCTTCTTTATGTGGGACCTGAGCCTGAATTTCGTACCATAAACATGAAAATGTGAGCTGGTATGACAATAAAAAAATCCTTGAATTCTTGAATTTAATTAATCAGACAGTCTTGAGCCAACATTTGGTGTGGTTGTACCTGAGAGTAATAAACAATGAATATTCTGTGTCTGACTTTTGGAAATTTCCCATGAGATTGATCAAAAAATGTACAGTATTTGACCAAAATGGCGATAATTATGTAATTTATTCCAGCGCAAGTTGAGTTTAAAACTCTAACATGAGATGTGGCAGGGTGATATGCAATCCTATAAGGAATATAAGGTTTCATAATTGGTATGTTTGGCAGGATTGTGTTTATAAATTACTGTCATCCACAGCTACTGATTGAGGAAATGTCTTTTCCTCAATATCCTAAACATTATTCACATGCACGTTCAATAATCCAGATAGATAAATCTATCAAGGTCCTGAAGAAGTCTTTTGGATAAAAGACCAAACATTTAAACAAAGAATAATCCGTCCAAAGGACCTGACTTAACCTTATTAGATCCTAAATATTACTTTCAAAAAACAATCTGAGAAGCAAAATGGCATATCAGTCTGAACACAAGTAATCAATAGAACCAGGTTTGGCATTACTGAGTGATCCCCTCCATTTCATCTTGTAACACTGTTTTCACCAGCTAACAGTGGAAAGATGAAAATTAAGTTTAACATAAAAAGTTCACATCATGCCTCTGTTGATAAGACTGCTTCTTCTCTCTAGTGTTCTGAAAACCTGCAGACAGTATGAACTGGAAAAGAAATTGCCATGTCTCCAATATGCCTGGTTTACAGTATCTTCCATCACAAGCGCATGGAATTTGCTGAATTTGAAGCTTTGATGACTGATTGCTGCTGAGCTGAAACTGCAGTCAGCAAACAAAGCTGCAGTAAAGTCACGGGATGAGAGACGAGTCACGTAGACTGATCCACATACACGCAGTTCCAAATCCCATTAAAGAGCTTTTATCAAACCAGGGTCAAACTTTTCAGGTGAATGAACCTCAGCACCCAGTGAGACCCTCAATCCATCTCTTCTACTGCTTTCTATAGTAAACCACAGCGCTTGTTTTGGATACCATTTTTCTTACAAGCAAGTCACATTTAGGTCTCAATCCATCTACAGCTTTTTCATCACCCTCTTCATTCCCTTCTTACAGCTGCTTCTCCACTCTCCCTATTTAAAGCATGGCCCATTAAGAATATGTGAAAAAGAGCAGTACCCTGAGAGAATATAATCCTGGCCCGCTGCACCAAACCTGGCTCAATGCACCAGTTTCTGTTTATTTGCACTGTGAACTTCCCATGCGAGGTGTGTGTGAAAAGGAAAAGTGTGTGTGCGAGCCAGAGAAATGAAGAGCATGAGTAACAACTGCAAAGACGAAGGGGAGGGAAGAGTTTTACACAAAATCCAGTGTTTCATTTTCTTGATTTCTTTCACACCTCCTTTGTGACACACTTTTACAGCACGTTTATTCGCCACATGGGCTCCTGGTGCTCCAAGAGTTCACCGGGCCACAGACGGGCCTCTGTGCAGCACGTTCAGGGCTAAAGGAAGCTGAAAAAAGACTTCTACCACCCCCCATGGAGCTCCAGACACAATAATAATACTTTCCTTCTGCTGACCCGCATGTGACATCACAGCATGGTTCTTACTCATTCGCATGTGCTGACACGCAAACACAAAGAAAGCATAGAGCTGCTGAGAGGTTAAATAAAAATGCACACAATTGTGTTTAAAAAAAAAATCATTTCAATTTACACAAGCTGCTGTATTGATTGAAACCGTTTAAGGTAATGGGAAAGGACGTAAAGACCTGGGGACAAAGAAAAGTTTCTGTTTCAGAGGTGCTGACTGACTGGAAGAACGTCTGAAGAGGATGAAAGGCTGTCAAGTATTCACACGTGAAATAAGAACACCTAACAAACATGCACAGAGAGTTGGGTGTGTGTAACAAACAGGTGAACATACGCACCAAAAGGGTTTGCATTTTCAGAATGCAGTAGCCCAGCACTGACCTTCATAGATTACGTCTGAAGTGCAGAAGTTTGTAAAAAAATAAGCGCTGAACAAACAAATCAAATACAAGACAACCAAGCACATGCTGAAGAGCAATGGCATCACAGTGGAGACTCATAACTTGTGCATCATTGCAGTCACCATCACAAGGGCCATCCAGGAAAAAAAAGTACTACAGTAGTCCCTCGCTACTTCGCAGTTTGACTTTTGTGGACTCGCTCTTTCGCAGATTTTCAGCATAAGATTGTACACGACACACAATTGTCAACTTTAATATTACTCGTGATTGGAACGGTACAGGATAAAAAACAACAACTTTGGACAGTTTAGTTTTCTTTCAATAAGCCTATACTTTAACACCAGTCAAAAGAACTACACTACCCAGAAGCCAACAGTGCTTCTGGCCACTGCTTTCTGCTGAAATGGAGGGAAAGCTTTGCAATGCAAATCTACGCTATCTAGTAAAAAAGGAAAGGAAAGTTGCAACTAATCCTGAAGCTTCCTGAAACTCTGTTATCTACATGCACATCAACCTGGTGGGCTTCGTCGCTACAGGGTAGGTCTGCAGAACGGGAACCGAGCCAGACCAGAAACGAGCTGGTGGTCTGCAGAGCTGGTGAGTAAAATTTTGCAGTACTGTACAGTACATACGTATTATGTTAAAGTTACGTAGGTTTAAGAGTTTAGAACATTGCAAGAGAGTAGAGTTTATAAAACCTTAATATATATATATAAATACTAAATGAAATATAACCTTCCTACTTTGCAGTTTTTTTGCCTATCGCGGTGGTGTCTGGAAGGTAAACCTCGCGATAATCAAGGGACTACTGTAATGGCAAAGTCAAAACCCCTGCTTATGTACATTTGAAGACAATGTCCATGCTGGTATTTTGACCTCATCTTCATGTGTGATCATCAGAAAGAAAAGTTATATGTACCGCAGTATCTCAAAGTTTGTATTCAGGCCGCTAGCAGAAAACTTTTCTCCTCCTCTTCTGTACTTTCCTACCTGCTGGGACTCAACTCTGTAGCTGGAGTGTGCTTCCTTGGAAAAATGGCATTCCTGTTAATGCCACCGGTTTTATTGGTCAAATTGTAATTAAGTTTAAAGCAAGAAGGCGTATATTTTGTCAGTGGGCGCTTACACAGATCACTCAGCTGTGTCAGTCTGACCATGCTTCACTTGGGGAGGCTGTGGCTGAGTGGTTAGAGCAGTCGTCCTGCAATGCAAAAGTTGGGGGTTTGATTCCATCAGCAGTCACATGCCGAAGTGTCCCTTGGCAAGACACTGAACCCCTCATTGCCTCTGATGTGTGTCCCATCAGTGTATGAATGTGATAAAGCACTGATTAGAGTGCTGTATGATTGGGTGAATGAGGACACAGATTGTAGTGTAAAGTGCTTTGAGTACCTTGATAAGGTAGAAAAGGGCTAAATAAGTGCAGTCCATTACGAATGTGAAGAGAAATATCACAACTATTTTTCTATGTGAAATAGCAACAGTTTATCCTAAATATTTATTTCTGCAGCCGTCTATTACTATCAAAGGTTTTGTTTTTTGGCACACTGTCTTACCAGAGAAAGTTGAAGCTTCTTTGCCCCTGACACTCTTGGTCATTTGGATGGTCAGGCTGCTGACTCACCACTTTCTGTGCCGTGGTGTGAACTGTGCCTTGTCTCATGTTGTTTTTCCTTTGAACATAAGATCCTGCATATGACTCTTTGCAAGAAACTTTTCAAACGAAGAACACTGATCTTGGTGGGTGAGGAAAGTTTTGTGCTCTTCACTTTTCTCAAAGCTCACCCACTTTTCCTGCATAGCTGGATCTCTCAACAAAGTTACTGTAAGTTAAAAAGAACTAGAGTGTTTGGATTTTCATTGAATTATAAAAATAATACAATGAAATTTAGAAGAACTCTCCAAAAAATGTTTGCACTTATTAATCCCCTTCCACAAACACACACACATATAATTAGCCTAAATTATCAAAACACACATAGTTTACTTAGTTTTGTTTAGAAAAATTAAAAAGCTTAAAAAATGAAATTAAAATGTATGGAGTATCAAAGTGCATTTACTTATTATGGTTTAAGATAAAGTTGAAAAAAGCCCCAATGAGTATGTGATAATAGAGGTGGGGGCCTGGAGTTGACTTCCAGGACAGCTGAAGAGGTAAAGCTGTCATTAGTCACTTCATCCTCTGCTGTGCTTGATTCAACAGAGTTTCATTAGAATGATCTATATTGTTGACATACAGTCTGATTTCTGTATAAACTAGACTAAAAATATGTCATCACTCTGTGGTGGTATCCAACTCAACAACACGACTCCATAAAAGTTAATTGCCCTAATGTTAGTTTTGTTTTATAAATCACATATGACAAGCTTATGTTGTGTCAGACCACGGCAGTTTAAAATGACTTATTTCTCTGCTTGGACAAAAAAAATAGTGATAAGGCCCAAGTGTGATTTATTGATGATTGTTTGATTTAGATTTGTAGGCATTTTGGCACAAAAAATATTCTTGGAGTTTAAAAATACCTAAATAAATGTAAGGCTTGTAATCTTTTAAAGCTGACTCATGTAAAGCATGTACGCAGAAGACAATGTTTAAAACATTTGGAACGTGGCAGTCTAAGTCCAGCTTGAGTAAAACCAATGACAATCCTGTATTGGTTGACACATAACACATCAGAGCAAATCCCAACAAACAAGTGCAACATGTAGAATCCATGCTAAATTATAAGATATAAACAGCGCACAACAGAGTGACATAAAAATCCATAAAGAGACACAGCTGATACCCACAATGTCTATCACATAAGAGTCCAGGAGTGTTTGCTGCCTGTTTTGGCTTCTGTCCAAGATGTGGACCAGCATACCAGCCAGCAGAATACAGACTGCTCTATTTGAGTGGATTTGTGTCGAGATCTGCATTGCCAAGACTGAGCCAGCCACAAGAGTTGATGCTGCTTTTCCAGTGAATCCCAGTAAGTCTGTTTTCCATCCTGGTTTAAGTTTCTTTAAAGAGAAAGACACCTAAAGGAAGATCTGGACAAGCAACATCAAGGGTGATGGACTGTGTAAGAGCCGAAGACAAAAACTGCTGTGAAATGTAGGATGCTTTCTGAGACAATACAACTGGAACACAATGAGGAAAAGAAAGGGAGGAAGGGGAGCACATGGCATTGCCAAGCCCATCCATCTGCAACCAAGCCATATGCCAAAACACTCCTGCTTTCAGTGGAATCAAGCTATGGATTTGTCTCTTTGCTGGTTCACCCCCTCACTGTTGGATAACCTTACAATGGGGTGAGGAGGACACTATATGTGGACCTAATCCATGATACTTACTGATACATGGCGGCTGAGCTGCAGTCTGTCAGTGAAGTATCTGAGACATTTCCTGCAGTCCCATCAACTCAGTTAGGCCACACACACGTGGAATATGAGCAACGAAGCCGCCGGAAATCACCAGAGATGGGGATTTTACTGCAACGTTTGATGCTTAAAGGAGGAAAAAAAGGTTCAAGTTTTGTCTTTTTCCAGAAAAATAAGCTGAAGACAATTTTTTTTTTTAAATCAATTATTATAGAGTTGTTATTGATGTGTTAGGCATCTTTAGGCTTTGTTTTTATTGTCCTTTTGGTTGTGTGGAAGAACAATAAGACTGAAATGTATGTGCATAAGCTGTTCTTTTCAGATTTTACCCTTTTTAAACCTGTTCAGAAAAAAAACTCTGCCAAGAACAAAAATTTGAGAAAAACATGCTTTCATAAAATTAAATGGCTTCACTTAACCCCAAAAGGAGAAAACAAAATTTTCTTTATTGATCATGTGGCTACTTTGCATTTAGCAGTTGAGACTGACCCTGTTTGTCCACCTGATCCTCCAAATGTCACAGGTCTTACCATGAGATCATTGAGTTGCTTTAGCATTGTGAACTTTATTGATTACATATAAAATCAACAGTGAGAGTATTTGAACTGATTCTATTGGGACATACTCCAATCTTCCCTCACAATATCCAATCAATACATTGGATACATCAGCTGGGAATCCTTGAATATAAACTGGAAAGCGAATGGCATGGATAGACTTTTAGACAAATGGTTTTTAAAATCGTCTCCCGTTTTAGTAAGATGTGAGACAGCACAGTTTTTTGATGACACAGCATTGATGTCGGGGTGCAGAAGCAAAGCCTGAACCTCTCACATCTGGGAAACATTTTGTGCCCATGTGCAACAGATTACATATTTTTGGAAACAAAGCCAGAGTCGACTCTATAATGTGTCAATGGGATTTTATTCCTGTCGTTCATGGTTTTGCTCATTGTAACTTCAGCGTAGTAAGCATTTTGTTTTCCTGAATGATGACAGACAAATGATTGAGGAGCCAAAAATAATAATTTATGTCAGTTGAAAGATCACAAATCATCAAAATAGCATCCTTCAAAGTTAATGCAACTCCTTCTCCATCGCAAATGACTGTTTTAGAGTAGAGGGGTAAAATTTGTCACCCTTGCGATCGGCAGGCTCAACAATTGTTCCTGCATCGGCCTGCAAACTGGTCGATTTAAAGTCCTCTGGCTAACTTTGTATTAAGGGGCTCCTCAAAGTCTTAGACGTGCCAACACAGAGACATTTCTTACTGAGAGTTAGAGGCGAAAAATGTACACCTCTAACATGTGTGTCCACTGGAACAAGAAAACCGTCAGTGAAGTCTTAGCTGCGTTTCAAATCACCTCAGAGGTTAGAACCCAAACCTGGGAATGACAGACCAATTTAACCATGTTCTGTTGGAAAACCAGTTAGATTTGATAAATGCTGTGAAAACCAGGCTAAGTATTATTAGCAAATAGATGTTTTTAGCAATGGATTTCTCCACATTATATGCATTCAAACACCATACCAACATCATGGTCACTCAGTATTTAAAAAAAAAAACTGCATGTGATTGACATTTTTAAGTACAAATTGACAAAAATATAAGTCAAACATTCATTTTTGCTGCTATTTTTATGTGCGAGGAAGCCATATTGGATTTTAAAGAGTTGGACTGACCAGGAATCCAAAGTTTTGTGAAGGAATTCATCCTTTGAGATAAGTTTGAAGTGATTTATCTGACTTGGAACTTGGAAACTCAAACCTCTTAATACCAAGAAAAAGCGTAATTCTTAAATCCATTCATCATCTTTACCCGCTTCTTCTTTCTGTCCGGGTTGCGGGAGTCGCTGGTGCCAATGTCCAGCAGTCACAGTGGGAGAGGCAAGGGACACTCTGGGCAGGTCTCCAGTCCATCACAGGGCCACACAGACAAATGAGACAAACAACCATTCACTCTCTCACTCACACCTGGAGACAACTTAGAGTTACCAATCAGACTAACACACATGTTTTTGGTCTGTGGGAGGAAACTGGAGTACCTGGAGAAAACCCACACATGCACGGAGAGAACTGCATCATTCTTACTTCACCTAATATTTGTCTTCAGTAACTTCTCACATGAAGGCTCCAAAGATGTTGAGCAAAAATCCTTAGATTAAAAAGTATTAAAAAAACGAACGACTGACCCAGTTCACTGAAACAGTTTTTCTTCATTTATTTGGCGAAAAGAATGAACAGAATGGGCTAATCCTGTTGTAAAATACGTGTACCAGCCTGACTGATTAGCTTGCTTGAGCTTAACAAACTATGTCCTTAATCTAGCACTTTATAACTGGGGGGGGGGGGGGGGGGGGCCGCGGGGGGGGGGAGAGTCAGTCATTGCACATTCCATGGTGTCTCTGAGCAGGACGCCTCATCCCCAATTGCTCCCCGGGAGCTTTCAATAGCTGCCCTCTGCTCCACCTGAGTGTATCCCAGGTGTGATGGGTTAAATGCAGAGAGCCAATTTCGCTCTATGGGAACATACAATGATGACAACAAATAACACATTATTATTATTATTATTAATAACCACAAAATAACTTTTGTTTGCTTGAACCAATAGGAAGCAAACAAAATGAGCTGTTTTCATTTGTCAGTGATGCTAATGTTAAGCTAAGCTCAGTTAAGCTATGTAACATTTTTAGGGATGCACAATATTATCGACATGGAATCGGCCAATATTGACGTTAAATTTCAATATCAGACATCGGCCATTCCATTAAAATAACTCGCCGATATGAAAGGCAATGTGTTTGCCTGCAGCGGCAGTACAATGCGATGACGTCACGTGCGCCTACCCGAGCTCACGGTGGAGAGGAAAATTCAAAATGTCGGCGGTGTGGAAGTTTTATTTTTCGTTAGTGAGGATGTCGGATTCCCAAGATTTATGACTACGTTGAGCCTCGCTACATCAATCCAGTCAGAGATATTTTTCCGACGTAACGTTACAATATACAATTGTAACATTACAATTGACGTTACAATTGTCCGAGTTACAAGCCGTCATTTCCGACGTCATTGAGAAGCTAATAGCTGATAGCACGACTTGTTGGGTGAGTTTTACCACAGACATTTGGACGTTGTGTTAGCCCCGTTAGCATGATTAGTCTTACGGCACAATGGATAGACAAAAAACTTGAACTTAAAAAGTCTGTCCTTCATGCACAGGAGTACAGAGGATCCCACACTGCAGCTATTAACCTGGAACAAGCCTCCACAAGTGAGACAGCATCACAGGTGACTAATGCTAATAAATAACATTTATCACTTTTCATTTAATATAAGTTAAAGTGCTATGTATATGGTTGTTACTGAATATATGTCACCAACTCTTACAGCTGTTGCACAATTTTTGTAGCAAATAAGCCTAAATAAGAGGGATATGTTCTGACAAAGGAACGTATATACAATATCGGTATCTGCATCGGCTATCGGCCGAATAAGTTTTAACATATCGGCATATCGGATATCGGCCAAAAATCCAATATTGTGCATCACTAATCTTTTTAGTTAGTTAATGTTTAATTTTAAAGTATTAGATGACAAATTAACAAATGAGTGAATTAATGATAATGATTAAAGATATATTCAACCCAAACAAACAGCGCACAAACAATTTGGCTTTAACTTTATGAATATGAAGCCATCACAAAATCTGCTCAAAATGACATTTTCAGCGAAAGATCTCTTCAGTTTGGGCTCTGCACCATTCTGGTTGCTCACATCATGACCATCTTGCATTTCAAGGCCAGCAGCCACACAGCCACTAGTTAAATTTTAGCATTTAGACAGCCACATCTGGGCTGCCTGCAACCACACAGAGATTCATCACGGTCTGCTGTTTAGCCAAACCTCAGAGGTTACAGACCTGACCATAGACTGGGCGCGTATATTTTAGTCTGTGTTTGTGTGGGCATCCCTTACCTTCATGTATTCCACAGACATAAAAACTGGATAGAAACTTGACAGTTGTGTTTTGCCATAAATAAATCTAATGTTAAAAAAATCTTTGTCAAAAGTTATTAGCAAGCAATGCAGTCCCTGTCCCACAATGATAAGTAGCCTGATTAGAGGAAGTTTTAATTCACTCTGGATATTAAAATGTTAGCTATAGGATTTTGTCGATTCAAGGAGTTTACCGTCTATCTCTGTTGACTCCATATTTGACAGCATCATCAGCTCTGCTGTTGCCAAGTTGCAAACACAACATGCCTCCACAGCGATAGCTGTAGAGTTCAACTTGTCTCTGCTACACTTCTAACTTTCTGACTGATAAGAGATGGAATACATGCATGCACATGTTCATATACCTGTTTATCTAGTTAGTCAATGTTAATTAATCTGTTAGTCCTGCATTTAGTTACTCAGCAAAACCATTACTCATTCTTATCAAAATTCCCAGAACAACATATTTTACTTAAACGTTATATTTGTAAAGTATATTTTAAAGTTCAAGGGTGAGGTTCTGCCTCAAGTGGAGGAGTTCAAGTATCTCAGAGTCTTGTTCACAAGTGAGGGAAGAATGGAGCGTGAGATTTTTCATTAATTCAACTTTTATTTATGCAGGTTAATCCCATTGAGCCTTGGGGACTCATTTACAAGAGAGACCTGATTGACAGACGGATTGGTGCAGCATCTGCAGTATTGCGGACTCTGTACTGGTCCGTTGTGGTGAAGAGGGAGCTGAGCTGTAAGGCAAAGCTCTCAGTCTACGTTCATACCCTCACCTATGGTCACGAGCTCTGAGTAGTGACCAAAAAAATGAGACAATAGATACAGATGGTTGAAATGAGTTTCCTCTGCATGGTAGCTGGACTCTCCCTTAGAGATAAGGTGAGAAGTTCAGCTACCTGGGAGAAACTCGGAATAGAGTTTCTCCTGGATAACTGAACTTCTTGATGTGGAGGAGCCACCTCAACTGGCTCCTCCACATCGAGAGGAGCCAGTTGAGGTGGTTCGGGCATCTGGTAAGGATGCTCCTTGGGCACCTCTCTAGGGAGGTGCTTCCGGCATGTCAGACTGGGAGGAGACCCTGGGGAAGACCCGGGACACGCTGGAGAGACTATGTCTCTCGGTTGGCCTGGGAACGCCTTGGAGTCCTCCCAGAAGAGCTGGAAGAGGTGGCTGTGGAAAGAGATGTCTGAGCTTCCCTGCTCAAGTTGCTGCCCTCATGACCCGACTTCGGAACAAGCAGAAGATAATGGATGGATGGATATTTTAAAGTTTATTTGAAGTCAGAACATTTTTATGTTTTAAAACTGCAGATCAGTGGTTATAGCCCTCTGTGAATAGCAAGCGGCCATCAGAGAACTAACGATCGGTCATTAGGCTGATGGTCCTCCTTTATCATATGAACAGCTAGTTTTGGCTGTGAACAACAAAATGGTTGATCCACGATGAGAAAGCTATTTATAAGACTGAGTTTATTGCAGCTCCTTAAACAGATGAAGTCTTTTGGATTAAATATGAAATGTTTCAACAAGTTTTTTATTTTTTAATTTTTTTTAAAACCTTCCAGAGGACCTGACTTAACTTTGTTAAATCAGTGGCTTCATTTTTTTCTGGACCATTAATATATGAATAGTAACAAATCTGAAAAAGGTTGTTAGAAACTCTGTTGTACGATGTCTGTTGGGGGGAAAAACGTATGGTGGTTCTAAAGTAACAAATAATTTCACATGACCATTAATTTATAAACATTCAACTATTAAATAACAGGTTAGTGCTCTAATCAGCCTTTGTTTCCTTTTTTTAAACCTTCATATATGTCACTTCTGGTCTATAGTATTTAATTTGTGTACACAAACAAGACTAAACTGGAGAATCAGGGAACATTTTTCATGTGGGAGTCATGTTAACAGCTGGAGCAAAGACCATTCAAGAAAGAATTTCCATTTTTTAAAGTAGCTCAATTACATTTCAGTAAGAATTGAATAATGCGAGACAAGTCACTTATTATTTGCATTCAGAATCAGTATGACACTGAGTTATAGGTTTAAGATGATTGTAGAGATACAAACAGCAAGATTGTTCTATTTCAGCATATAAAGAAAATATATTTAAAAGACTCAGACAGTGCAAGAAGAACAACTAAAGTGAGAAGCATTAATGTGTCATTCCTAGACTGGTATAAATTTCATTGCATTCCTGAAGTCAACAAACTACTTAAGGATAAAAACAATGTCTGCCCTGTAGGAAAACGTTTCAACAAGCTGCTGTAAAAGGATAAATTAAACACAGGGAGGTATTAGATTACAGCAATGTTGAGTGTGGCTTTTGTTTTTGACATTGAAGAGTGAAGCTATTTGATCTAAAAAGTCGTCTTGGTTTACAGTGAAATGTGACAGATTTAGGTTAAATAAGATGTTAGGAGAGACGATCCAGGCCAGACAGGCAGCGTGTCTGTGCCTGCTGGTAGGAGAAAATGCGTGGACAATTTACGTGAGTGGCAACTTGAAGAAAGGTAAGAACGGTCTGATGAATGATGGACACATCTGAGAAGCTGAGGTTTATATTTATGTCTTTTGCATTTAAGGTTTTTGTCATTCAGCACAACTAACCTGGGAAACAGCAACACGTGACAACATTGATAAGTTCATACACTGAAAGAAGAGGAAGGTTTGAGCATTATCTCAGACAAATGGAAAAAAATCCAGCCGTTTCCATGAGCTATGCAACCAATTTAATTCTAATTTATCAACTCGAGACTTAATGCAAAACCCAAAAGCATCTGTTCTATGTAAGCCTTGAGGCTCACTAAAATGTTTTCTACTCACAACAAAGTTTCTTCTATGGGAGATTCAGTGAGAAGCAAAAAACTTCTGAATACATTGGAGGGATGGAAGGGGGATAGGATAAACTGGTTACCAGAACAGCATCTAACTGTGTTATACAGATTAATGAATAGCCCAAATCTGTTTCTTATTATCTTTAAATGCTTGCTGATGGGGGTCTACAGCCACATGCACCGCTGTGTGGCAGGGCCTGAAGTCTGATTACATCAGAGATCCTTTTCTCTTGCCAGGATGCAGCTTTAGTCAGCAAGTGGGTGCAATTTTTTTTAAAGAGCAAAGGAGACAATTTCTCTCAAACATCAGCCACAAACTGCATCCAGGAAATGTCTCCAATGGTCAGAAAGGGATGCAGTGGAAATGTGTGCACAAATTTAGGGAAGCATGTCTGAAAGCAACAAGTTGGAAGTCATTGTCTGACTTCAAAGGATCAATTCCAATGCCAAAAACAAAACAAAACTGACTTCATGTGCTGCTTTAGGATGCAGAGGCAGACAGACACCATCAGGTTAATGGCAGTGCAGAGGTGTTTGTGTTTTATGGCAATGCTGTTAGGTTGGGAAAAAAGCTTCTGTTTAGCTTGATGTAACAATTAAAGTGTCGGGGATGGACAACTTTCTTCACTGACTTGCCTTGACCTGTACCAAACACTGGAAAATAGTTTAATTTCTGTCTGGGAGCTGAAAGTTGAAGGCAAACCTGAACGTCACATGGTGCATATTCAAAGGACTGCAATGCAGTTGCACTAAAATGTTGCAGTTGTGGCAAACAGGAAGTACGTCGAGAGGAAAAATGAAAATAATAATAGAGATATTCTTTCTTTTTTTCAACCGAGGCATTTTTGTCATAAATCTTGAGCCTGGTCTATAGTATCATATTGTACAGTCTTATTTGTAATTAGAGACAAGAGTGAGTAGCCATCCACACTGGAACAGTTTTTGTGAATACATAAAAGCTTTTTTAATCGTTTCATACTTTTGTTCACACAGTAACAATATTTTAGGAACCTTACAATATAGGTTTGAAAAACAGGTTAGAAAGTGAAAAGGCATCTTGAAATGTCACTATTGCATTCATGTATATAAAGCTGAACAGTGCTTAATTCGAGCCATATCCTGCTGGAACAGGATTGGGAACTCTCTTATTTTGACAGGGTGCGTTCCGGTAACTGTTTGCTTGGATCCAATAACTTTTTGGCTTAATAATAAAGTTATGAACAAATATGACTGCTTTGCGCTAATAAAATTTATATCGGATATGTAAACTGAAAATAATTACATAAACACTAATTTTAAACACAACAGCCACTTATGAACTTCTTAATATCACATACGATCTGCCTCTTCAAGTAAGCATTTCCGCTTGGACCCTTAAAAAAATCTCCGCCCCTTAAACAGTGGTGAGGGTGAGTGTTGAGCTAACCAGGTAGTCGTATATGGACAGAAGCCCACAGGCAGCAGCCACGAACAGACAGAGGAGGCGCCTGGAAGTTTCCCATGTGGAGTCGGACAGTGGCTATGTTAACATACGCAAAATTCTTTGACCGGTTTGAAATGTTTTCAGAGTAAATAATTCAAATGTATTGTTTACATGGGCACAATCCATTCAGGACAAGCGTTTACATGCAGCGGGCTTTTATTCTGAATAGAAGTTCTGACATGTGCAGAATGGTAAACTCTCCTTGAAAAAAAACACAGAAGAAGAAGTTCTACTTCCGGGATGAACGTAAACAAACCTGAGTGCTCAAAATGGACCCATGCCAGGTTTTACTGACGGTGGAGACATTACTGCACTCCCTGACTGCGCTACAGGTAATACATATCATTTTGAGCTCTTTCAAAGTTTCTAGTAGAAATGTTGTGTCGCTCACCGACCGATTTTGCTTCCCCAACATATTAGCATCTAGTCAGGCGGAAATATGTAAGGTAGACATGGGTCACACATGCACAGTCAGGTCAGTTTTCCACAATTAGAAAAAAAAAATGAACAGATTAAGTATTTACATGCACACCATTCGGATTATAAATCAGTATAAACTTTGGTTACGTACTGTAACCCCAAATTCTATGAGTATAGGCGCAGCCCTTTAAGGCTATCGCTAGTGGTTTTATCCCTTCGCACGCAGCGCAGCACTGAAAACTTTAGTCCACGCCCACCTGCTGTGTGGGCCTCACCCCCGGTCCGTATAAATTACGGAGACCGGGTAATCGGCTCCCAAATGTCTTTTTTTTCTTCAGCCATTTAGGAACCAGTGAGGCCCAGAGCTTAAAGGGCTGTGCCTATACTCATAGAATCTGGGGTTACAGTACATAACCAATGTTCTATTTTGTATAGGCTTCACCCTTTAATGCTATCACTAGTGGGTTAAAGGCATAGCAGGATGTAGTCTATGCCTCACTGGGTCCATTCAGACAATATGAAGCGCTCACTTGCACCAAGAAAACATTCCATCAACTCAGCCTTCTGTGTGCGTAATTACGCGCTGAGTAATTACGCGTTCCATGCACAGGAGCACCCCAGAGAAAAAAGGTTTCCGACGGGAAAAAAGGGAAGGCTGAATGCAGTCCTGCTGCTGAGAATGGAAAAGAACAGAGGTTACAAATTGTAACCGTGTAACAGTGAGCAGAGCAGGTCAACAGCTCTTCAATATGAACTTATTAATAACAAATGAACTGATTAGTAATCAAATGAACTGATTGGTAACAGTAGTCGTGAACTGATTAGTAAGAATAAAAACAGCAGTCATGAACTTGTGACTGATAATAAATGTCTCACACTGTAATTGCATGCAGTCAGATGCAAGTTTAAAACGAAATTCCATGAAACAAGTAAAATTCATTCTGTTAGAATACTAAGAACAGAATGGGTCATGGAGAAAGCAGAAACATCACGCAAATAGAAGTGAATAAATGAACAAGGCGAAGTCCAAGCGGCCGCCGTACAAATGTCCTCCATTGTCATTCCTCCATGCAAAGCTGTAGAGGATGAAATTCCTCTGGTGGAATGAGCTCTGAGATTCTCCGGAGGCTCCAATCCTGATGCTCTGTAAGCTTCAGAAATAGCCTCACACAACCAGCGTGAGAGGTGCTGAGTGGATAACGGGCGACCTGCAGAAATATCCCTTTAATGCATAAACAGACGCTGAGTCTGGCACAGAGGAGCCGTGCATGCTATGTAACATGCCAGCGCACGCACAGGACAGAGGAGATGAGATGATGCTTCTTCCTCTGATTTGTGAGGGGGGATAAAACCCCTCCAATGTTATCATTCTCGATTTAAATGAACTTCTGATGTTTTTTAGTATGAAAGCTGGGTTAGGTCTCAGTGCAGCTGAGCTGCCAACAACTTGAATCCTGAGGCATGACGGGGCAGCAGAGAGCGCAGATAAATAGCTCACTCTCTTTGCTGATGTCAAAGTCAACAGCAGGGCTGTTTTAAGTGATAGGAATTTAAGTGACACCTGATCTAAAAGCTCGAAAGGAGCTTTGATCAGAGCTCGCAGAACCATCGTTAGGTCCCACTGTGGAGCTAGTGGGCGTGACACCAGTTTGTGTCTCCGTACACCTTTAAGAAAACGCTTCATCAGTGGGTGATTAAAAACTGTTCTGTCACCGAAGCCCTCATGACAGGAAGAAATAGCTGCAGCCGCAACTGGCTGCAGTTTTAATTGTGCTGAAAGCTAAATTTCTGTCCATCAGCTGCTGCAGAAAGGACAGCACACCACCTAGTGAACATGAGATGGCCTCTACACCTTTCTCCATGCACCAGCGCTGAAAAGCTGTCCACTTTGATGTGTACAGTGCTGTGGTGGAAGCAGCTCATGAGTCTTGGATTGTGCATACCACTTCCTGAGACAGACCCATTTTCTCTAAGCGGATCCATTCAGTGGCCAGACCCAAAGGTGCTGGCCTATTTCCGGGTGACTCCTGATCGCTCCTCCCGCCTGGAGGAGAGCATTGTCTCTCCACAGCAGTTCCCACAGCCGGCCCGATATCAGACGTTGCAGGTTTGGGAACCACGGGGTGCTCACGCGCTCAGGGGCTACCAGGATAGCTGACAGTTCTTCCTCCCGGACTCGATTCAGAAACCGTGGTGTTAGAGGGACTGGAGGAAACGCGTAAAGGAGAATTTTTGGCCACGGGCTGTGAGCAAAAGCGTCCACTCCTAACGGTGGGTCATCCCATGGGCTCAGTGAGAACCATAATTGACACTGGGCATTCTCCCGTGTGGCGAACAGAACCACTGCTGCTCGGCCGAACCTGCTCCAAATCCGAGAAGTCAGCTCGGGATGGAGGCTCCAGTCTCCATGGCGAGGACTGCCCCTGGACATTATGTCCGATCCTCTGTTCAAGATGCTGGGGATGTACACTGCTCTGATGGAGAACATGTTTTTGTGTGTCCAACACAGCAGCTGTCTCGCAATAAGTAACAGTTGGGTTGAGGGCACGCTTTCCTGCTGGTTTATGTAAGGTGCAGTGACTCTGTTGTCTGTGTGGATCAGAACATGTTGATTCCGCAACAGGGGAGCAAAATGCTGAATCACATTCCAAACTGTGAGACATTCCAAAACGTTTATATGAGCTGATGTGTGAGCTGGCCACTGCGCCCCCACCGCCTGAGACAGGCACATTCCTCCCTAGCCTGACAGGGACGTGTCTGTGAAAACTGAGACGTGTGACATAGGCTTGCTGATAGGAACTCCCTCTGACAGAGTGAGAGGGTTTCCCCAGTGATTTAGGTTGGTTCCCACAGAGGTGGGCACAGAAATCATCTGCCTCTTCTGACACACCGGATCTATGCGCAGGCGGGTGAACCATCTCTGAAGGCGTCTCATGTGGAGTAAGCCCAGCAGAGCCACAGCGTGAGCTGAGGACATCGTACCCAAAAGTTTCATGATCGAGACAGTCGTTACTACCCTGCTGGGTTTTACACGGCGGAGCTGAGCTGTCAGAGCTTCGGCTCTCGGCTGTGATAAGCGGACTCTCATAGTGACAGAGTTTAGCTCCACTCCCAGATAAACGATCATCTGGGCCGGGAGAACCGAACTCTTTTCCCAGTTAATGGCAAAACCCAGGTTCAGCAGGTGTGACGTCAGCGCTTTGGTTTGTGCAGTTGCTTCCTGCCTGGTTTGAGTTAACAGCAGCAGATCATCCAGGTAGAAAATAATTCTTGTTCCTTCTCTGTATAAAGGCTGCAGAGCCGTCTCCATGCATTTCGAAAATGTGCGTGGGGCGAGGGAACAGCCAAACGGGAGCCTGTTGTACTGATACTGAGTCCCTTGGAAGGAAAAGTGCAGGAACTTTCTGTGTTTTGGAATGATTGGTATGTGAAAATAAGCGTATTTTAGATCTATGGGGGTAAACCAATCGTTCTGTTGAATGTTGTCCAACAGCTGTTTGGTTGTCAGCATGTGGAATTGTCTCTCCATGATCGATTTGTTGAACATGGACAAGTCGAGGATGGGTCTCATTCCTCAGGTCTTTTTCGGGACCAGGAAGTAACGTGAGTAAAACCCTGTGTTTTCCTCTCCGCTGGGAACCCTGGAAATTAATTTTTTTATCAGTAATTCCTGAACTTCTGAGTGGACAGACGAGATCTGTTCTGGAGATGACAGAACCATCTCTATAATCCCTCTGAATGGTGGGGGTTGAGCTGCGAACTGCATCTGCTTATCAGATGGTTCGTTCATCTGTCCAGGGAACACACTCGTTGCCACTCTGCGTAACGCTCGGGGAGCGGGCACGCGTTTTTGTGTTGTCATGTCTTTTACGGACGTTAGCCAAGTTAAAGCCCCCACCACCGCCACCTGCTCCAGAGATACTCCTAAAGCGACCCGGGGGGGGGGGGGTGCTCGCAGAAAGGGCCCTGGAATCGCCTCTGTGCTGCGCTCAGGCTGTGGGCTCACATTAGAGTTGATGCGAGCTGACCCACACTGAGGAGAGGCGTGAGCGCTTTTAGAAATGCGACGTCATTTGAGTGGAGACTGCACTTGCCGTGGAGAAACACGTTTCCTCCCACTGCGGTCAGAAATGTCAGAAAACAACCTGGGCTGAAAGCGGGGGTCTTTTCTGGGCTTTTTCTGCTGAAAAAGATAATTTCTAGCTGATGTGTCAAGCAAAAATTTTGTGCGATTTCTCGAGCTGTGGTGACTTTTAAAAGCCTGTTTTGAGGTTACCGGCTCGTTTTGTGTGGAGGATGTGTGAAGAGAGGCCGCTGTGAGATCATTCGAACTGACAGAGCTGCCAGAGTCGTAACTGGAGTTAGTAGGAGAGATCATATTTCTCCAGTTTTTGCTTCTCTCCACTGGCTCCCTGTCAAATCCAGAATATAATTCAAAATCTTACTTCTAACCTACAAAGCTCTCAACAACCTGGCTCCATCTTATATTACATATTTCATTGTTCCATATTTTCCTAACAGAGCACTTCGCTCTCAGGCTGCAGGTTTACTTGTGGTTCTTAAAATTTACAAAAACAGAATGGGAGGCAGATCTTTCAGTTATCAGGCTCCTCTCTTGTGGAACCAACTTCCAATCTTTGTCCGTGAGGTTGACACATTATCCAGTTTTAAAAAATAGGCTTAAGACTTTCGTTTTTGCTAAATCCTACTACTTCACTTACTCTCAACCTGTTTTGTATTTGTAATTATTTTTTCTATCCTTAACATGTGGTTTTTTTTTTTTTTTTTTTTTTTTGTCTTTCAGGTACACCTGGGCCTACCATTCTATGTTCGTCTGTTTCTCCTTCCTGTCCTCTCAAACCAGCCGGTCAAAGCAGATGGACGCTTGTCCTGAGCCTGGTTCTGCTGGAGGTTTCTTCCTTTTAAAAGGGAGTGTTTCCTTTCCACTGTTGCCACTGTGCTTGCTCAGGATGGAAGACTGCGACGAAGCCAAGATTCAACTTGTCTGCTGGATTCCTTAGATGGAGAACTTTACTAATTGGCTTTTATGTATGTGAATGTTCCTGTAAAGTGCCCTGAGACAACTTTGTTGTGATTTGGCGCTATATAAATAAACTGAATTGAATTGAATTGAACAGTCAGGCCGGAATCAGAAGACACTTTACTTTCTGAATGATGTTTTCGTTTTATTTTAAAACTCATGTCATCATTATGCACACACATATCCTCTGCCAAGCGTCATTTCTTGTGTCGTCTCCCCCGTGGGCCCTGTGTCTGGTTGTTTCAGGGCACGCCTGCTGGCGGTCTCTGGGGAAGCGCTGAGTCGCTGGTTGACGCGATGAGAAGGGCTGTTCTCTGGTGGGAGGGGCCGGCGGCGGAGTGAGAGGTCGCTGCTGTAGCTGTGGAGCGTCTCTGCTGCTTCCTCTGGCCACGGCGATCCCTCCAGCGGGCGGGGGAGAGGGAGGAGGGCTGCGGCTTCATCAGGTGGCACACAGTTTCCAACACCTCCTCCGACTTCTTCGACTTTTCAAGCATGGTCTTGAAATTGGCCTCAAACAGCACGTCCGTCACGATGGGGCCCTCCAGCAGGTCCTTCTGCAGCTTTTCCGGCATGGATGGGGAGAGTCAGAGCCAGGTCCACCTCTGGATCATCGTCATCCAGGTGGCGATGTGAGACAAGCAGAGCGCAGAGGAGGCGCACAGGTTCAGGATGACGTCAGATGCTTTGCAGAGCGAGCTCCTCATCTCCTCAGGCAGGTCTGTGTCCTCCAGCCTTTTGGAAATGCTGTAGGCCAGTAGGGCGACATTGTACAGTGCCCTGAGACAACTTCTGTTGTGATTTGGTGCTATACAAATAAACTGAATTGAATTGTTTTGTTCCCATTTTGCACCCAATGTTTAGTCTCCTGAACATACCCCACACCTTGTTTCCTGTTTTTGTTGCATTGTTACAGCTCTACATTCAGGCCTGGCATAGCTAATACTACATGTTGGGTACATTTTGGTAGTTTTGTGTGGATGAAGACATTTCAAGAAATGGTGCTATGTTTTTAAGGGTAATATTAAAAATGAAGATTGATTTGGAAAATCTGTGTTTCTGTGTGGACAAAACCTGTTGGGACATTCAATTGAAAGTCCAAAAATCTTCACATCTGTGAAGTCTGCTTTTTTATTTCTAATGTTGAAGCATGACGCATCGTGACTCACCCATTAGAGTCAGAACCTCTAATTTTCTGAACATTAGCTGCTGTGTATTTAACATTTGTGGGCACTTTTTCTTCATTCATACCTTCCCTGTCTGAGCACAAATATGTGTGTTTCTGTGAATGGACATGTATACAACGCTCCCTGAGCCTACAGTATCATGACAAGGTCTGCACCCGGCATTTAAATACTAATTAAGGTCTGGTCCCGACTGGAAGGCTGGTGACAAAGTCCTGTCTCTGACCCTCTCATTAACATTACAGGCTCCACTGAGGTCACACACATGCATACGCATACACACAAAGACACACACAGGAAATGACGGCTCCTAAATCAGTGGCAGCAGCAAACACTAATTATTAAACTGGCTTTAACTGATTCTTTTTTGCATTTAGTGAACTCAGATCCAGGCAGGATTTGTTAATAATTGAGATAAGTGCAAAAGGAAACAGAAAGGAAGTCACTTGACTGTTACACTAAATTACTAAATTACACTGAACTGATGGCTATAATTAGTATGCGAGTAATGTGGAGCACGCTTTACTCCCTGTCTAAATTCTGGTATTTTTGTAAAGTTGTGCATTAGCTTAAATGAAACAGAGTTCATATACAGCGATGAAGAAACAACTTCACACACTCTCTCTGCCATTCTTCTGCTTTACATTCATTTGTATTTTATTATAAATAATGTTTATCTCTTACTACCGTCTTTGGCTTCACAAATCAAAACAGATAACAGACAAAATTAACTACAACTTTTCATTGTTACTACTTATGATTTTTTTTTGTGCAGTTCTATAGTTTTGGCTGAACCCAATGGAAGGTACAAAAATGATAGAAAACAGAAGTTTACTCTGTAATCATTTATTGATTATACAAGAGAACTGAGTGGCAAAAAAAACAAAACAAAATAAAAAAATACCCTGAAGACAAGTATTTTAGGTGGTAAAAACTCAGCTAACAAATGCTAAAAAAAACTGTCAGAAGGTTATTTTGCTGGGAAGATGACCTGGAATGAGACCAATCTACAGACTGTGCTTGAATGAAGTCGAGCCAACACATACACACACACAGACATGCACCCCCACGCACACACACACAGCAACCCAGTGACCCACATCATTCTGAACATGATGAACTAAAACAGTCAAATTCTGACAGTAGAGAATGGTAAATGGACTGTACTTATATAGCACCTTTCTATCTTATTTCAAGATACTCACAGCACTTTACACTACAATCTGTGCCTCGTTTACTCATTCATACAGCACTCTACTAGACCTCTGCAAAGCTAATTGAACAAATCATTCTAAAGAGACTAATCAGTGCTTTATCACATTCATACACTGATGGGACACACCTCAGAGGCTATGAGGGTTTCAGTGTCTTGCCCAGGGACACTTCGACATGTGACTGCCGGTGGATTTGAACCCCCAACTCTCGCATTGGAGGACGACTGCTCTAACCACTCAGCCACAGCCGCCCCACTCACTTCTCACTTCTTGAGAAGTGAGAAACTGGAAGTCCAAACTCAACCAATGCCAATAACCAATCTTTGTGTGCTCCAGGATGAACTTGGGTGAGTTAACAAATACTTTGCTGAAAGTGTTGGTCACCATGTGGTGGACAGAAGTGGAGCAGAAAGCTCATTTAACGTGACCTACTTTCCATTTACTATAAATAATCAAACGGAATGTATAATCAACTCAACCAAGGGTACAAGTTAAAGGAAATGTCAACATGTTAGAAATGAATTTGTAAGTTATCAGAGTCTGTGATGCTCCTCTGTTCTTATCACATGTAAGATCATTATCTGAGGAATGCCCAGTTCTGCAGACTGTACGTGCCTGGCTGGATCTGTGTTTTTCTGTTACTTATCTAGTAGTTCCTTGAGTTTATTTATAGATGTATTGCCTTTGTGTTTTGTTTAATTTTTCATTGATTTGGGATTTTTGTTTGAGTTTTACTTGTCTCTTACTTTTACCTGTCATCAGTTCAGTTCTTCTCGATCAGTTTCCTCTCTTGCCCCGCCCACTTTCACGTGATCTTTGTTGTCTCTCCCCAGGTGTTTACCATTCTCTCTCATTAGTACCATATTTTCCAGCCTATAAGTCACACCTTTTTGCATAATTTGCATACCCTGCAACTTATATGCTGAAGCGACTTATGTTCCCCCCCATAATTATAACCTAATTTTTGACTGAGACATGACCGTTTTCATTCATTCTGACATGGAAAATATTGAACACTACCATTTTCAGCCGCTAGATAGCGCTCGAGCTGTATGGCATGCCATTGTGTCATGTAATAGGTAAACGTGGCTATTAATGACACAATCGGCTTGACATAGACTGCCACCTTTGTCCAGCTCCGGGATCATGCCTGGAGCAACCGTCAAATCAGCTTCATTTTGCTGGGCTGCCCTGGTGAAATGCAGCCAATTTGACCATATATTTTGTGTCTTTCTGTTAGTTCCTCTTTTATGCGTCATTTGTCCTCCTGCCAATCTTGTTTTCCTCTTGCCATCTTCGTATTGCTAGAGTTACTCTCTTTTTGTAAGTATTTTGGCTGCCACGTCAGCATTTGGAGTTCTACTATTAAACTAGTTTTCCTTTTACCTTTGAGCATTTTTTGAGTTTTGTCTGCACCTTGGGTTCTACTTCCAACAAACATAAGATACAAAAATGTGGTTTCTTAGACCATATGGAGGGCAGCACGGTGGCGCAACTGGTAGAGCTGCTGCCTCTCAGCGAGCAGGTGCCTGGTTCAAACCCCGGTCCAGGTGCCTTCTGGGTGGAGTTTGCATGTTCTCTCCGTGCATGCGTGGGTTTTCTCCGGGTGCTCCGGTTTCCTCCCACAGTCCAAAAACATGCATGTTAGGCTGATTGGTAACTCTAAATTGTCCCTAGGTGTTAGTGGGAGAGTGAATGGTTGTTTGTCTCTATGTGTCCCTGTGATGGACTTGCGACCCGTCCAGGGTGTACCCCGCCCCTCGCACAGTGATTGCTGGACATGGGCACCAGCGACCCCCGTGACCCAAAATGGAATTAACGGGTAAAGATAATGGATGGATGGATGGATAGACCATATGGTAGCTTTCTGATGGTGTGCATGGTCTGTTGTGAGATAAATCCTATAATTAGGGTTGGCTAGTTATGCTGCCATAGACTTAGACTACTAGAGGACACATTGTCCACAGTTCCTTAAATGAATTGTTAAAATTGAATAGTTTTCATTTGATACTATTTCTTTCTTAACATGTGATTCTTGACCTGCCATTGTGTATCTGTTCCTCTCAAACACAGCTGGTCGAAGCAGATGGCCACTTGTCCTGAGCCTGGTTCTGCTAAAGGTTTCTTCCTTATGAGTGAGTTTTTCCTTTCCACTATCGCCTTCATGCTTGCTCAAGATGAGAGTTGTGCGATGGAGTTAAATTCAAAGCAGTCAGTTCCTCAGATATATAGTGTTAACTTATTATATATATAT
>NC_056504.1:10057696-10064580 GCF_014905685.2 Nematolebias whitei
TATATAGATGAGTGTTTCTGTTCAGTGCCCTGACGTTTGTTGTGACTTGGTGTTATATAAATAAACTGAATTGAATTGAATTGTTTGGAAGATGTGCAAAAAGATTCATCACTTCATTAAATTATTACTTGTGATTACAAGAGTCCAAGGAAACTCAGATGGTGTTGTAGTATGACAATATATGAGATATATATGCATACAATATTCACGAGTTCCTCATCTTTCTGACTGTGTAATGTCGTGCATTGAATTTAACAGAAATGTAACGAGAGACGTTATTTATCTTTGACCCATCAAAATGAATGCGGTCATTTATTTTCAGAATCAAAGTTTAACATCAAACATTTACATTAATTTGGCAAAATATGAAAATAATAACAGACAAGTTTCACAAAAAATGAACTTCGAATCACTCGGCGGTGATCGAGGACTTTGCTTCAGATATTCCTAAGATATCTGTACTGATTTTAGAAGAGAGAGAAGAGTTTAAGATGAAATGGAGATTTATCTTACAGAGAGATATGTGAGGGAATTAATCTGTTTGTCCAGAACGTGCACGCTTCATCAGATCTCAGCTTGCCTCCGGTACACTTTAGTCGAAGAGGAGACCGTTACCTGGTTGACGTAGATCAGCTCGATAGAGAATCCTCCAGACTTTTTCAGCGTCTCCGTTGAGAGCAGCTGAAATCCTTAGATAGTCGTGTGTGGTTTGTTCAAACAGAAGTTATAATCCCAAAACGTCTCTGGATCATCCTGAACGCGTTTGCACCCAAGAACTCTGAACTCCTTTCATTCTTCAGAACTTCTCAGACTCTAACAGAATCTTTCAACTCCAGCAACTCTGGAGTTCTTCATCTCCTCAGGCTCTGGAATTCTCTGGAATTCTCCGGAATTCTTCTGAATTCTAACATGAACTAGGAAGTTGCCACATTTTAAATGGGTCGACTTCCGGTTCATTTGAGAGCTTTTGATTGGTCGATGGACCAGGAGTAGAGGTGTGGTTTATGATGTAAGATGTTATTAAAAGTCAAGGATTGTTTAGTAACAAACAGAAAGATTATTGTAGGACTTCAGACTTCGTGGAGTCTCACACTTATAATCTTCTGCAAAAGTTTAAACATGACATCTTTCTCGGTAAACATTTTAGTTGACCGAAAACCGACCTTTCACATACTTACAAAACTTGGCTCATTTCAGACAGAAAATCAAGAAATGCATATTAACCTGATTTCTTCTTTAAATGAGGAATAAAAATCATTACTTACTGTTTATGTAAAAATAAAAATGAGTAGTTCTCTTCAACCTGTAACTTTGAGTGAACTAACACAATTTTGATTATCAAACATTTGTAAAACAGTGATGATCATAGAGAATTGTCTTTTCTGCTTGATTAATTCAAGAAAGAAAGTCACCAGATGGCTCAGACTGTATTCAGATCAATGAAATAACAGTCCCTGTCCATCTGATAGATTTGAGGTCATCAGGGTCAGATCAGGGTCAGATCAGGTTCACTACAGTGTTCTCTTGTTTTCCATGATGGCAGCATCTTTTCTTGCTTCTGCCACTTTCCTTCTTAATCTGTGAACTCTGCCAATGATCCAACAAAGTTCAGTCAGGTCCTCTGGGCGGTTTCTTTTTTTTTGTTGAAATGTTAAATTTTTCATCCAAAGGACTTCATCCGTCCGAGGAGCCACAACAAACTCAGTCCCACAAGAAGCACACTCATACAGTGGGCCAACCAGTTTGATGGTGATAAGATGGTTTCTGGAGTCCGCCCTCTCCCTCGTTGACTCCCCTGAGGCAGCCATAGACAAAGTGGTTCAAAACCAATGGTTCCGCCAATGATACTCTCTCAGATAACTGTAGAATGAATTTAGCTATGTGTATGCTTGGTTGTCATCTTATATCTGAACAAAAGACACTGGAAGCATTAGACAGCAAAACACAAAGAAAGAAACAAAAGAAGAAATTCAGCAGACAGTGATGCAGCAGAGACAGAGGAGAAACTCTTCATCTCTGTCCTACTTTGCTCCAGATTTCTCGGTTTCTCGTGCAGCTCTGGTCTTTCGGGGGTGATCAGTGAAAAATTGCCTGTCAGCGAAGCTCGAGCAATACAACCAATGCAGTGCTGCTTCCTCCTAATTTAAAGCTTCCCCTCTGAAACAGTGCCAGTGCTGCAGGGAGCAGAAATACATCTGCAACCAAACATTCACAAAACACGCAGACTGATGCTGATTATAAGCCACATTTAAAAAGTACTGTGCATAGAAATATAAAAGATATATCCAGAATAAACGGTTTCAGTTTCATTCAGAGAACAGATTAAAAGAAGAAGCTGAGCAGATGCTGCTTTTCAACAAAAAAAAGTATGTTTTTATAAGATAATTACAATATCTGGAGGTGAATTTGAGGTTTTCGCAGAGTACATCGAGATAGTGTTGTTGCGCAACTGAGGAGGCAAGCATCCACACGCTGACGCTGCTAGAAAGGGACATTTTCACATTCTCCTTAACTGCACCCACACTTTGTTGACATGAGCCTACGTGTTGAGCTCTCCAGAAGAAAAAAGAAAGAATGAGAGAAAGCAAGGAAAGAAATGTAAACCATAAGTCAAAACTCTTGAATGCCATTTAAATTTCTGTTTAGTCTCTGGTAAGGCTTCTAAAATACAGAACAAAAAGTCTGAAGGGACATATCAGATCTATAAGACATCTCAAGCTTATATAAAGTTAAACAGGGTTCCACACACCCAAGTTAATTACTCATTCTAATCTCTTTGATCTTCAATGATTGACGTGAAGCATTTTTCACTCAGTTCATCAAAAACAGACGGTTTAAAGAGTATATGCTCAGATTTGCTTTGATTCTTGCACATTTATTCATCTCGTCAATATAATGCTTTAACTGGTGGTTTAAGTTGACTTCTTTTCACTAAAGTTTCATGTTTTGTGCAGATGTTTTTGAGGTCTGGTGATCCTTTAGATCTCAAACCCGACGCAGATGCAAACATGGACACATGGAAACAAAAGGGCAAGCGACACAAAATGGAAGGCACAGTCTGTTCTACGCAAAGGAGACGCATTGTTTGTGCCTCGTCAGAAACGGAGAGGCTGACATGACGGCGTGCTGCTGACAGCGGTGAAAACCACAGGACAGCAGGACTCGTTTACTGCAGAAGGGGAGTGAACTATTCGTCTTGATTTCCATCCCTCACACATGCGAGTCTGTGGAAAACCCAGACATCTTGAGCATTAGCAGCCTGTCAAACTGAACAATGAGCTGATTTACAAAAAACACATTCCTGCCACCACTGGTCTCAGTACTGAGACAGTAGCAGCATGAAGGTAGAAATGTGTGTGTGCGTGTGTGTGTGTCTGTGTGATGGGACATGGTGGGTGGCTGAAAGAGAGAAAGATAATCGATCACAAGTTGTTTTTTTGGTTTTTTTTATGTTTTGCAAGGCTGGATCCGGTCACAGACCTCGATGTTTACGTGTGTGTGTGTTTGGTATGATTAAATGGGGCTTGCATCTGTGCCAGTGCTGTGGTTATTCTCCAGCCAGCAGCAGCGAAAGAGGAGCAAAGATGCTTCATTCTGGCCTCATGCAACACCTCTGGGACAACTTGGCACCACTTTCAGGCCCACGCTCATCTCTCCCCTCTAACCTAGCCTCTCTCCTTACATCTGCAGAGGACATTTGGTCAGAACTTCACTTCCTTCACCTTATCTGACTCCCATTAGTTTTCCTTTGTGCATCTTGCATTTCATTTGTCATTTTACTCGTTCTATGCTCGTCTCTTTGCCCTGTTTTTACTATGTTTACCTCTTTCTAACCTTCACTCTTTACCCTATGACAATTTTTAATTAACTCTCACTAATCCTTTGTGTCCATCTATCTTGACCCATCCTCCCACGCTCTCATTAGCTCCCTGTAGCTCTTTTTCCCCCAGCTCAGGCCATTTTTCATTGATGTTCCTAATAAATCTGCAGCCTTATCTGTTGAATTAACCATGTTACTTCCCCAAAGTAATCTTCACCTGACCTCAATGGATGAATGTGGTGATAGTTGGGTTAGGAAGATACATGAAGTTGTATTAAACATAACTTGAAATGGACAGTTTCGTAGTGAAAATGGACGCCATCTTTTCAGAGAAGAGTCAAGAGTTAAACTGGGATGCTATGAGCCTAACTGATAAATAAAACTCAGTCTGGATTTATCCAACACTCAGAATAAAGGAATTCTGTCAGAACATTTGATGCATTTCCAGACAGTTTCTGTGTCACTGCTCAACTTAACTCTCATGTGTAACCATGGCAACCACATAAACACACAAAAAATAAAACAAGTTTTTAACTTTTTTCCCTTATGATTAACATGCACCTCTACATGAAGATTAGTCACAATTACCAGAAGAAGATTTGTATTAGAACATTATATTTATCTTAGTTGAGTTCATTTTTGAGGAACAATCTTCTTTATTTATATAAGGAAGGTCAAAATGGTTATGACTCAATCTGGTTTAAAACAAGAAATGAGCACTTTTATGCTTGAATTTCAGTACAGATTATTAAACATCAGTCTGCTACAAAAAAAAAAACCCTTACTTTTAAAAATTGAGCTGACTTTAAAAGAGAAAGAGCCCAAGATCTGTCCTGCGTTTAAAAAAAAAGATGATCTCTTGTTTTCTGAACATATTTTACTTCTCGAGGAGCTTTCTCAATTCAAACTGAAAAGTGCGCTGTTAAAAAAAATGTCAAAACTGAGCTGAGTTGTTGCGTTTTAGTGAGCTGAAATTCCATTCAAGCACCTCCCTCCTAAAGTTTGTTAGGGTCTTTGCTGGCCTGGTCCACATGAGAGATGTTTTAGTCACGTGCATGAAGTTGCACATTGGTGTGAAACTGACAGGAGATTAGCTCCAAACTGCACTGAAAGCTGTTACAAGTTGAAAAAGACAGACTGGTCTCCCATTGGGCTTTGAGTGTCTGTGCTGGAGACCAGTCCAGCTGCATATGAGCATATGAGAAGTGCTATTTTCTTGTCTCAGTCTCAGACAGAAAGTGTAAAACCAATAGTTTGTGTAGGTGGTGCTCATTACCTAAAGATCATGTATCAACATCAGTCTTGTGGAGACTTTAATCTTTACCATGTCATAAGCATTAGCCTGCAGCGCAGAAACTTGTGTCTGGCCCCTTAAACTACTTTTCCTAAACTACTTAATGTGTGCGTACGTGTGTGTATATCTGTGTTAAGTGTGTTTGGACCACACATGCAGGGAGCCTACCTGCTGTCCCATATGGTTGGCATTCAGCCTAATTAAAGCTTTTGTTGCCCCACAAGCAGAGTGAATTACCATAAGGGCTCCTCAAAGTCCTATATTTATGGCAACTTGGCATTATAAACATGGATGAAAAGAGAGAAAATAAGTCAGGTTTCTCTGTTGCCATGGAGACAGAAGAAGAGTTACCAGGCAACATTGCACTTTAACCACCAATTCCAGATTTTAAGTTCACAAAGTGCCACGGTAATGTAACAGTCTGTTGTTTAGGTTGTTGTTCATGCAGATACATTTATACAACATAAAAACGGTACAGTTTACAAGCTTATACTTTGGTTTTAAGTTTGTATTTAAAACTGTCAAAAGAGATGAGTGGTTGATGGTGCAGATGTTTGCGAAGGTGAGTCAGCGATTGGGTATGAATACCCAAACTGGTAGAAAAATGTTGGATGCAGAAGGTGCATCTGCATCTTTGCAGAAAATGCAAAGAAGCTTTGCTTCTTCAGAAGGTGCAGAAGATGATGCCCCCACATCTACCTCTACCCTCATTTACCCAACCTTAGCACCACAGCTGTTCCCCAGGTGCCTAGATGGCAGTCTTCTGATCAGCATGTGTGCTTACATGTGTAATGGGAAAAACACAGATAATGAAGTTCCCCATTGGACAGTAACCGAATGCAATAAACTAAAGAAGAAAACTGATCAATGTACTTGGATACCTGCCTCGAATGAAAGTGACTAGTGACCAGAACATCCAATGAACCCAATGTCCACTGGTGAAGATGTGTCCAAAACTCTAACAACAAACTTAAAGATGCTTTGAATGCCAAATAAACATAACTTAATAACTAATAACTTTTGTGAAAATATACCACAGTCAGAGGTATATCCATAGATCCAACAAAGTTCAGTCAGGTCATCAGGATGTTTTTTGTTGTTGTTGTTGAGACATTTCATCCTTCATCCAAAGGACTTCATCAGTCCAAGGAGCCACAACAAACTTACGGTAATACCACAAGAATCACACACATAGTGGTCCAACCAGTTTGTTGGTGATAAGACTGTTTCTGGAGCCTGCCTTCTCCCAGTCAACTCCCCTGAGGCAGCAATAGCTAAGGTGATTTAAAACATCAAAGTTCATGCTCAATAATCCAGGTAAAAAAAAATCCAACAAAGTTCAATCAGGTCATCTGGACGATTTTTTTGTTGTTGAGATGTTTCGTCTTTACAGATTATGGAGCATTAACTTTCATATATATATCTATGGATCTTGACATGCACCAGTAAATGCTTTGTTGTGAACTCCCTACTCCAAATAGTTTTAATTGTAAAGATTCACAGGGTATAATTGAGTTACAGAAGTACATTAAACCCTGGTTGAAGGGCGTGGTTGAAGAAATAATGGCCCCAGTGCTGCACTCTGCAGCCTTGCCTCTTCTTCCCCACAACAGCTGGATATATGATTGTGATACTGGTTACTTGAATCAAAGTCTGACACATTTGTTGCTAGCAGGTCTGATGTGATAATGCTTAAGCCGCAGCAGGCACATTGGGTAACCATTGCCCACTACAGATTCCACTGGGGTTCTCAAAAAAAAAAAAATTATA
>NC_056504.1:10074580-10103454 GCF_014905685.2 Nematolebias whitei
ATAAACAAGACTATTCTCTTTTAAAAACCAACATGGTAGCATGGTTTAATTTGCAAAGTTTTATCTAAACAAACAAGAGTTTTGATATGATGTCCGTTGAACTAATAAGACCAAATGGAAAGTTTTGACTAAAATGCAAAAGTCCATGTTTTGTGAAGCCAAAGTCATAATAACACTCAAACTAAATAAGTGGAGGGTTGATAATATGGGTTTTAAGCAGGCAATGAACAATAAAGTATTCTACAGTCAAATGGGAAGCTATTTGTCTGATAGTTGCAGCTTTCTTCAAGCTGGGTCAAACAACAATCTGAAACTCAGCAACAAAACAACATCAGAATGTCTGAAAAATAAAATAAATCAAATTGTGACCCTAAGTCAGGGCTATTTAACTAAAGTGCTTAGTGGGCCACAGTTAATGAAAGCGAACAACTCATGGACTAGGCATCCAGCAATTAGTCATTATGTTAATAAACCAAGTATTATAATGATCTTTTACCTTTTAAATTAGTTTATTTAGCTGCATTGAATCATAAATGCAATAAACAGAACCCAAAAGTGTAATTCAAAGAAATTACATTTCAAGATTAATTTCCTTGCAATAAAAGTGGTGATATTCTAATGTGCAACAATATTAAAAACGTGTGTGTACAACCCTTAAGATGTGTGTCTCTGTTTAACTTTATTTTATTTTCCTCCAAACTCACAGCACTTGCTCTGTGAGAGTGTCCCAGAGAAACTGTGTGAGCTGCAAAGCATGCTGGGTAGCCTTGTATGTGCAATGTTTCTGATGTTTCTGAGTGTGGAAATGGGTTGTTCTTGTTAATGTCCTGTTCAGGTTTGCTTTGGTATTTATACTGAAGTCTCTGTTATTAACTGTAAACTGACACCATGAGTCAGAGGTTGTTCCCAGCACATATAAGGGGGAAAGCACAAAGTACTTGTGCAGTTAGTATCCTCACTAAAGAATTAATTCACAGGGTGATGCTTGGCCTTGAGGCCCTCGTGTACTTGGGCATACTGTGTGTACTCTGCAAGTGTACAGATTGTCTCTGTCTCCCAGCATTTTACAAAGGTCTCCAGTCAAGACAGCATAGAAAAGAAAATGTGGGAAACCTCCTTATGCCCATCCCCACTTTTCCTCTCATCTTCTTTTATCCCTGAGGTACTTCCATTTAGCTTGATGAAGTACCTCGTCCTTTCCCAGGTTCTGAGCTACAGTATTTCCTCCCACAAATTTCTTCCCTCTGAAAGCCATTATCTGAGAGCGGTTGGTGTCACACACAAAACAGTTCGATGTGAACACTGTTTCTTGCTGGGCAGTTTAATATGCGGCACAGAGTACATGGTCATAAAAATGTACCTTTGCATGGACATCGAGTACACGCGGGCCTCCGCGGCGTGAAGTTCGCCCGACTATGTGGGGGGCCTTTATGTCGTGTAAGTCAATGCTTTCGATGAGGAGGGGGCTCTTCATGAAGCATACTTCTGTATGCTCATGAAAATGTTGAAAATTGAGAGGAACACAAAACAGGATTGGTTCTCTGACTGAAATATTTGCTATTTCAAATTTTTTTTTAAAGACACTCTCACGGATTATTTTTGGATTTTATTTTTATTTTTTAATTACTGAAAGAATTGGCAGGCCAGACTAAGGTCACTCGTGGGCCAGAAGTGGCCCACTTTCTGCCAGTTGAATATCCCTGACCTAAGTTTAGACTTCACACTGTCTACATAAAAATTATCCATCGTCTTTACCCGTTTCTTCCTTTTCAGATCATGGGGGTCGTTGGTGTCCATATCCAGCAGTGACTCCGTGAGAGGAGGGGGACACCCTGGACAATTCCCAAGTCCATCACAGGGACACATAGAGACAACCAACCACAAACCCCTCTCTCGCTCACACCTAGGCTCAATTTAGAGTTACCAATTAGCTGACATGCATGTTTTTGGCAAATAGGAGGAAACCATAAACACAGAGAGAGCATGCAAACTTTGCTCAATATCACAGTTGGAGTATAGTTGGACCCAGATGCAGGCAGGCAGACACGAGGAGCTTAAAGTAAAATAAAACAACATATTTAAACAAATAAAAGCAAAGGGCTGATGTGGCAGCAACAACTTACAAAAACTCAGGAGGGGAAAATACAGAGAGGCACGAGGCATCTGAAATGTTTTCAAGACATTGAACCGCTGTCGGGGTGGTGAGCAGCGATGGTTTAAGTATAATTAACAGTGAGTGGAAAAGTGACAGCACCTGGGTGATTGCACAGGAAACAGGTGGAAGTGATGAAGCTGACAGAATAACAATTTGGGAGACTGACTGAGGGTAGAGATGAGGACTGACAGAGAACACAGAGGACTGAATCAAAACACAAGTAGAAATGAGACTAAAGGAAAAAAGCAACTAAGTAAATAACAGACAAAACACAGACTATGACGACAACAAAAGTACTCGCCAGGATTTGATTTGGCTGAGAGGTGACAGTTCTAACAACTGAGCCACTGTGCTACTTTGGAAAATGGCCGTCCATCCATTTATCATCTTGACCCACTTCTTCCTTTTTGCGTTGCGGGGTCACTGGCGCTCATATCCATTCATTCTCTCACTCACACCTAGGGACAATTTAGAGTTACCATTCAGTCTAACATGCATGATTTTGGTCTGTGGGAGGAAACTGGAGTACCCAGAGAAACCCCATGTGTGCACGGGGAGAACATGCAAACTCCACCCAGGAAGGCCCCCGACCAGGATTTGAGCTGGTGACCTTCTCACTGAAGCAACAGGTCTACCAAATACAAATACACCACCGTTAGTTTGAAGCAACAACATCTTACCTAAATCTAAGGGCATTAGTCACATCCAATATTACCACTTTGTTAATAATGGACTTATGGCAACATATTGGCAAACAAAGCTTGTTTTCTATTAGTTCTTTTAATCTTCTTGATTATTAAATTTGCAGAAGGTTCACAAGCTAAAACGTAAAAAAAATACTGCATTAGAATTGCCAGATGTTGCGATAGATGCATTGTGTTTCCAAAATACTGTAAATGAAATGTTCACATAAACCTGTAAGTTTCAGCAGTTCTCTGCCTTGTCGTCCACTCTGTGGATCAATATTATAAAACTCACAATACAGCTTTAAGAATGGTACACAAATGAAAAACAATGGCAGTTTTGGATGTATTTTTATATTTAACTGGTTGTCTTCAGATTGGGGGCTATTCTTAAAAGTCACTATAAAACACTTGTGTAGTATTCCCTGTTGGGCAGTTCTTCAGCCTCCTCTTCCTCCTATAAATCCAGCAGTCTATGGAAACATCTGCAGGAACACTTTACAGAAAGGCTTCTTCTGTCAAAGCTGCGCTAATGTTCATTTAGTGAGCAACGGATAACTTAAATCACAAGCTTACTGTGTCCTTGTAATGAGTCTCAAGATACAGAACTAACCATAGCTTAGAATGACGGCCTTTAAGCAAGAGTGCTGTCATCCCTCCCAACCAGTCATCTGACACAAAAAATACAAGACTAATAAGTGTGCACAAGAAAAAAGTGATCTCTTTTCTAAGCATTCGAGCTTGAGGCTTTTGGCACTGTGTGAGTGTAATGTGGGCAGAGCATCATCACACTGTGCACCCACTGTTCTCAGGAGTGTGAGCAGACAGGGTCACAGCTGTAAATCTTAAGGGATTTGGGGGAAAGAGCAGAGCTGAAGCCTGTCCACACTTGACAACTGAGAGTTCTTGTGTAGTTTCTGCTGAGCTCATGCACTGATGCTTTCATACAGAATTTACGCTTACCTTATGTTTCCTTTAGTGCTTCTATAAATCCCTACACAATGCAACCCACATCCCTCAAGCTGGAACAAAGGGCCAACATCAAGTCTAAAATATGCAGAGAATCTACCTGCAGGGCCAGGAACAATTGGTACCACACGCACAGAAGAATTTCCATTGACCATTCGCCCAAGGAAAAGGGCATCTTCTGTCTGCACGCAAATGCTTTGTGGTAACAGAACACTCCCCAAAATACCAACCTGGTTTTCTTAAAAAAAAATTGACTCTTTGTCAAAATTAAAAAATAAGACATGCCTCAGGTCCATCCAAGAATGAAGCACCCCCCTCAACCCTGTATCCATACACAAAGAAGATAAGTTCTATACACATCCCCCTTTTTGCTTCAGGAACAAATAAAGATATCAATCATTCTCAGAGTCCCACCGAGAGAGGGAAGTGAGGGGCAGAGTCATACAAAGCAAAGATGAGATGGTCAAAAAGATGGGAAAAATAAAAGCTGATCTCTTGAAGTCAGAGAGGCGATTCATAATTTATGAATCAACTCTGTTTGCAGTCATTTGTTGAAAAGGTGTAAATGCACAATAAGTGCTCAAGGATGCTGACAAAGTTAATCTAACTTTTATTGAGTTCTACATTTTTCACACTTGAAAAAATGTGTATCATCCAGATATGCAGACAATCGCAAATTTGATTTTTAACAAGAACAAACATAAATATTTGATGTTTTGAATTTTGACTTTTTTCAGACAGATAGTGAGATTAGTTTGATCTTTTTTTTAAAAAAATATTATTTTGGGTTCAAACTTCTGTAAATATGATTTTTAATTTCACCGTTATGTAGACACGATGGCTCAGTTGGTAGAGCTGCAGCCTTTCAGAGAGAAGGTCGCCAGATCAAATCCCGGCCAAGGACCTTACTGGGTGGAGTTTGCATGTTCTCTCCGTGCATGCGTGGGTTTTCTCTGGGTACTCCAGTTTCCTCCCACAGATTAAAAACATGCATGTTAGACTGATTGGTATCTCTAAATTGTCTCTAGGTGTGAGTGAGAGAGAGAATGGTTGTTTGTCTCATTTGTCTCTGTGTCCCTGTGATGGACTGGAGACATGTCCACGGAATCCCCCACATCTTGCACAGTGACTGCTGGATATGGGCACCAGTGACCCCCCACAAAAAGAATTGGGTTAAGATAATGGATGGATGTTATGCTGATGATGCATGGATCTTTTTGCTCTTCAGTCCTGAGGACCCCACCTGTTAGATCCTCCCTAAAATGTATGAAATAGGTGAAATGCGGTATAACTGTCTTCAGTTATATGTTTGTAGGAGTGAGATGTGTTTTTGTGGTCCTTCAAACACCTCTGCTAATCTAACTTCTCACTTAAAGGGTCATTATCATTTGATCTTTTGCATCATGCCAGTAACCCAGATGTTTTTGCCACCTATTAACTCTGATAAAGAAATGGGTTTTACAAGTCAGAAACACGCGTGTCCTCTTTAATGACAACATAAAGATAATTATTACTGCATTATCTTCATTTACTGTAGGTTGGATTGTTTTAACGCATTTGGGGTAGAGGCAGAGCAGCTGACTCGGGACTCGTAAGTCCCTGGTTCGATCCCCAGCCATTGCTACATGTCGTGGTGTCTCTGAGCAAGACACCCCTAATTGCTCCCCAGGTGCTTACATAGCTGCCCCCTGCTCCACCTGGGTGCATCTCAGGTGCGAGGGGTTAAATGCAGAGAACCAATTTTGCCATTATATGGGAACATACAATCATGACAACACATGGCACTTTATAATTGTTTATTATTATTATTGTTTGCATTAGCCTCTCAGTTGGCTCGTCTCCAGCTGGTTCTATATTCTGCAGCCAGACTCTTGTGGGACTAAGAAAAAGAACCAGCATCACTTATGTGTGTCATCATCTCTGCACCAGCTTCATGTTATATAGAGAACTGATTATATAATATTTCTGTTTATAGAGTTTTACATGATTTGACACCTATTTTTATACTGTATATGAATTCATGCGCCATTACATTAATCTAAAACTAGTTTTAGTAAGACAGATTGTGTCTTTGTTGTGGCACCATTGTAGATCCACCTCCCACTGTCCATCATGTGGAAATTTGTTGAGAGACATTTTCTTTGTCTTTTAACCGCAGTTATTGATTTTGGCATTTTATGTAACATGTCATTTATTTCTTTATTGATTTTTTTGTTTGTTTTGGACTATTGATGGATCTTTCTTTGAGCTATTGTTTTGGTGTTTATTATAAAACACTTTGGTCAGCTCTGCTTGTTTTGAATGTGTTTTATAAGTAAAACTGATTTGAATTACAATCTTGGCACATGTGGATAAAGGAGTAACGAAGGCTGATAGTATGATAAGTTGCCATGCCTACCTCTGAATCACAATGTTTTACAGAGACAATGAACACAGGGAACAGGAGGTTTTCACACAGTGAGAGCTGCAGCTATTTCAGTCAACTGTGAATGTGAAGCTATTGTCATGAGAAAAATATGCTTCATCTAATTAGACAGGACAGAGAGCGAACAGCTTCAAAAGGACAGAAACTCTTGCTCCTCTGTGAAATGCTGTCATTTCTCTTATATACAGTAATGATGACCACACATCTTACACTAAGTCTTTCACCCACACTGTCTCTTCAGTGAAATCAGTGGAACCTCAGTGTCCAAGTTCTGGATTGTTAGCTTATCAAGTTCAGGCTTGTTGCATGGAGGCAATAAAAAAGTCTGGAATTCGCCTCCTGACCCAAGATGTTCCAACTATTGAGCAGTGAACTCACCATCTCATGGTTTCTGGTTGTCAGCTTCATCTGCTTAGTCGCTCAGCTTTGTTTTCTTCTTTCTCTTATACAGTGTGATGGGCGATGAGAGGAGAGATGAGGTTGAAAAGTATAAGCTGAGTTTCAGAAGAGAAAACACAGAGTGGATCTAAGATTTTTTTTAAATGGGTGGAAAGACATGGACATAATGGTGCTTTTGTTCAAAGAAAGATGAAGACGTGGATAAAGAGGGGAGCGTAAATAGACTGACTGGCTAGGAGAGAAGTCATGAGACTGAAACCAAGAGGGATGAGAAGGAGTTTGCATCTTTTAGATTTTTCTCTCTCTTCTCTGGCCTGGCACTCATCCTTCTGGCAACACCATTGGTATCCATTGCATATGGGTAACCCTGTGGAGAGACACTCTCACAAGTAGCCAAGTTAAAGCTGCACTGCAAACTTTGAGGGGGATTTTCAAGGCAGTGTGCTTTTTTATAAAGTTTGAGGTAAACCATGAAGCCAAGCTGGGCTCTTATTAGGCACAATAATTCTCACAGCTGTTTCCGATCTGTTTGTGCCTCACGTGGGCCGACAAGAAATGAGGGATGAAAACCCTTTTCGTTTAAAGGATGGAAAATATCTAAGATACTTAACAGTAACAGCCATTCACCATTTAACTACTCAGAAAGAGTCTTACAGAACTTAACAATATCTTCAGAGACACTTGGCTCTTTTTGCAGGGGATGCTCAAGTTTCACAACATCAGATTTTACTTGCACAAATAATGCTTGTGAAAATTCCTGTTACAGCATGTGCACACAAAAAAATATCAAGTCATACTTGTGACCTGTCCAGGGTGTACCCTGCCTCTCGCACAGCCTGCTGGATATGGACACTAGTGACCCCCATGACCTGAAAAGGAAGAAGCGGGTAAAGATAATGGATGGATGGATGTATGATGTATGGATAAAAGTATTGTATTTCCTCAGCATACATCAGCTATTTATTCTATTAGTTATACAACAAAGAAAAGCAAGGTAAACACCAAGAGGAAATGGATTTCAGCCAAAATCGTCAAGTATAATAATGGGTTTTAATAAAACAAGAAATGCAAAAGTTAGATGTGAACTTTTCAGGAACTATTTGCCAACAATGGTCAGTTGTGTGCAAGGATGATGGGCAGAGAGTAACTGTGTGCGTTACATGCCTTTCTTCACCCAGACAAAGTTATTAATGTTGCAGATAATGTTGTTGAATCTGTTGGCTTCCATTTTTGTGCTGCTGCATGATGCTACAACAAAGAACTGCAATGGCCTCATATGACCTTTTTACATGGGCTCCACTCAGCCATGCTCGGGTTGACCCGGCACAGGTTCGGAGTCTTTACATTGATTTGTCCCATCCACTTCCAGTTCTGTTCTTTAACCCTACCCTTGCTGAGATTTCAAATGAGCTGAGTCAAGCTGTAGATGAGACGTCAGCAGACTGCAGGTGATTTGATTGGCCAGAGAGCAACATCATTCATGAGAGTCTCCTTCACAAGAATCAAATTTAACATTTAAAAAACTCGCAACCACAGCATTTGTTTTTGTCATTTTACTTTTTAGCTATATATACAATGCATCCATTAAAATGACAACACTGCTACTATCAGAAAGTGGGAGATAGATGGAACAGACCAAATGGACTCAGTTTACACCCGACAGGTAGAGGAAAAGGAGCTTCAACTCGGCCACAACATGTTTAGAAACCATGGCAGAGAATGCTGAGTGTGTTTTTTTTACGTACTTTGTTTCTCTTTTATTTACTCGTCATTAGTTGTTAGTTTCAGGGGATCTGCCTAAATTGAGGTAACAATAAGTTATATGTAAAATTATCGAGATATTGTTCAACTGTATCAGGTCAAATTAGGGTGAAGCAAGTTGTGCTTAGACTAGAAGTAAGTACATGCAAAACAGCATTAGGTACATGTACATATCCCATAGCTACCAACAACCTTACAAGAAAATTATCCCTGTTAGTAACTGGGTAGGTACCAGTTACATGCCTAGTAGGGATCAGGTACATGTGCTGTGGATACCAAGTATTTATCTCAAAAGGTACCAGATACAAACCTTGTGAGAAACCAGTAACTACGCCTGTAAGGACCTCAAAGTACCAGGTACTGAGTATGCAGTACGTACTGAGTTGCATTATGTATTGCTATGATAAATCCAGATGACTGTCCATTACTGCTCTGTGCTCAGTCTCAGTATAATCTGATTCAGTAAACGAAAACAAAGCCATCTTCTAAAAGTGACTTTTTTTTTAAATGGAGCACATGATGTAAAAAGTATAGAGAATGGAAGAGATTACATTCTTCCTGTGGGGCTCAAGTCCTGCTCAGTGGTCAGGCACACATGATGTACTGTTGTCTGCCTGTCAGTATTTGAGAATTATTTAGTCATTTTACATTGAAGAAAACCACAGTTGCTGATATGTACATTTCCTATCCAAAGTCCCAGTGACTCCGCCAAGACGTGAAAAATAATAGCTTGTCAGGAATGTGTAGGTCATGTAAGTGATGTATTTGAAGCCAAACAAAGTTTTCTTTTTATAAACTAACTGAAGTATGTCCTCTTGGCCCTCATCATGTTAGTAGCTTTTGAGTTTATTTAATTACAAAAATGAAAAGTGTGGGAAAATAATCAACAGGACGGCAGATCAAAACTGTGATATCGAGCACAAATCAAGAGAATAGATGTGTGCGGGAGTCGAACTTGGGTCCCAGGCAAAAGTAAGATAAATAGATCTCTGACAACCCACTTCCTTTTAGCCAGAGAACATAATTGTTGCCTATAATGTTAACGCTGATGTGAGATTCAAAAGCTAGCTGTGCATAAACCAGAATTAAAAAAAAACTATGGAAGAAATTGAAGAAATGCAAACACTATGTAAATGTGAATTTATGGAACTGTAACAAAGTAATAGATCCCCTTCTTGACCGAGTTTGTACTGAGCTGTGCTCAAAGGCTTTTCATGTAATTTGAAGTGGCTTTTTTGACAGGTTCTAAATAACTAATCACTTTTGTTAATCCTGTTGTAGATAACCCTTTGAACAAGCTCAGTTTGGAGAACTGGAGTTAAATTCTGACTGGATTACAGCTAGTTTGAAGCAGGGCCAAATCCAATGTGGATTGCTGCCAATCTAACAACTCAAATATCCAATACTCTATAGTAGCTCATTTGAACACTTTTCTAGACCTTTAAATATTTGTTAATTTTGCAGTTATTCCACCAGAAATATTATGATTTTCTGGTCAGAAGTGTCTCAGGCTGCACAAAAAGTGTTGCAACTAGCTTATGTTATCTGTGGTTGCAAATAACCACTGAATTATATGTAAATAATGTAATGTGATGCGATGTAATGCAAATTTGACAGCAATGTAAAGGTTAGAAGAAAGAGTTCATTTGAATGACCTGGAATTTTTTTAAGATTGGGCTTGTTTAAATATGGCTACAATCCAATTTTGTTTACACTAAACTAAATAAATTTAAAAAATTAGATTTTTATGTACTGTTATACATTTAAGAACTACTTTCACTGACCAGATATTAAAGTTAAAAACAGTGGTATTATAAAAATAATAAAAATGAACAACTTTGTTGATTTTCTTTTGGCTGCTCCCTTCTGCTGGGGTCATCGCAGCGAGTGAACCCACATAAAACATTGGGCAATTCTTTTACACCCGGGCTCGAATCAGCAGCCTCAGGGTTACAAGTCTACGGCACTGACCACTGAGCTACCACAGCCCCTCTTTAAAGACAAACTACAGTCAACTGAAATAGCACAGATTTTAAAAACAAAGAAACGTGCAACAAATATCAACATGTTCTTCTCAGCTAGAACTAAAAACTAATAAAATCAAATGGATTTTAAGTGGGAATTTAAAATGGTCTATGGTCTGAATGGCTCTTATTCACCAAGTTAAGCTGTTCCACACAGTCAGAGCCACAAATGAAAAAAATCAGTGCTGAGCTCTGGATGGAATGTAAAGATACAGGAGTCCTGACAGATATGGTGGTGCCATGCCATTCAAACTCTTAAAAAAACAAGCAAAGCAATGTGAAGTAGGTTCGGAAGTGGAGCAGAAGCCAGCAATGCCACACACTATTAGAAAAAATTGCAATGTATGATAATATTATGTAAATATTACAATGCCATTATCAACTGTGATTAAACCCCTCCCTCATTTTCTCTTCTGTCATCAGTATCATTTAAGGTATAATCACCAACGTTTGGGAGAATCTGTTGGAGTAATCAAACATATTATTAACATGCAGAACATGAAGTCTGCTAGTCTACTTGGAACATATTGACATGCAATTCTGAAATGCAAGTAGGCACGCAATGTAAACAAAGCACTTTTACTTGGATACTTTACTCAACAAATATGTGTAAAAAGGTACCAGTACACCAAAATGATCAGACTTCTCAATCCCATCCAGCTTTTTCATGAATGTTGCAATTGTTGACCTATTTTAAATCACGCCAGCTGTTTCCATATGTGATTAAACACGTGTTGGTTAGCAGTCAGTCAAAAGATTTGCTTGCAGTGATTTTTTAAATTAAAGAACAGATTTACTTTTACCATAAAAAATGTGCCAATTTTGTTGTTCACTTATTCTCCGGGTACTCCAGTTTACCCCCACAGACCAAAAACATGCATGTTAGGCTGATTGATAACTCTAAATTGTCTCTAGGTGTGAGTGAGAGAGTGAATGGTTGTTTTTTTTTTTTTTTTTTTTTTTTTTTTCTTGATGGCCTCCCTTCTCCCCTTACAGCCATCATATTTATTCTTTTTTTATTTTTGTTTTTGTTTTATTTGTATTTATTTTTTTTATTTTGGAGTGTTCCTTTATGTTTTTTTTTCCCCAATAGGATAGAAAGAAAGAAAAGACAAAGTAAGACTCCAAAATATAAGAAATATATACAAATAGAGCACACGTCAAAACACCCGGCCACTGTCTGTTCACCTGCAAAGAACATGACAAAACATAGCAACAAAATACATATGTATAAAGAACTTAAAATATTCATGGCTTTGCAGTAAGTTTCCATAAATATATATACCCATACCTACGCCTATATACATACATACATACATACACATGAATATACACTCACATACATATCTATATATCTACATATAAAGCCTAAATAAGCATCCCTGCTTCTATTTGTGTGTGGTTGTGAGCATGCATAAGTGTATAAGGCTTCTCTAATAGAACATTTATTAGTAACTGTGAAGCAGCAGAGACCCGACCCCCAAGACCAGAGGCAGATGAAAAAGGGGGGACCAGAGTCCAAGACCCCAGGAGGGACCCCGACCGCGGAGCCCCCAGAGCCACCCACACAGGACGAACCACTCACCCACCCCCCAGAACGGAGCACAGGGGAGATCCGGAAGATCCCCACCAGCAACCACATACAGTGACCCCCCGGGGCCAACAGCGACAAACTCATAGGCCCCCGTCGGCACCCGCCGCACCGATGTAGGTCCAGGTCCAGGCACCGAGGCCCGGGCACCGAGGACTCACACCACCCAGGCCAAGGCCTGACAGGGCCAGAGGACCCGAGCCCCACCAGGCAGACACCAGGCCGAGCCGACACACGCCCAAGCGCCCAGCCCCCGATACCAAGGGCCCCAAGCGCGCCGGCAGGCAAGGGCACACCCCACCAGGGGGCCGCACGATAGGGGCGCGATGCCAAGCACCCCCAGTTGTATCAAAGAGGGGGCAGTCCGAGTCTTGGCCTAACAAATATCCATTCATACACAGACACAATCACACTATCCCAACCTCAATCTCACATTCATTCACTCAAAGACATACAATAACGATACATTTCATTCTTATTCCCGATACACACTCTAAACCCCCCAGGTCCAAGACATGTACCCGCCCTCTACAGGGGGCAGCCCATGCCCAAACCCAGGAGGTAAACCCATTCATTCCTGAGCGGAGAAGAGCCAATACCCCAGAACCGGCCCAGGCCATGCCCCGCCGACAGGACACCCCCCCACCATGAAGAGGACACGCCACCAACCACCCCCACACACCGTCAACAACCAAACACGCACCCCCAGCCGACCGCCTGCCAGGCCCCGGCAGCCACCCCGGTCAGCGGGCCAACCATGGCACCCAAGAGCCAAGCTCAGGGGGTCCAAACAACCCCAGGGAGAGCACAGCGCCAGCACCGCCCACGGCAACCCCCAGACCCCGAACCCCCACATAGTCCTGGTCAACACCCGACGGCCTGCCCTTCTCCCGGACCCCACCCCCGGAATGGCAGTCAGGGAACTAGGTGGGTAGGAAGAGGAGAAAAAATAAATAAATAAATAAATAAATAAAAATAAGACCCCGACACATACACCCCCACCCCTAGATGTGCTGTTGATGTGTGTTGTTGTAGAGTGCCATTAAAAAGGAAAGAAGAAGGAGCAAAGGCTGGCAAGGTGCCAGTTTCCCCTCCACCCCAACTCTATCCAAACCCTAGTGTCTAAATGTAACCGTTGTAAGTGAGCACAGGCACAGGGGGTGAGAGTAAAGTCATCACACCACCCATAGCCATGTGCCCACTTCAAATTCCTATATATGAATGTCATGAGGATGTTATGAATGAATGTCTAAGGTGTACAATAAAATTGAGTCCCAGGTGGCTATGGTCAACAAAGATGTAAAATTGTTGCAGCACACCCGAGCCCAAACAACCCTAAATGTGTGGAATTGAAATGAAGAGGGTGGAGGTGCATGGTGAGGGATGGGGAGAAATAACTGTGAGAGCAAATGCTCCCACAGGGAGTCAGCTCCCCCACTGACCCAACAGCCCCCCCCCCCCCCCCCAGCCCCCCAAGGTCCACCCAGGGATTGAGGCCAAGACACCTCTCCATCTGGACCGACCGCCAGGCCCGCTGAGCTCCAGACCAGAGAGGGACAGAGCCCCGAGGGCCGCCATAAGCCGCACCAGCAGCCTACACACCCGAGGGCCACCAGGACCCCCACAGACCGCAGTCAGCCCGCTACCAGATGGAGCCAAACCCCACCAGGACGACCCGGCCAAGAGCGCCCGCCCAACCGCCGACAGTGCCAGGAAGCACCGGGAGCGAGCCCCCACCACAGGAAAGGGGCCAGCCAGCCAGCCATGCACAGTCCCGGGCCGCCCCCAAGGACATCCACCCCATCCCCACCCCAGAAGAAATACTACACCCACCCCTCATTCGGACATCTCTCAAAACACATAGCACACTAGACACCTAGGCTGGGTCAAACTACCCCCTCTTAGGGGCCACTGGTCACGCCCCCAAACACCCAACCCCCCAGCCCATGAACCCACAACCCACCAGCGAGCCGAAGGCCCCCGCCCAGAACCGGGCACCAGAGCGCAAGCCGGCCCAGAGCCCGGCAACCCGCCCGCCAGAGCCCAAGATCCCCGAACCCCACAGGCCCAAGCCCGGGGGCGATAAGCCCCCAGAACCCCAAGCCCCCGCGCCCACCCCGAACCCACACCAGCACAGCCAGGCTACCAGATCGGTGACCCACGACCGCCGCCACAGACCACCTGAGGGCCTGCATGCAGCCACCAGCAGACATCCCCCAGAACCACCCAGGCCCTCCCCAGAGGGAAAGCAGTGCCCCCCTGCCCAGGTACCCCCAAGAGCCCAGCCCCCGGCAACCCCCCCGGGGCCCCAAACCCATACACCCGCCTCCACATCAACCCCAAGGCCCCACAAGGTCAGATCCCAAACTACCCACCCTCACTATGTAACGGAGCCGATCAAAGGAGCCCACAGAGATTGATCCAATGTGTCGGCAGATGCTGTTTCAAGACTGATATGATCTAACAGAAGATTTTTATACTGATTAATGCTAAGATTATTTTTATTTTTCCAATTCAGGAGTATGGTTTTCTTTGCGATGCATAAGGCAGTGAAAATCATGCGACATGTATTTTTTTCCAGGGTAACATCTTCCAAGATAGCCAATAAGCAAACAGACGGAGAGAGTGGAATATTACATTTCAGACATTTAGACAAGTCTTCACAAACCTGGACCCAGAACCTCTGAACGGGTGGGCAGAACCAGAGTGCATGGATATAATCATCAGGAATATTGCCTGTGCACTGTGAGCAGTTGTTAGATGATGTAAATCCCATCCTAAACATTCGCTGACCTGTATAATGTACTCTATAAAGAACTTTATACTGTATTAATTGTAAGTTGGAGATTCTAGTCATTTTAAATGTTCTTAAACATATTTGAGACCAGGTGTTTTGGTCAAAATTGATTGATAAATCTGATTCCCATTTTGCAACAGGTAACATTATGGAGTCATTGATTCTAGACAATTTCTTGTATATTTTAGATAATAATTTGGGGGATTTAAGATTAAGGAACTCTAACACACATATTGGTGTTTCTAACAAAGTTTTATTAAGCTTAAATTTCTTTTTTATGATAGACTTAATTTGTTGATATTCTAAGAAGTATTTATTTTCCATGTCAAATTGTATTATTAAATTATTAAATGGAATAAAGTCTACACCTTCATATATGTGTTCCAGACGTTCAATTCCCTTGACTCTCCAACCTGGGAAATTTAACATATTATTTTCTTGTAGGATGTCAGGATTGTTCCAGATGGGTGTATGTCTACAGGGGAGTAGTGAAGATTTTGTCATTTTCAAATACTCCCACCATGCTGTCAGAGAAGAGCTAATACTGATGCTTTTAAAGCAAACATGTCTTTTTATATTTGTGCTAATAAACGGTAGATCTGAAATCTTAATATTATTGCATAAAGTTTGTTCTATGTCTATCCAAGTTTCATCTAATGTATTTGGATTTAACCACTTTGAGATATATTGTAACCTATTGGCTAAATAGTAGTGATAGAAGTTGGGAAGTTCTAATCCTCCGGTATCTTTGGATTTCTGTAATGCTTTTAAGCTAATACGTGGAGTTTTGTTTTTCCAAAGGAATTTAGATATCAAAGAGTCCAGTGACTTAAACCATTCAGTTGAAGGTTTATTTGGAATCATTGAGAATAAATAGTTTATTCTCGGCAGGACCATCATTTTTACTGAGGCAACTCTTCCCATAAGTGATATGGGCAGAGATTTCCATCTAGTAAGATCATCTTCAATGTTCTTTAAAATTGGGATATGATTCAATTTTATTAAGTCTTCCAATCTAGGAGAAATATTAATGCCCAAGTATGTAATGTTACCTGATTGTAGTCGTTCATTGAGAGAAGTATTAAACACGCAGTTTATTGGAAGAGCTGTAGATTTTGACCAATTTATAGAATAATCAGAAACTTTTGAGAATGAGTTTATTAATTCGATAACATTAGATATTGAATTTTCTGTGTTCTGAAGAAAAAGTAAAACATCGTCAGCATAAAGACTAATTTTATGTTCTATATTTTTACACAGTATACCTTTAATATCAGCAGTTTGTCTTATTGCTGCTGCTAAAGGTTCAATAAAAATAGCAAATAGTGCAGGTGAAAGTGGACATCCCTGCCTGGTCCCCCTCTGTAAACAGAAGCTTGAAGATATTTGATTATTTGTCCTGACACATGCTCTTGGTGAGTTATATAATATTTTTAACCAATTAATGAAATGGTCCCCAAAACCAAATTTACTCAATGTAGAAAATAAAAATTTCCAGTTTACCCTATCAAATGCTTTTTCTGCGTCCAAAGACAAAATAGCTGTTTCAATATTTTTACTATATGAATACTCTATTAAATTATATAATCTGCGTGTGTTTGTGGTCGAGTGTCTTCCTTTTATGAATCCAGTTTGGTCAGGATGAATAATGAGAGGAATTATTTTCTCTAATCTTTTAGAGAGGACTTTACTAATTATTTTAACATCCACATTAATAAGAGAGATGGGGCGATAACTGGTAGGTAGTACTGGGTCTTTGCCTGGTTTTAATAGTAGACTAATGTTGGCTGAATTCATATGTGTTGGAAATCTGCCATTTTCTTCTGACTCATGTAGCATTCTGTGAAATATTGGTTCCAGGATGTTCCAGAACTCTTTATAAAATTCTGCTGGATATCCATCTGGGCCTGGAGATTTCTTATTAGGCATGTTTTTAATGGCTTCACGGAGCTCATCTGATGTTAATGGTGAGTCTAGTTCTGAAGATTGACTACTGTCTAGTTTTGGAAGTATTACTCTCTCCAAGAATTGATTAATATCTTCATCTGTCGGATTTATTTGTGGAGTGTATAGAGTTTTATAGAAATCTCTAAAAACACTATTTACTTTTTCCTCGTCATAAGTTATGTTACCATTTGTGTCTTTAATACCATATATAGATGTTTTTTCTTTATTTAATTTGAGTTGATTAGCTAAAAAGCTACCGGATTTATTACTGTGTTCAAAATGTTCCAAGCGAAGTCTTTGTACCAAGAATTTGTTTTTTTTGTCAATACATTCATTTAGTTCTAATTTTATCTTGCGTAGTTTTTTCTGTGTTTCCTCTCCTTGTAAACTTTCTAATAATTTGATAGATTTCTCTAATTCCTCAATACGTTTATTTTCTTTTTTCTTTTTGTTTGTTGCGTAGGATATTATTTTCCCTCTCATAACTGTTTTCCCAGCCTCCCAGAGTGTACACGCTGATGTACCTGGCAAGTCATTAAACTCTAAATACGATGTCCATTCATTTTTAAAGTATTGTATAAATTCTTCGTCCATAAGCAGTGAGGTATTTAATCTCCAGTTTATACTTTTTGGGATTTCTTTCTTATTATCTAAATTTAAAGTAACTGGTGCATGATCGCTGACAGCAATAGGGTGTATCTTAGTGTCTGAAATGTTGGTCAGCAATGAGTTGCTGATTATAAAATAATCCAGACGAGAGTAAGAGTGATGCACATGTGAAAAGAAAGAATACTCTTTACTATTAGGGTGAAGAGACCGCCATGCATCGCAGAGTCCATAATCACTCATGTACTGTTTAACTACATTTATGGATTGCCAACTGCGTTGAGCTCCTACTGTATTCAGCCTGTCTATTTTGTTATCTAGACCAAAGTTAAGATCACCTCCCAGTACCAGCGAGCAATCCATGTGATTTGATAGAGTAGAAAAGAGATCATGAAAAAAAGCAGCATCGTCCACATTTGGCCCATATAAGCTAACAATACAATATTTTTGACTGAGTATGGATAATTTTAATATTATATATCTACCTTGCGGGTCTATAACTGTGTCTAATATTGTGAAGTTCACATTTTTATGTATTAATATTGCTACTCCTCTCTGTCTTGAGTTATAGCAGGCTGAAAATACATGAGGAAACTCAGGAGATTTTAGCTCATCCACAGTTGACGGTAATTTATGAATCTCTTGGAGTAATACAACATCTGCCTTTAATCTTTTAATCTGGCTGAAGATTCTATTTTTTTTATGTTGGCTACCGGCTCCATTAATATTCCATGTGACAAACCTTAAGATACCCATATTTGTGCTTGTGAAAATATAATTAAACCACACCCATTATCACAAATATCAAAAATAGTAAAACACCCAGACAATAACATAATCCTTAATGATTGATTATTTATGATTTATAGATAAACTAAGTGCTGTTTTTGAAGGTAAATCATGGATGTATTCCTTTATGATGTATTTGTATGTATGTATATGGATATATATAAGCCTTTGTGCCTGTGTGCTAATAATTGTTGAGTCAGAAAAATAGAGACAAAAAAAAGAAAGTGAGATGATAATAAACACGTAAAGATAAAAGAAGAGAAAATAAAAAAAGAACCCCCTTACCACATTAAGTGTCATGCCACCGTGTACCACCACCATCTGTGTAACCCACCAACCGAGCTGTGCTGAAAAATTACATAAATATCTGGTAAGAAATATGAATATATATGCTTGCTAATACATTTTAAGTAAAATTAGCAACTGAAGATCATACTTACCTTATTTATATTATTAATAGAGCCAGGGAGTAACCTCTGGATCTCTAAACAGCTGACCATTGATGTAAAGTTTGTCCACAGCCACCGCAGCTCTTCTGCCCTCGTTTATATTTTTCTTCCTAATCGGGAACAGAACGCGCCTTCTACTCAGAATCTCTGCAGGGAATTGATCGTTCATGCTAAAGTTCGTGTCACGCAGTTCCCTACCTCGGCTTTTTACTTGTTCTTTTTGTTTATAGTGCTCAAACTTAGCTACAATCGGCCGCGGCCGATTGCTTCCAGGCTTCTTACCTCCGAGGCGGTGGACCCGGTGAAAAGTGATGGAATTAACCGCGTCACTCGGCAACTTCAGCTGATTCTGGAAGAAGTCACGGACGGAGGCCTCATGGTTGTTTGTCTCATTTGTCTCTGTGTCCCTGTGATGGACTGGGGACCTGTCTAGGGTGTCCAGACCTCTCACACAGTGACTGCTGGACTTGGGCACCAGTGACCCCCATGACCCAAAAAGAAGCTGTGTGTAAAGATAATGGACGGATAGGAAACGTCTTTGGATTGGTCTTCATGATATTGCAATGAGTACCTTTAAGACCTATGATAGGAGAATTACAGGCAGTCTGATATGTCTGACAATTCAATCTCTGAGTGACTCAGCTACCAGCCACTTATTACATCATGCACCGATCACAGCAGGAGAGCTCCTTACTGAGAGTCCTCTGGTCACAGAAACACATCCAGTGATGACAACAAAGTCCATGCTCAATAATCCAGGTATACAATCCAACATTTTTCAGTCAGGTCATCTGGACAGTTTCTTTGTTTTGTGCTGAAACGTTTCGCCTTCGGTCCAGAAGGCTTCATCAGTCAAGGAAACACAACAAAACTGATTCTTCCTCCAAAGTGGAACAAACCAGTTCTGCTTGTGATAAGATGGTCTCTTTGGTACGCCCCCTCCTCCATTGCCGGCTCTCTTCCTTGTTGACAGTCTTGTCAAACTGGTTGAAAACAACAAAGCCCATGCTCAATAATCCAGGTCTACAATCCAACATTTTTCAGTCAGGTCATCTGGACAGTTTCTTTTTCGTGCTGAAACGTTTCGCCTTCGGTCCGGAAGGCTTCAAGTGATCATCCAGTGATGAGTAACCTGCAGTCGGACCATCTGCAGTGCATTTTTGTGATGCATTATCATCATCGCCAAGACAGCCATTAAGTTTTACACAAACAGACCCACACTCACAGACATGTTTGATTAGGCTATGACCTTTGACCTGTTTAGACTATCTGTGACTGAGGTCGTGTGCATGCGTGTGTGTTTATTACCTGCTTGCCTAATGGCTGTGTGATGTATCTATTCCACAAGCTATAATTCTTCACGCAGCTTCAGATTTCTAAACAGACCTTTTTACATGTGTCCATTAAAAGGCTTGTGTATGTTGTGTCATGCTTGTGTTCATCTGCACAGCTGTGTCTTTGTGACGGAGAACCGGTTCCGTTATTTGTCCTCACAGCCATTACTTAATCATGCAAATCCCCCAAAATGAGCATACTCCATCTTCAAAACCCTTTAATATCCACTTCCAAACTAAAACACTCCAAAGCTAAAAAAAACTTTCAGCACACACGTGCCCTGGTTTCTAGTTTTCCAAGTATCATTAAAAGGTCATCTCCTTGCGTGCACAAACAAATACAATCATAATTTAAGAGGAGGGTGGAGGAGCAAAAACACATTCGCACATGATGGAGGCACTCCCTCTGTGGTGACTGAGGTTTCACAATATGGGATTTTGGGAAGGTTTTCAAAAGAGGCGCGTGACCCCTTGTTCTGACAACAGCTGAGGCCATGATCCCCCAACACACACACACACACACACACACACACACTTAGATAAGGGTCTCCAGAGAACAGCTCTGTGTGACACAGTGACACAATCAGTCAGTTGATATTGCTTCTATTGACAGCCGTTGGAAGAGCTTCCTCTTGTTTGATGATCTGTCACCTTTAAGTGTGTCGCTCTCTTTTCACTCCAGTTTTCCCTTCCTCCATCTGTTTTCTGTCCTACGCCGACCTTTATGTTCATACGAATTTTCTTCTCACTGTTTTATCCTGTACTTCTTTCCGCCAACACCATCCACTCTGCAAAGCAATCTTTTATTAATTTCTGATGCCCTTTGGAGAAAACGCCACGCACAACCAGACAGACGGTGCACGAACCCCCAAAAGAACAATTTACCTATTGATCCAATCGTCCCGAATCGAAAAGAGCAGAACAAAATGATTCCTTCCATGGAGAGGGGGGGAAATGACAAAAGGATAGTGAAAGGGGAGTCATGCATATTTCATATCTGCGTTACACTTTCTGCCCATGCATAATGTAGACACAGTTTAGGGATGAGGGTGAGGGTTTAAGCCGGGGAAATGAAATGGAAAATGAGATACTGTAACACCAGCTAATGGCCAATCGGTCATTTTTAATTTGACTGCAGCACGTCTGTGCACAAACAGCCAATGTTCTGACACAAAGTCCACCTCCAAAGTTCAAGTCAAGACCAAAAAAGAAAACATGTCTACTTTAATCTAAAGAGGAGATAACTATTGAGATTTTGTTTAAATGAGCACAACCTTCTTGAACTATTTTAATCCGGTTTTAAAACTCACCACAGTATAAGTACTGAGTCGGCACTGTTGTAAGTAATGACATTGTTTTAGCCACAGACTGGTCACTGTGTAGTTTTAATGCTGTTGGACCAAACAGCTGCCTTTGACACAGTGGACCATCGAATCAGATCCTCTTGTCTCACCTGGAAAAATTGGGGTGCATACAGGGACCCTTTATGCTCTGCAGTGGTTTAGATCCTACTTAACAAAGAGGAGGATTTTGTGTGCTTGTTGGAGCAGTTGAGTCCTCAGTAGCGCCTCATATGCGGAGTACCTCCGGGATCTATACTTGGCCTTCTTCCTTTTTCCCTTTACTCCCTCTAGGATCTATTCTCCAGAAACGTAGTGCCAGTTTCCATTTTTATGTTGATGACAGCCAAATTTCCATCCATCCATCCATTTTCTTTTACCCGCTTATTCCATTTTTGGGTCACGGGGGTCGCTGGTGCCCATGTCCAGCAATCACTGTGCGAGGGGCGGGGTACACCCTGGACGGGTCGCAAGTCCATCACAGGGCCACATAGAGACAAACGAGACAAACATTCACTCTCTCACTCACACCTAGGGACAATTTAGAGTTACCAATCAGCCTAACATGCATGTTTTTGGACTGTGGGAGGAAACCGGAGTACCCGGAGAAAACCCACGCATGCACGGAGAGAACATGCAAACTCCACCCAAAAAGGCCCCTGGACCGGGGTTTGAACCAGGGACCTGCTTGCTGAGAGGCAGCAGCTCTACCAGTTGCGCCACCGTGCTGCCTACAGCCAAATTTATGTTCCGTTAAAACAAGAAAAGCAATACTCTATGTACCAACTCCTGGAATGTATTGCAGAAGTCAGAGCATGTATATAGCTGAACAGTTTACATCTTAATGAGCAAAAGACCAAGGTTTTGTTGTTTAAGCCCAGTGACGATTCCAAAATACATGCTGATCTGGGTCCTTCAACGCAACACCTGACTCAGACAGCAACTAACCTGGGTATGAGGCTGGACAATGATTTTAAACTAGATGCACTTATTAAAATCAGTGGTCAAGTCCAGCTTTTATCACTTAAGTGGCCATGGTCAAACACTTTATTTCACGGCATCATCTTGGGATTTTAAATCCATGCTTTTATCACAACTCATTTAGACTACTGTAATGCACTCTATGTTGGTCTGATTCAGTCATTACTGACTCAGCTTCAGCCGAGAAGCAGAATGCTGCTGCTTGCTTTGTAACTGGCACCAGAAAATGAGAGCACATCACCCCTGTTTTAGAACCACTACATCGGCATTTCCGGATTAATTTTAAGGGTCTTTCATTTGTTTTTAAATGTCTTCATGTTATCCCAGCACGTCTGTCTGACCTGCTCCAGCTGTACGTTCTCTCGTGCTCGCTCAGATCGGCAGATAAATTCCTGTTAGTTGTTCCAAAATCAAAGAGGAGGCGGAGAAGTGACCGAGTGTTTTCAGTCACTGCCCATAAACTGTGGAATGAGCTGGCTTTGCACATTAGACAGACCGACTCACTTCCTGTTTTAAAATCTTCTCTTAAAACTCTTTTTTTTCTTGGATTTTCACTCAACTTGAGAAGTTGTCTTTTAATGTTTTTTGCTGTTTTTATTGTTCAAGTGTATGTTGATTTTATGATTTTTATGGTTCAGTATTTTTACTGTTTCAATCACTTTGATTGTTTTTATGTTTGTTTTTATGTGTTATCAGCACTTTGGTCAACACTGCTGCTTTTTAAAGTGCTTTATAAAAAAGTTGTATTGAATTGTATAACTGATGTGCAAAATGTGTTCAGTGGATAATTGGCTATTTCCTGTTTCTGGAACAAAAAAAAAAGTCAAACATGAAATGCAAAAAGTGGGCTATATTGTTCTTGCTTGTGTGTGTTTGTTTGTTAGTAAAATATCTCATTACACAGTAGACAAATTTTAATGAAAATTTCATAAAGCAATGAATAGATGAACATCTACAACTGATTAACATTTTGATTCAGCCTAATTCAAAATGGCCACCGCAGCCAACTAACCTTAGAAAACACAAGAATTCCAACAACTTTATCAATTTGACTCTGAGCTAATATTTGGTGTGGTAGTACCCTTTTATTTTTGTCGTGGAGCAAGAAAGCGTTGCTTTGCAACATTGGTGTTTGGAAGCATGAGATTTTCAAATGAAATAATTATGAATGTGTCTTTTCTGTAATGCTTTACTGGGAGGTCCAGGAACATTTGGTCAGCCCACCACTTTGGTCCAGACAGAATCTCAACAGCTAATGAAGTGATTAAACAATCATGGCCCACAGAAAATAGTACCGGTAAATGGAGCCTTTGAGTCTTTCAATAAACCTAGTTAATGTTTTAACTTTGTCCAATATTTTGGTTCGTCACACATTCTTAAAGCTGATTTTTTTTAAATAGGCATTTCCATTCAATATAAAAAATATTTAATTACTAATGGCACCTTTGACAGTCCGTATCCTCCTCTTTACATTTAGTTAGTAAGTACAGCAAGCGATCCAACATCAACCAAACCAAAGATGCAAGGAGACACTTTGAGGTATAAGAAGAAGAATAAATGGCATCTTTGTTGTTTTCTCAGAGGTTTGTCCCAAGTCTTTAAACTCAGTTCAGGAATAATACAACACAAGAAACAGAAGTGCCATTTTTCATGGTGAACTTATAATTGATGTACCTAATGGTTGGTTGCTGATGAGACCAGAGCAACCAAGACAAGAGAGAATAGCTGAGGGAAATATGAGAGGAAAACAGCTAGGCTGGATAGGTAACAAAAACTGATGGCTAAGAACAAAAAAACACTGGCAAGACATAAAGTACACAAAAATATACTCAGAAATTTGAAAAGACAAGGGTCTGAATATAGAACTGGACAAAAATGATCAAAAACTAAACATGACATTACCAATGAGACGTTAGCAAATTGTGGTAAATTATTATGTTGATCAGGGTAAACAATATTTGTTAAATATCTGTCCAATAGTAACAGTAGTACTGTAACAAGCAGGGTGGAATGAGAAACAAACAAAATATATTTTTAAAAATCTGCCTCACCAAAAGTATTGCTGAAGTTGTTCTGCACCCTGCTGCAGAGATTACCACAGCAAGCAAACAGACAAAAGATTTGGTAATCATTTAATGCTCGACGCCCTTCCTGACACAACCTGGACTCAAACCTGCGGCCTCAGGATTACAAGACTGCAGCACTGTCCACCAAGCTACCAGAGCCCCAGTGGTATTGCTGAAGTAAAGGCTAGTTTGACTTTAAAAATAAAAAAAAAAAATCAGTGAAACTAACTAAAAACTTCAACTTGCTAGTTCTTGAAGTTATTAGCGTGACCTAAGAAAGTTCAAATCCATGTTGGTGAATTATACTGAGGTATACAATAGCCTCAACAGTACTTTATGTTTATCACTAATTATTAAGACATATTGTGAAATAAACAGAAAAACAAAATTCACACCATGCTAGTTTTCAGAGTTAGCAAGAGATGCTGTAAAGGAGATGTAAGGTGACCCTCATAATCAGGTTGAACAACAAAATGAAACCGAAAGTGTAAAAATGTATAGGTTCAGTGTTGACCTGGAGACAGCAGGTTTTTATGTCCTAATTTAGATCATTTGGATATTTTTTTTACTAGTTGACACTTTTCAAGATAATCTTTAGTTACTTCTTCATCATCACAGCATTGTACAAATATTACATGCTTATGTTATGTTATTTTATATATGTTAACTATATGATGTTTGGATATAACTGAAAACAATAATTGCATCTTAAATTCAGAACCAAAGATTCAGAGAGATTTATTTGTCATACACACCACACGTGATACATGAGGTGGAACGAAACTATGTACACAGTCCCAGTTACATCCAACAAACAACACAAATTGTAAAGAAAAACATTCGTAAGATCTGAGTCATGAACTAAGAATATACTACATTCACTAAACTAAGAATACACAAAACTAAGAATACACAAGACTAAGAATACACTAAGCACTAATGGTACAAAAATATGCACCAAAACAGCAGCAGCACGAACATGAGTCTGTGTGAGCAGATGAGGATTAATGAACAAGCAACATGAAATAGTCAGCAGTACATATCAACAACCAAGTGGCATTACAGTGATTTTACAGCGATGTCAAATTTCCCAGCACTCTTTTGTTCCTTATTTTTATGTGTTTGATCCAGTTCCAGTCAGCCATGTTTTGTGTCACAGTGTCTCTGCGTAAGCCAGGCCACTTGTCCCATCAGTGAGACTTTGAAGAACAAGGCCTGGACATCATCTGCATTCTGATGTAGCATTTAACAGAAGACTGTGAGTAAGAGGGGGTCAGTAACTTCATCTTGACAAAGAAAATCCCTTCCTTTAAGTGGCTTTAACAGAGAGCTGCTAAAGTGCCCAATTCCTGTATTTTCTTGGTGGATGTACAATTAAACCAGAAACAGAGTCAAAGCGGAGGAAGTTGAGAGTTTCAAATGGTTCACGGAGCAGATGGAAATGAGACAATGAGCTTTCTGGCAGCAGCCTCCCAGTTTAATGAGGCTTGCTGTTGGTCTTCCTCCATTTTTAAAGCCTCACTTTTCCTGCTTTTCTGAACAAATGATTAATTCTTAAATATCTCTGGCTTCTTCCTTCCACCTTTCTTCCTTTCTGACTGAGCATGCTGATAGTTGCCAATTCAGCGCTTGGCAAACAAACAGATTTATTACCTTAGACATTCCTTTTCCAATCCAAACCCCTCTCCTCTTTGTCTGCCATCTCCAAAGGCCTATTTTTGAACCCAGATGTGCACGACACATATAACAAAACCCACTCAAGGTGTGTTTCTGTGATCAACAAGAGATGTTCACGGTCCTCTTCCAATCAAACAGATGTCATAAATCAACATCTCTCTGAGGAAGCCACGCTGAGAAAGGAGGAGCGGGAGGGGACGAGGGAAAAATGAGGAACAAAGGAATGATCAAGGAGGCTTTGAAAAGCGGCAGGCGGCTTAACGCACACACAGACACACACACACAGGGGGACAGTAACAATGGTGAGGATGTGGTTTCTATAAAATTATGCAACCTCAACTACTCTCTTTCCCTTTCTCCCTCTGTGTCTTGTAAACAATGAGAATAATTTGCAGATTCAAATGAGATTTTTCCCCACTGTGTGCCTGGTTTCTGGCTAAAACACAGCATAAAAGTTGTCAGATGGGCTCATTAAGGTTGGCTGGAGCTGAGCCGAAGTCATCAATCATAAAGAAAGGAGAAGGGGGTAGTCTAACAGTATGTCTAGATGGTGTTTAAATAGACTGTAATGGGCAAATAAATGACCCCGGTGCATTTGGTTTTGACGTGTACTCTGGGTAGTTTGAGTCTAATTAGACTGATGAAAAATGAATGAAATTTGTAAATTCATTAAGAAATCTTTGAATTGCCCAAAACACTTGAAATTATGCTGAGATACATTTTTCAGTGTGTGTATATACAGAATGTGTTTATTTATGAACATCAAAAATCAAAGGAGCTGTTAACAAGTGGAAAAAAAAAACAGGAATGAGAAAATATGCCGGCATGCTGATCGTTCTGTTCTAACCAATGATTAGCTTTGTACACACGTACACATGTAAAACTTTGCTTAACATGTGCAACTTGAATAATATTCGATGATTAATGTTAAACACAACATGTCAGTTTGGGAAAAACACAAATAAAAAGGATCAATCAAACAGTTAACCTGCTGAGTAAGAAGACTTGAGAGGGGGGATAATTAAAGTAATTATGGTACATGGGAGCTGTGGATCCATGTTAATGGTTCCCAGAATACAGCATAAATTCTTAGAATTCTGTAAAAAACAAGTCGTTTTTGAAACGGTTTCTTTGTGGAACAAACCGACAGACCAAGAGTCCATCCAACCAACATATTTTGCTCTCTTATCAGTCATCTGTTGAGGCATCAGATTTCAATGTGTGCACCAGCTGTGCGCCCAGTATCTAGATGAGCTTCCTCTGGGTGGTCCAGTTTCTCCTCACAGTCAAACCACACAGTCGAACTGCATGCATGCAGGACGAACTGAAATATCTGAACGTCTGGTTCTGTAATACATCCCCTGTTGGAATAAACTCTGCTTTTGTTGTTAACCTGAGTTATCTGACCCATGAGACATGTACATGGTATATGCATGTTAGCTTCAAACTTAGCATGGTAGTTTCAGTATTGATGGCCAGAGAGGGACAAGACTTATAAATCTAAAGATCATACTGTAAAAAATACATGGACGGTACTTATATAGCATTTTTCTATCATATCCAGATACTCAAAGCTCTTTACACTACAATCTGTGTCCTCATTTACCCAGTCATAGAGCACTTTACTAGATCTATACAAAGAATAATCAGTGCTTTATCACATTCATACACCAATGGGACACACATGGGAGGCAATGAGGGGTTCATTGGCTTGCCCAGAGACACTTCAGCATGTGACTGCTGGTGGAATCGAACCCCCAACTCTTGGATTGGAGGACGACTGTTCTAATCACTCAGCCACAGCTGCCCCAGACTACCATGACTATCTGTATGAAGTTCATGGCATACTACGATAATTACAAGTTCCCTGACAGAAGACATTAGGTCATTGTCATTAAAAATAATTATGTGACTAAATGTTTTACCAAGCACATTTGAAAACTACAATACAAATCCTGTCCTGATTTATCCCCTAAAGCTTGTTAAAAAGCTCAGAGTTTGTTTATATTTGAAATGAACATCCATACCGAGCGTTAAAGACGTGTCTGTCTTTTCCTCTGTCTCCCATTTGTACCCCTGCTGCGTTTCTATCCAGCCCTCCTCACCTCTTCTCTCCGTCTGTCTGTCTCATTGCTGGTGTCCTTGCTGCATCCGTGGCTTTTCTGTTCATGGTTCATGGATTCTATCTGACTAAAATGATTCCCTTGTGGCAGCACAAGGCGAGACACAGACAAGAGGAGAAAAAAAAATCTCATTAAAAAAGGGATCATCTGTTGTCAACTATCGGCTTGGCCCCAGTTGAGTTCAGACACAGACAAAATACAAATGACCAGAAAAACCTACCTGCAATTTGGAGTGCTGCACACCCCTTACTCTTACAGACACTGTAACAAAAATATATGAATTATTTGTTTGTTTTGTTCCTTCAGATGCTCCTTTAGGTCTGAAGCCATGGTTCTCAACAAGAAAAGATGGGATTCCTGGTTAAGGGTGAATCTCTGCCTCATGCAGAGGACTTTAAATATCGGGGAGTTTTGTTCATCATGGATGGAATGGAGCTACAGCTGGACTGACAGATGAGGCCTTAACCAGGATGACCAGGGCTGCTCTGACCTGTACTATATAAAAAGAAGTATAGATATATATATATATAGTATAACAGGCCCATAGGAAGCCTTATAAGATTTGATATCACTGAGGCAAATTACAAAACAATTAGCCTGCTTTGCAGTGATCATAAGAAAGAGTTTCAATGTTGGACCAAAAAACTTGGGTTTTGCCTTTTGGCTCAGCTTCGTCTTCACAACGACAGGTCAGAGCAGCCCTCATCACTGTGGTTAAGGCCTCATCTGTCAGTCCAGCTGTAGCTCCATTCCATCCA
>NC_056504.1:10103854-10112751 GCF_014905685.2 Nematolebias whitei
AAAAAAAATTCAAGCCAAGATTTTTAATTTCATCTTACTGCCCTAGTTTTACAAAATATGCAATTCACACTACTTGCATTGCAAATATCTCACATGAATGAGTCCCCTATCTTAAACAAGATCAATTTCTCCAATTCAGAATTCCTTAGGTTAAATTAAAGTGAGGTTTTCTTTTGAACTATAAAAGTTTAAAGCGTGGATGTAAATCAGTGCAAATGTTAAATGGGGAGATCAAGAGGAAAAAAAATGCAGACTTCAAAGTGATGCTCTGTGGAATAAAATGTTGCTTCTGGTGATGGAGCAATAAGTCAGCGGCCAATTTGCACCACCAAGCTATCTCTGATCTCCTCCCTTGAGTTCTCCCACTTTCTTGACTTTATGCTCCCCATCATTTTTCTTAAAGAAAGAAAGAAGCAGCTCTCTTGAGTTTTCCCAACAGAAATCATCATTTGATCATCAGACTTATTTGACTTCCTAATCATGTGTTTTCAAGTAATGTATTATTTCCTTCCTATTAGAACTCCACTTCAGTAAGGGACACAGATTTGCTGGACAAAACTAAACAGCTACAGCTAAACAAATAAAAAAATGAAACAAATAAATAACATGTTTTTATTAAGATTTCCATTTTTATTTTTATTTAGAGTAAATACACTTTAAAGGTCAAGAAAAGATTGTGAAAAGTCTTAGGTAAAATCCTTTTTTTTTTTTTTATCAGCGCTAACCTTTGGCCCTTTATTTGAAGTTACAAGGGGCAAAGGTGAAAATATTCCCCCAGAAAATGAGACACCCCCTCAATAAATTCATATGCTATCTGTTGTTGCCAGTACCATAAACAACAATATTCTCATATGTAAAGTGTAGTTAACAGCTAGATAAATGTAGAGCTATACTTTTAGCAAGCTACATAATACATAGTATAAACATCCTATAGCTTGCTAAACATATATCTAGCTTTCAACACTCTCCATCCAGCATTAAGGATTTATACTTGAGAAAGATTAAATAAAAATGTCAGGTTTGTGTCTTCTTCTTTCGGCTGCTCCTTTCTTCATGGTCACCACAGAGAACTAAGTTGCACAACATTAATTAAGTAATTAAGCATAATACAGTGGAATACACAAAACTAAATATGACAATGCTTTTTGTGTCTATAAAATATTTTCAATGGAGAAAGTACATTTGTAATGCCCCTTAGTTTGAACAGTAAGCCTTAGCTCATATCATCGCAGAACCAGTGTCTCACATCTTTAACCTGGCGCTAAGCCAAAACTCTATTCCAGATGTTTGGTAAACAGCATTTGTTCTACCTTTGCTGAAGGGAGGAGACCCCACCTCACTGAACAACTATCGACCAATCTCTAAACTCTGCATTTTAGCCAAGGTTCTAGAAAAACTGATAAACTCTCAAATCAAAAAGTATTTGGACTCATTTAACATCTTACATCTCCATCAACCTGGTTTCAGGAAACAACACAGCACAATAACTGCTTCGCTGAAGGTTCTTAATGACGTTGTTGAAGCATTGGATGCTAAGAATTATTGTGTTGCACTAATCTTAGACCTGTCTAAACATTTTGAAACTGTGGATCATAACATCTTGTGTCATAAACTCTCAGAAATTGGTTTCTCAGATCACACCATTGGTTGGTTCACTAACTTTCAAATCGGATACCAACTTTCAAATCAGAGGCAATGTGTTCAACATAATGGTACTTCCTCCAGTTATTTAAAAGTCAACAATGGTGTACCACAAAGCTCAGTCTTAGGACCCCACCCTTTTTACAATCTACATAGGTAATGTACTGAAGGTCAAAGCATCTCTGATGCATCCTCACATTTCTATGCTGATGACACAGTTGGTTATTGTTGAGCTAAACAGTTGATAAGGTTTTCCAGCTTTTGCAATCCACATTTGACATCATCCAGTCAGATTTGTTCCGTCTCAAACTTGTCCTAAATGCTGACAAAACCAAAGGGATGCTTTTTTCAAACAGGAAGTCGGTCCCAGCAGTTCTTACTCAGATTTGATCCAGAAATGGTGTCCCTACTGAGTTTGTCGATTCCTACACATATTTGGGTATATTGGCTCATTCGGGATTAACCTGTATAAGTAAAGGTTGAATGGAAAAAAAAAAGAAGCATGGAAAATCTCAGTTTAAGGGCCATTTAGCTCTCACCCTACATTATCCCCTCCTACATCACAAAAACAATTGGGGACCCCCTGTATGAACATATAAAGGTGTATGGAAAAAGAATGAAATGGAATTTGTGATAATGAATGTGGCATAAATGGTTTAAACTACTTTTAAGTAGTTCAAATAATTAACAACAAAAGCACATCAGAATTTTTTTAAAACTTTTTTATCTAACAGTTGATAGTTTAAAACCAACCAAACAAAATAAATTGTATAAAACCAATAGAAAAATCAAATATTACTAGTTGTTCACATTTGCTGATGGGACTGTTGTTTTGCATTCAACAACAACAGTTGTTGAATGCAAAAAAGAGCAAAAAGCATATTTTCTTAGTTCACATTCAACATCCACCAAGGATATCAATATGATTTCTCCTGGTCATTTCACTCAAGAATCTTTCAAAGCAAAAGGAAATATGTCAACAAACCTCTGGACTCGTCAGAAATAGTTTATTGAGTGAGAGATGTAAAAAGTCAACCTGCTTTCAGGGTTTTGCAGAATGTAAGCATCCAAAGATTTCACGTCTTTTCTTCCAAAATATGTGCATCTCGGGTTTCCCTGACTTTACGCTATGCAAAGCTGAAATGGTAAATAAATCCTGTGTGGCCCATTAAATCCAAAAGAATGCAAGATGATCAGGTAACATGACCCCTATCTTTAAAAAAGTCTCCCCAACGTGCAGATCAAGTTAATCTTAATAGCCTTAAATAAGAAAATTTAGCCAGTTTTGCTGTGTATTTTATGAACGCCCATTTGTTTTTAGCTAGTACAAATATGTCTGTGAGTGTGTGGACGGACCATGTGGAGAACAAATTAGACGTTGCACAAATTATCGGAAAGTCTGGTGTGTTGAACAGCTCTGGCCTTGGATGCTCCCCCAGTTGTGGGATTTAAACAATGCGGAGAAGAAATGTTGATATCTGCCAAAACTGTGGGACTGGTGTGGTCATCGTTTTTCAAAATAGTAAAAAATAAGTCTATAGCCCATCTTCTTGAAAATTCTCCTCAGTAGTATGCAAAGTGGTTTTAGTAATCTTGTTTATTTTCTAATTTTTATATAATCTGCATGCTACTAACAAATAGAAAAATAGTCATAAAGACAAAACTTTATAAATTAGATCAGGTCAGTAAAGATCCTCAGCTCTGGACACGATCTCATATTAAACCTGCATTCAAACTGAAACATCTCTGTTTTCTCCTTTTATTATAAAATGAATAAATAATCCCCCCCCCCCAAAAAAAAAAAAAAAACCCATGCCACAATTAAAACTTTTTTACAGGACAAGATTGCTATAAAACAGGATGAGTCACGGCACAAAGACTGTCAGAAATATCAGTGACGCAAAAACCACTAAAATGAGAGGGAACAGCAGCTGAGTGGGAGTGAAGTGCACCAGACTGAACGGAAGTAACCACATTTTTCAGCATGACAGAAATCAGAGCAGGCCTGTAAACCATATTTGGTCAAACCTGAACATGTTTTTCAGATTAAAAAAAGATGCATTCAACCGTAAAACGGGCCCGTTTATACAATGGTATAAAACAATTTTACTCATGCAGTGCTACTTACTGAAACGTTAGCTATGAGCTTTAACTTGGACCCATGATTTCTCCTCCTGTGAACATCCTTGAACTTCCCTGCACCCTCCCTGAGCTGTGTGCCTCACTGTTTGAAAAACCCCTCTAAGAAACAATAGACAGGAAGAAATCTACAACTTGTTGTGTTCAGCAGCAATAAATTCCTCCTGTGTCATAAATTCTTGTAGTCGATGCTAATTGTTTTACAATCTAAGAGTGACAGGACACTTCAGGAAGTCGCTTCACCCTGCCAAGAAAAAGTCAAAGTGCCCCCCCCCACCCCCCCACCCACCCCCAATTTAGATCTCACTGATGACACCTTGTTTAACACAGATAAGCTCACGTCATTATTTCAGTAATTCACTATGTAGCCCAGTGCTAAGTTAAGCTAAGCCAACTAGCTGCATTACAATAAAAACAAATGCCAAACTTTCACCAGTTCAGGCCAAAATGTTGTAAATCAGTTCTACAAACTGTAAGTGGTAAACCAAACATATGGGACAACTGGGATATTAACTGGTTTCCATACAACTTTAGAATTTTTAAAACATAGGCAGCTATTAAATAAATAACAACTAAATAAATATCCTGATGGTTTCTTTAAATTTTTGAGACAGTTATGATTAGCTTGAACCTACATTTTTTGTTGTTACTGTGCTATATAAATAAGTCTGACTTGACTGTTCTAAGTCACTGTACAACATGGGAAATATTAAAAAAATAGATAAATGCTAACAAATAAAATATTGAAAACATTAAAATTAAACAACTAACATGAGGGGTTTGAGTTAGACAAACCCAGTGTCTAAAAATACTGTATGTCTAAACAGCATTTCTACTGTCCACATGATTGGGCAAGAACCATTTGGTCTAAAGTGTAAAGTTTTGTGGAGGTCTCCACTTAGCTGCAGACTTTAAATAAGACCATTGATCACATGCTTTCTATGAATGCTGTGTCATGGAGGGGATGGAGAAGGTCTATGGAAAGAAGCAGTCTTGATCAGGTTATCTGTGTAGAGATGTGTGACATTCAAAAGACCTGATGACCCCTTGAAGTTCACTTAGAATTGCATTTATCACTGAGATGAGGATTCAAAAGTAATACCTCACAGACCAAATTAAATAATATCATCATGGGCCAGATAAGGCCCTGAGGCCACCAGTTAATGATCATTGTACTAAATATTTTTTATTTTATTTCTTTTTACTGCATCTTGTTTCTTAAAACCTGAAACACTTTTTTGTTTTTCTAAATTCAAATATTCTATTTTTTTAGCACTCTCAATAAAAATCAGACTTTAAAAAGTGACTTAAATTAAATAAATAAATAAAAAACTGTTATTGTTACATTAATGATTACCAAGAATGAAAAACAAAAACAAAACAACAACAGATATTTCTCAAATTAACCTTTTAAAAATTAACCTTTTAGGTAAATTTATAATTTTTAGATACCTTTGTTATTTACCTTTTAGGTAAATTTTACAAAGCAAATGATTATTGAATGAAAATACAAATATAATTTAAGAATGATACTATAAATATGCATAAACAACAACCCATTTTTGGATTTTTATGTTTTTTTTAATAAACTAACTCCAACACACAGTAAGAGACAGCCATCACGACAAAAAATAAGATGATTTGGACTCGTCTGTTTTTATGCAAGCTTACACTTTTATGTGAAGTAAAAATAGTTATTAGCTACAAAAATGAACAAACACACAGCATATAAAAGCAATCCATGCATCATTGTTTAGTGTCACAGTTTTGTCATCCTGACTCATGAGATGAATTTTAATCAGCTTCCTGAAATGTTCTAAGTGCAGCCGAGCATCAGTGAATAAATGCATTTGGAAACATGATCCTGATGCCACTGAGACGTTTTAAAACTATTCACCAGCCGACTCTAAGGGCTGAAATAAGTCCCACATGTGCACCTTTGACTGGATCAGGACCCTGTTAACCCCCAAACAAGGCCTGTGTCGATTCTTGCTAATGACACCCCTCCACACATACACCCCCAGACTTCAGCCCCGTCTGGGTCATGACGACTGAGTGACAGTCATGCTCTGCACACACAAACAAACACACCTCATTATTAGACATGGAGACACAAACACACTCTGGATCCATGGAGGCTGACTGTGTGTTGATAAGGAGGAGGTCAAACAACAGATGGCAGCCAGAGGATTACTGAACCTCTTGCAGTCAATCTCTAGTTAAACACAGCAGACACACACACACACACACGAATACAAAGTTGTGCAGAGTTAAATCAGTGCTGCACTGATCCACAATCAATTAAATTATAAAAACAAAGAAAAATGCAAAAAAGTACACAACCTACGTTTATTTAAAATTTGTTCCCAAGAAAAAAGAAAAAGTTTCAGAAAACTCGTTACAAAAGGAGATTATTTTTGTTAGAAGTTAAATTACAAAATAGTTGTGCTTTTTTCATCCTCTGCTTTTGTATAAATTCTAGGTCCATATTCTATTTAAAATAAATAATTTATGTATCCTATGTATAGAAAAATGTCTGAAACTTTGTAGGGGACTGTCGTGGAAAAAAGTGATTCCCCAAACAACACTGTCGTGGAAAAAAGTGATTCCCCAAACAACCAGGTGTAGACTTCATCAGATTTATTATGAAGCTTTGGAGAACAGCCAGCAATCAGGAGTTCAATGCATTTACAAGTACACACTTATGAATGCTTTCACCTGTCTGAGGTTCGGACCCGTTCTGACTTCCTGAACTGAAAAAGTTAGTTTTGTAGAGAACTCATCAAGGGGCCTGAACCGAACTCGGCAGCTGCACACAGGGAGCCGCTGGACGTTAACAATTCTCAAGGATTCTTACGAGGAATAATCACTGTGTCTGACATTCAAAAGTCTCCAACGTGACAAAAGATGACCTCTCCGTCTCCACTATCTTATACGATAGTCACATCAAGATTGATTTTAATTTGGAAAAGGGTCATGGAAACTTTTAGTATCATTAATACAAAAAGAAAGAGCAGGCACAGTCTACTAAACAAGTAAAATTATGGAGCACGGTGAGTGCAAAAAGACACAGGCCCTTGACATTGACAACAAAAACATTTATTCTCTTTGAGCTTTAGATTATCTAGCCTTTGTCTCAACTGCTGTTTTATGTGCAACACTTTGTCATGGTCATGAAGTTTTTAAAGTTAGAAGTATCTGACAGTAATCGATCTGAGCAATAACCTGTCAACACTTTTTTTACTCTTAAATATCTTTAGCTATGAATCGGATCACTTTACCAAACGTATCTATCAGAACTGATCGGGATCATTTGAGAAACCAAAATGTTTGGCATTTTTTCTTTGATTTCATTTTTTTATCAATACACTGAAGGCTTCCACAGTTTAGCAACATCCAACACAACGATACTGACAGCAGATTTGTTAAGATTGCTCTGTGAGTGACATTAGCTCCATCTTTACCTCTTCATGTGCCTCCCTTATCTCCTCCAGTCCACCATATGCTTCTGGACACAGCAGTTGTTGTCTCTGCACAATTTAAGTATGACACATCAGCAACAGACGTGACAGAGAGAAAGGGTCAAATGTTTTAATGCAGCTCCATGTTCTAACAGATGAAGTACAGAGAAGACCCTTAAAACTAAATGAGCGACATCTGATAATATTTTAGGATCAATTTAATGTCTGTACACAAACATCCTTAGTGAAGGTCACATTTTAAGCATGATGAAACTTGAAAGGACAAGTATCCGACCCTGTTTGTAAAACTTCTGCCGAGCAATAAAATCAGAGAGTTTTGCTGATTGTGAAACTGCCACTTTGAGCAGCAGAGCCGTCAGGAGCTCCTTACAACACAAGTGATGCTCAGCACGAGCGTGTGTAGACATCAGTGTTTCGTCTTTGTTGTGCAATGCTGACTGCAAACTTTCCCGAGCACGCTCACGCTCCAGCAGCCGTGCCAAATCCACCAAGTGCTCTGTGGATGCTTCACAGCTGTCAGGCTGTTATCATCAGTCACTTCCACAGGGACTGCTGAAACTTGAGCTCAGCCCACATTATGATTCTGGGGTGAAGTTCCAGTTCAGTACAAACACACAACACAGAATTAATGCACATGTGCAGCCATGTGCATGGATACAACCCTTTTATTTGCTCTGAAGCTTCGTCAGTCAAAATATTTTTTTTCAAACAAGCACAAAAATATGAACGTTTTATGTATATTTTTTTTAATTTTCATTGTTTGTATTGGTGTTGATGATTCTCATTTGAATGGCGTCGAGCAGAAAGGCATATCGGTGTGAGCAAAGGGTTTGTGTGTTTGTGTCTCTCAGCAACTGATCCATGTCGGCCTATTGTGTTTGGTCCATCTACTTTCTCTCTGGTTGTCCCACATCATTAATCAGACCAGGATACTCTCCTAATAACACGCACCGGTAGCCTGCGAGTCATACAGAATTAATCTTTTTTCACCTCCCTTAAACACATTCACTCATTTCCTCAGTTGAGGTAGATAGATCTGTTTCAAAATATGTCCTGTTATCTTAATCTAATACAAGAATGATGTGACTGATTTGCTTATTTGTCAATATTGTTCCATTAATTATAGTATTAGTATTAAATAATATAACAAATATAGTTTAAATATTTTAAATGTGGTTCTGTGGAAAGGTTATGAACAATCAAGATCTTACCTGTTGTAAATAGGACTTTGTTGGACCTCACTTTAATTATGACTAGACTGAAGAGCAAATGACTCTTCCCAGCAGGGCCAGACCAAAATGGATTGCTGCCAACTTACAACTATTAAATATTGCACAGCAGTTCATGTGAATACTGTTTATCTTTATCCAATAATAATGTCTGCATGATATGGGTTTTTACATGGAGTTGTTCAATTATTTGCAACAACAAAAGAACAAATGACAAAGTTAAAAGTTAGCTGTAGTACTGTGATGGAAATACATTATTTATAGATCTGCTTCCCAATACATTCAGTATTATTGTATCCATCCATCCATCCATCCATCCATCCATCCATCCATCCATCCATCCATCCATCCATCCATCCATCCATCCATCCATCCATCCATCCATCCATCCATCCATCCATCCATC
>NC_056504.1:10112761-10124882 GCF_014905685.2 Nematolebias whitei
ATCCATCCATCCATCCATCCATCCATCCATCCATCCATCCATCCATCATCTTCCTCTTGTTCTGAAGTTGGGTCGCGGGGGGCAGCAGCTTGAGCAGGGAGGCCCAGACATCTCTTTCCACAGCCACCTCTTCCAGCTCTTCTGGGAGGATTCCAAGGCGTTCCCAGGTCAACTGAGAAACAGTCTCTCCAGTGTGTCCTGGAGCTTCCCCGAGGTATCCTCCCTGCCAGGCATGTCTGAAGAATCTCCCTAGGGAGACATTCAGGGAGCATCCTCACTAGATGCCCGAACCACCTCAACTGGCTCCTCTCCATGTGGAGGAGCACTGGTTTTAGTCCGAGTCTCTCCCAGATAACCGAACTTCTCACCCTATCTCTAAGGGAGAGTCCAGCTACTCTGTGGAGCAAACTCAGTTCAACCGCCTGTATCCGCGATCACATTCTTTCTGTCGCTACCCAGAGTTTGTGGCCATAGGTGAAGGTATGAATGTTGATTGACCAGTAAACAGAGAGTTTTGCCTTACAGCTTAGCTCCCTCTTTACCACAATGGACAATCATAGAGTCCGCAGTACTGCAGATACTGCACCAATCTGTCTGTCAATCTCACGCTCCATTCTTCCCTCACTTATGAACAAAATCCAAAGATACTTGAACTCCTCCACATGAGGCAGAACCTCAGCCTCGACCCAAAGAGAGCAACTGAGGACCATGGCATCAGATTTGGAGGTGATGATTTTCATTCCATCTGCTTCAGACTCTGCTGCAAGCCACTCCAGTAAGAGCTGAAGATCACAGCACAATGATGCCAACAAGACCACTGTACTGCAAATTGCAGAGATGGAGACCTAAGGCAACAAGCCAAGGCCTGACTCCTTCTTCAGATTGACAGCCTCCCTAACCTGGGGTGTCCACCACAGAGTTAGAGCCACTTATGTTGCACAGAGTTATGGCCACTGCGAGAAGCACCAACAACCTTGTGGCCACAGCTCAAGGCAGCCACTTCAACAATTGAGTTGAAGTGGAGTTGAGTGGAACATGGCCCACTCTGACTCAATGTTCTCCGCCTCAGCTGGGATGTGGTTAAAACTCTCCCGGAGGTGTGAGTTGAAGATCTTTCTGACTGGTTCTTCTGCCAGGCGTTCCTAGCAAACCTTCGTTACATATTTGGGTCTACTAGATCTGTCCAGCATCTTCCCCTGCCATCTGATCCAACTCATTACTAGGACATTCGAACATGGTGTTTGTGATGGACAAACTATGACTAGCACATAAGTCCAACAATAGAACACCGCTCAGATCAGAGAGGCCGTTCCTCCCAGTCATGCCCCTCTAGTTCACACAGTCATATCCACGTGGGCATTGAAGTTCCCCAGCAGAATAAAAGAGTCTCCAGCTGGCGCACCTTCCAGCACCTTCACTAAGGACTTCAAGAAGGCCGGATACTCTGAACTGCCATTTGGCGATAGGCACAAACAACCGTCAGAGCCCATACCCCCCACCTGAAGGTGCATGGAAGCCACCCTCTCATCTACCGGGGAAAACTCCAACACACAGGCACCAAGTCAGGGGGCTAAGAGTAGACTCACACCATCTCAGTGCCTCTCACCATGGGCAACTCAAGAGTGGCATAAGATCCAGCCCCTCTTAAGGAGATTGGTTCCAGAGCCCATGCTGTGCATCGAGTTGAGCACAACTGTAGTCAGTACCTCTCAACTTCCCGCACAAGCTCAGGCCTTCCTGCCTTCCCCGCCAGGGAGGTTATGTTCCATGTCCCAAGAGCCAGCTTTGGTAAGCCTGGGTCAGAGCGTCAAGCCCCCCCAACAAAACAGGTATGTGAGGTCATTATTGCTACCCAACCATTGCTTTAAAACAAATAGCCACTTTTACTGTCACCTGTGGCCAGGCAGCATAATTTGGAGCTGATTTAGTTATCTGAACGTAGTGCAACTATTATGTGTTTAACTTCATAAACTCAAATACCTTTATCATAATTTCCTGAATATTTGTGATTTATAATATTGTTGAGAAATGTTTGCAGTAGACTAAGGCTTTGTCAGTTGTATCAACCACAACTGCAAAGAAGTGAACGACACAGACCTTCTTAAGACCAGCACATGCTAACAAAGGCAGAAGTCCACAAATAAAAGATAAAGAAACATGTTTTTTCACATGAACAATACGTTTTTGTACTCAGTGTTTATTATTCATGGACTCAGAGCACATTGTGGCTCATTTGGAGCATTTGCCACTACAATAGGCCAGAAGAGGGGCTGGGACGCAACAATCAAACGTAGGGATGTTCTAAAGGGTCAGATGGAGATAGTTTTACTTTTTTTAATCGTTATTGGTTTAAGGTTAAACTGAGGAGAAAAAATACAGACAAATGTATCACGTCACAATAAAGAAAAAGCCAATCAAGCAACACACACAGTGGGGGTCACTGCTGCTCTTGGACAGGTTTGGATCTGCACACCATCTGACATAAACTGAGGCACGCTTTCTGGCTCATGTGTCAAGCTATTAAATATTACAGGTTTCTCTGTGGAAACCATCCTTGGAGTCCCTAAGGACAGAAAGACAGGAGCGGTGCTGTGGACAAACACGAGCTAAACCCGCTTTGTGACATCAGAATCAAACAAAGGGAGGCTCCAGCCTTTAGCACCTGCTGCTACACACATCTGCTGGCCGATACCTGCCTCCTCACATGCGTCTGGCACACACAATCCAAATTCCACCTGTGTGAGGAGTCAAATATCAGCTCAGAAAGAACACAATGAGAGCAGGGGGTTTCTAACATGCACACACTGTACATAATTATGGCCTGGTCCCCTCTGTTATTACAACATATTTACTCTTATGTGTCAGTCACAGCTGAAAACATGAACCTGAGTGGCTGGAAACTAGATCAAGAGGAGACAGCGGCATCATTAGACACACAGCTGTGACAGATGTGGTTCAAACACGAGCTCATAAAGAGCTACGGAGATGAAAATGACCTTAAAACACATTAGAAGATAAACAAACAAGCAAAGCCAAAAGTCTCATAAGCCAACCAGATGGAAATAAAATGTGCTATAAAAAATAGACAGGCCTGAAACAGTCAGTGTGAGCTCCGTGTTCCCACATGACAGGAAACAGGACTTTCCACACACTACGGCTGATCCAATCTGTCTGCCTCGTGTTTCATCACCAAAGCTGCAGGCAAACAATTTACATTTTACTCTCCGTGCGCTCGCACGGCGCTCATTATATCTCAATTAGATTCTGCCCAGCGAGGACATTAAAGCGGCAGTAATGAGGATGAAAAAGTTTGGTTTAAACAGATAAATAAATAAACATGCAGATAAATAGGGAGCAGAATGGGAATGGTCTCATCAGTATCAAATGAGAAACAAATTGCACCCCTAGACCGCTTATAAATATTGAAGTCTTTGATCTCCATTCTAAATTAGCAATTCATCAGTGACTGAGATGATGAGTGTCTCAGACGATACCCCAGGCAACACATTTTTTGTTAGTTTGTTTCTTTGTCTTGTTTTTTACAGACATTGTTGAACACAGGAAATAAAATGGTTCAGATCCTTTGAAGAGGGGTTCTGTGGAAATGTTATGACCAGTCAATATCTTACTCGTTGTAGATAGCTCTTTGAACAACCCCTGTTTGGAGAAACGAGTTCGATTCTAAACATGCTGATGAGCTAAAGGCTAGTCAGAGAACAACCAAGAGAAAAGTGGATTGCTGCTATTTGAATAGAACCAATCTTGAATCTTTCACAGTGCTTTATGTGAACGCCATTTTACACATCAGTTTCACGTTGCATCATCATTCTGGCAGAAGTATGACATTTTTGCTGGAAATTTACACAAATTCCTACATAAATGTGTGTATAATATGATATTTCTGGCGGTAAAAAAAGTTTATAATAAAGCATTTGCATGAACTGTAAACTGAAGCTAAAATATTTAAGATTGGATCTGGTTTTGGACTCCAACAACTCACTTTAGTTTTGTTGTCACTTGAACTAGCTGTTGGCTTGTCAGTCCAGTCAGAACTTAACTCTACATCCCCATCTATAAAAAGAAGAGATCGACATCAGGTAAGACATTGATTGTTCATATTGTTTTCCACAGAACCCTACTTCAAACAATCTGAACTATACATTTAAATAATGTAAACAAAAGAGCAGTGCAGATCCCCGGCCTCTTAGACAAGAAAATCCAGTCAGATTTAACAGACCCAAACGACTGATTTTCTATCATCAAATAAGCACTAACCATATTAAAGTGAATGTATAAAGATTTGGCATGTGTGCAAAATCCTCTTTAATCCTCTGCATGATTCAGAGACAAAACTCAGCAGACTTTTATGGAAACTTGCTTCAACAAACCAACAAGTACTCTTTTTGCATTGGAAACAGATTTTCTTTGGGATATTTAAACACCACCTAGTTTAAGTTATATTCCACCATGTGAAAACATCATGCACATACATTTTATTGACAAAAATGGAATGCACAAAGCTTCAAATTGAATCCGTTGCAGAAAAAAATTAGCTACATGAGAAGATTCTTGAAGTATTTCTTATAAAGTGCTGTGCAAAACACGTCTGAGCTTCCCCCCATTTCTTTGATTTGATTCCAAGGGAACTGGCTTTTCTGATATTTAATGTGGCCTTGAGCAATTTTTCCTGAGACCGTCTTAAGGTTCTGCAACTTACTGCCAATAGTGTAAAATTAAACCTGCAGAGAAAAGTCACATTATGAAAAACAGTCAGTCATGGATCGGCCTCCTCAGAGCCTAAAGCACAACAACATTAAAGCAGCGTGGGATCATTCTGATGAAGAGCAAGACCAAAAAGAGGAAAGAAAGAAATGGAATACAATAAAGACAGTCTTGTTCAGTTTAAACTTGATAAACAATATCAGTTTTTTTCTTGAACATGCTCATGCACATTACACTTATATTTATACAAGTTATGTGTGTTTATGTACATACACACACACACACATATATATATATTATATATATATATATACATATATATATATTATATATATATATATATATATATATATATATATATATATTATACATTATATATATATAATATATATATATATATATACATATATATATACATATATATATATATATATACTGTATATGGGAAAAAAATCACTGTAATGCCACTTTGATTGGTGATATGTGCTGATTATCCATGCTGCTGATCTCATGCTGCTGATCATTTCATGCTGCTGTATTCATTTGTACTCGTACTCACAGACGCATGTTCATGCTGCTGTTGTTCAGCTATGATCCTTATTTACTGTTTCCACTTTATAGTTTTGCTATTTACAACAAATATTTAAAATAATATTAGTAGACATAGAGTCTTTGGGTTGTAGCAGCTATCAGGAACCATCCATCTGTCCATCCTGCCTGCCCCTCTGCTTCAGCGGGTCTGAGATGAGCCCTGTGGTGTGGGAAAACCCCAAAAGAGGGATTAGAAGGGAAAGAGGAGGATTTGCTGGTAAAAAGCTGACCTCTGACATGGATACAAGACTCTTTTGATTCAGTAAATCAGCTCATTCTGTCTTCTGCCTCTGGACTTGGCCGTCATCCTGTCATGTAACTGATGATGTGGTTGGTGCCATGTCCAAACAGGATAACATGACTTTAGAAACGGGCTTGTTATGAGAGAAGATCAGTGTTGCAGAGGCAGCAGAAAGTGCTTTACTCTTGGAGGTACAATAAACTAATGTACCATTAATATCTGCTACTAATATTTCATCTTCTTATGGCCCAACTGGTTGATTATATTACATTTCCAGGTGCACAAGTTATTTTTTGGCATGTTTTTAATCTCAACTAAGTTATGCATGTTTTCAAAGATGAATTTTCTAAAGGTAAGAACAGCTAATTTGTGCTCTTCAAAGCTCATATTCAGAAATGGTAAGCTCCAGTAAAGGACGGACCAATCAATGATCACGAGGGGAAGTTTACAATAAATCACCACTGTCCTCATCAGTGGCTCTGCTCTCTAATGTTATAATTATTTTCCACATTTTTTACAATAATGTACTAGCAATGCACTTCACTGTTCACATTTTTTTTTTAATTCTTTTGATTTATGAGTCTGTTGTATATTTTACAGGGGTGATTAAATGTCTCTGGCAAAAATACAAACTATTTGAAATCAAGCCATGTTCCTAAACTCTCCTGGTGGTGATTAGAGTTGAGACAAAAACAAATGAAGCTGTGAGGACAACAAACGAGAGCTGGATCTGGAACAGATGACTTAAAATAAGTTTGGAAACGCCAGGTTCAGGTGTTTAGTTGGATACAGTGATTTCAGGCTCAGAATAATTATATTTAGATACTTTACATCATTCAGTTTGAAGACTGAAGTTTACTTGGATGCATTAATTCAAACAAAAATCCACCCACCCATAAAAAATGATGAGACATGACAGGTGTAGCCATTTTGGGTCAAACAATTGTTACTGTGACATCTTGATTGATCATGTAGCACCCTGAGGTGGTTCAGGATGACTCTCACATTCCACCACACTCAGTTTTTGCCCAGTATCTATAAAATGGACAGACGCTTTTTTGATAGTCAGTTAGAAGAGGTGGCCATCTTGACTCACAGTGGCTCCACTTCAAATGGTTACTTCCTGAAAGTTTCATTAAAATTCATTCACTGGTTTATGATATTTTGCTAACAGACCAATGTAAATAGACATGCATGTATCTTAAGTCTTCTAACATATAATAAACAACAGTCTTTTCATTCACTGCTCAGTCTTGTTCCTGGTGCTGCTGTTGTTCATCCATGCATCCATCCATCCATCCATCCATCCTTTATCTTTACCCGCTTCTTCCTTTTCAGGTCACGGGGGTCACAGGTGTCCATGTCCAGCAGTCACTGTGCGAGAGGCAGGGGACACCCTGGACAGGTCTCCAGTCCATCACAGGGACACAGAGACAAACGAGACAAACAAACATTCACTCTCTCACTCTCACCTAGGGACAATTTAGAGTTACCAATCAGCCTAACATGCATGTTTTTGGTCTGTGGGAGGAAACCGGAGCACCCGGAGAAAACCCATGCATGCACGGAGAGAACATGCAAACTCCACCCAGAAAGACCCCCCGGCTGGGATTTGAACCAGGGCGACCTGCTCACTGAGAGGCAGCAGCTCTACCAACTGAGCCACCGTGCTGCTGCTGCCATTGTCATTTTGATCAGACATGTCTGTCTTGTTGCCATGGCAGCAGCAAACTTCACAACATGCATCATCGTGGTGGTCAAACCTCATGAGTGATTAGGAAACAGAAAACCTCTAAACCTGCCTTCCTAGTTTAATTATGGTAATTGAGGTAACATTTAGTGAAATAAGGATGAAGATGGATTCAGATAAGTCAGGCATCTTCATCGCTGGCTTTTTGTTTCTATCCTCCTTAATCCAATGATTCAGTGTTTGTGAGTTGTGCTCATGCCGTCTCATGTCATGACTGAAACAACAACATGATGCAACATGGAATGAGCGTGTGGAAATTTGTCACATACTGTCCATCTGCTCATTTCTTTTTCAGAAATCTTCTGCTTGTTAACAAATTGAACTGAAACAAAAGAAGTAATAAAGTCACTTCCAGAAGATTACAGCTTGATCTGATCAACCAACACTGACGTGTAAAACATGTCACTGCTCCGAAATGATCCAGGTCACCAGGATGGTCTCAGAACTTCAGCTCATGTCCGTTTGTGGTGCACTCATATGTTGCAACACATCTTGTGTTTTCTTTTTCTTCAGTGCATCTGTCAGTTTTATTTCAGTAACATATGCAAAGGTCTTAGTGTCAACAAGTTGAAAGTAGTGTCACAGTCCCAAATTTAATCTACACATTGTAATCTGGCTGTGTAAAGTTCAAAGTGGACACATCCTGACCATGCATCCGTGTGCCAGCATGGTTTGTTCTCAACTTGTGCACTTTTAAATGAAATGTTCTTCTTGGAAGTTATGACACAAACTAACACACAGTTGTTCTACACATTTTTTATTTCCTCAAGATGAACTGAAATCATTTTTACTCCCATCGGTTCAGCAGGAGTCTGAGACTTTGTGTTGGACAAGGTTTAAAAAAGTGTTTTGGTCAGAAACCAAAGTGTCAGTCTCCAATATTAAAAACTGGAAAGGGGTCGTGTATTTTGACGTTGCAGACAGAACTCATGCACAGTAGTGATCTTTTGGAATCACCTATTTGTTCATGAAATGAGCTAGGTGTATTTTGACTGGTGCAAAAATACCACGCACTTAAATATTCAAGATATTTATTTGAATCATTGACAAATGTAGCAAAAATGGATCTACAAAGCACAAAAAAACTACCAGTGACTGCATAATCCAGTTTATTAAAACTACTGGTAGGAATGTTTTAGTGACTGGACTGCAGAATTATTCATATTAAGACTTATAACAAGGCTATTCAACTAAACTGCTCAGGGGGCCACAGTTACTGAAAGCCAGCAGCTCAGGGGCTGGATATTCAGCGATTAAAGTCATTTTGTAAATAAACCAAGTATTACAGTGATCTGTTAACTTTTAAGTTTGTTTTATTGCATTGAATCACAAATGCAATGACCAGAACCCAAAACCCAAACCCAGAACATCCCCCACCCCACCACCACCACCCAAAAACAGAAACAAATGTATATAACTTTTTTAATTTAACTCAATGGTGGGCCAGATTGAAGTCACCCGCGGACCAGAAGTGGCCCGAGGGCCTCCAATTGAATATCCCTGACTTAGTTTGCAGTTTAAAACTTGTTTAGCTTATATTCTTTAGTGGAATCTTCCAGGATTTTTATTATTTTTACTTCAGTTAAATTAATAAATCTGTGCCACCATGAGTTCAGCAAACTGTTGGATTGATAAAGTTGTTGTCCCCTCCAATTCAAAAAGCAGCAGCTGGCTGTAGCACTTCCGGTGTCGCTTGGGGACACCATGCAATATAAAACTGATGCTGATAAAAATGTATTTTTAAAAAGGCGTAAGTACGAATGGCTCTGAAGTTTCTGAGGTTGGAGTTGTTTTCAGACAAAGGCAGTCCTTTCTAAACGTGGACTAACCAGTATCTAATCAAACTGTTCATCATTAATAAATCATTGTCCAGTTTTACAAACAACAAACCTGCACACTGCCGCAGCTCAAAATCAAATGTTATTAACTATGCTAAACATTTAGCCGGCATCAGCTTGTTTTTAAGTAGTTATTACAACAATAATGTCAGAGAGAGGAAGCCACGCTCAGTTTGTGTGCAGAGGTGTCAGAGAATGAGTCTTGTGTGGGCGTCTCTGTCCTCCAACAGCTCAGTCTATAGACTTCTACTCCCAGAGGAGCAGACGCCTCAGCATGTTCATTAAATCCTGACAATTATGACGGGTCATGTGCCAGATGTTTCTTCTTCAGAGTTTATTCTTAACTTTTTGTAGATTTTTGTATAAATTAAAATTATGCTTTGCCTGTCAACAATTTCCAGCTGCGCCTTTCATCATCATTTGTAACCAGTACAACACAAAGATGTGACTAACAGAACAATGCGTAGGTGTTAGATATTTATGGAGCAGGCTTTTTATTAACTTCTTATGGAAACACCCAAACAACTCAAAATAATTTTAATTTATTTGATTGTGCTTGCCCTGAAAGCCAGCGATTCTCTCATCCATGAAATACCAGATTAATTTAGAGGGGCTTGATGTGTAAATAATGTCTCCTACTCGGACAAATACTTGTTTATACCCAGATTTAAGGCAACGTGAAACTTACATTAAAGTGTGACTGAACCAGCTGATTCGACTCAGATGACAACAAATTACACGCAAAGAGAGAAAAAACCTGAAAATAGATTGATGATAAAAAGTCAGATCTGTAGTATTTGTAGTTTAGCTGGGGAACAGAGTGTTTCCAACGTGATTAATATATATATATATTAATATATATATATATATATATATATATATATATATATATATATATATATATATGCGCATGTATGGGTCCTTTTTCAAATGTTAAATAGCAACACCAAATTCTCTCAAGTCAAGCTCCTGCTTTAGCCATCCAATAATCAGCAAGGAGGCTGAATCAATAAACTCATTTAGATAAGTTAACACGGTGTGCAGTGTAAACAAATGAGCTTTTGGGTCCCACTGGGATTAAGTGTCCATAATGAAATCAGTGCACGTCACTAAATAAACAGAAAGTCAAAGGAAGCCTTTAGCATTTTGTTGAACACTTCAATACAAAGTGATCATCTTTTGCTCCTGAGAACATTAGGCTGATCTTCATGTGGAAAAATAATGTTAAAAAGAGTTGAACATCCCCCAGATTGTCCAGTCCAAGGATAATGATGATAATTGTACAACACTGACCTCTACTGGTTCCTACAAACATGACACCTTGACCTAAACACTGATTCCAAAACATAAAACGATAAAATGAGGTGTTCAAACTGTGTTCTTAGCACAAGACACTAATATTTATTTTATTTTTAATTCACTTCTTCAAAAGGAAACAGCTGGCTCTGCAGACAGGAGGAAGAGGGGCTGGGAGGGAGTCGAAGGGAGCGGGGGGATAAAACGTGAAAAAATCATAGAAGACTTTTGAAGTGATGCGCTGCAGAAACCTGCTGATGAGAAACTGGACAGAGCTATGAAAAGGTTGAAAACAGATTTATGATAAAACAAAAAAAATAAATGTTTACAACTATAAAAGCACACTGAAGTAGACGATTACTGATTAGAACACAGGATAATTATTGTTTTTCCATTATTTTCATTTTCGTGTCCATCTACCTTGTGCCCTGTCCAGGGCGGATTCTGGTTTTTGCACAGTGACAGCTGGACATGACCAGAAAGGAAACAAGCGTGTAAAAATTATGGACGGATGTCCATCTAGCAACCCATTTTGATCAACAGAATTTATGTGAAGGAACAGCAAAATCTGTAATAAACAGCATTACTATTAACATCTGCAAATATTAACTCTAAATTGTTAAATATTTCTGCCACTTATTGCTGAAGGTCAGTCTGACAACTGGTTGACTCTCATCTTTCAGCTGCTTTATTTATCAACTCCACAAGATAAATCCTAATTACTTCAGTCATCACTTTTTCTTTACATAGCAAATTTCAAAAGGTCTGCTTCATATAATTGAAATAATTTTGCTTTATGATCTTTTTTTCCTGCAAGATACAAAAAACATAATTTTATCTAAATCTACTGGAGTAGAGTAGTAGTGTAGTGTAGTAGTGTAGTAGTAATAGAGTAGTGTAGTAGTAGTAGAGTAGTAGTGTAGTAGTGTAGTAGTAATAGAGTAGTGTAGTAGTAGTTGTGTAGTAGTAGTAGAGTAGTGGAGTAGTAGTACTGGAATAGTTCTCATGTCACCTGGTCTTATTACAATTTATAGTATCTCACTTTTTTCTAATTATTTCATCATGATTTATCTCTTTTTCATTATCTCAAGTATTTTGTCATCTCAGCCTCTGCATCTCATTACACCTCATATCATCCCATTCCACTTCATCTCTCATTCTTATTTAATCCAAACTTATCTTGTTTCGTTTCATCTTATGTTGTCTCACTCTTTTTTTATTTCACTTTAACCCATTTTATCCCATTTCATCTTATCTTTATCTTTAGTGTAATTGTAGGCTTTTTAATTAATTAAATTATTTATTTTTGATAAAAAGGCTGCGGTAGCTTGGTGGTCAGTGCTGTGGTCTTGCAATCCTGAGGTTGCCGGGTCAAGCCCAGGTTGAATCAGGATGGGCATCCAGTGTAAAACAAATTGCCAAATCTTTCATGCAAATTTGCTCACATGGCGACCCCTGCAGAAGGGAGCAGGCGAAAGCAACTTATTTACCATTTCTGATAAAAACTTTTTTTTATTTTTTTGGTGGTTGCTTGTGGTGGTGGGACTGAGATTGTTTGTGGCTCCTTGGATTGAAGAAGTCCTTTGGATGAAGGACAAAACATCTCTAGAAAAAAAAATAGAAGAAACCATCCAGATGACCTGAATGAACTGTGTTCAGAAATGGTAAATAAGTTGCTTTCGC
>NC_056504.1:10134882-10163318 GCF_014905685.2 Nematolebias whitei
TAGTAAAATAACTTACTGAGTTGGAAAAAATATGTATAATTGTTGCCAAGTCTGATTTTGGTACACTGCTGACCTTTGCTCCCACGCTAATGGAAAGTAATTTTTTTAATCCCGCTATATTGTGAATTCTTACACATGAATGAAGCATTTGGACAGAGCAAACTAAGTAGGTAAACACAGTATATTTTAAAATTACAAACTCACAATCATTTATATCACTACTGTGATAAAAATGTGCTCATTACCAGAGGTGGAAAGAGTACTGAAAATTTGTACTTAAGTACAAGTACCGTTACACAGCTTAAATTGTACTCATTTACAAGTAAAAGAACTGGTGTTATAAAAATACTTAAGTACAAGTACAAAGTACTCTTCTCAGAAACTCCTCAGAGTATTAATTACTTTTTTAACCAGTTGATGTTTTATTGTGTTGTCAATAGAAGACATTCAGTTTGATTTACTGTATATAATAGTTACATTCAAAGCCAGCCACTAGGGAGCACAAGCCAGTGTATCTCTTGTGCCGGTCCCAAGCCCGGGTAAATGGTGAGGGTTGTGTCAGGAATGGCATCCGATGTAAAACACTTTTGCCAAAACAATAATGTGAGTTCATCAAAGTGAAAGCATACTGGATTGGTCGAGGCCCGGGTTAACAACGACCACAACCGGTGCTGTTGACAAACAGGGTGCCGGTGGAAATTGTGCTACAGTTAGTCGAAGACCACGAGGAGGGAAACGTGTCAGGAGACAGAGGGAGAAGAGGAAAGTCAAGAATCTAGGACTGAGGGTTGCAACTCTAAATGTGGGAACAATGACAGGCAAAGTTAGAGAGGCTGGCTGATATGATGCAGAGAAGGAAGGTAGATGTTTTATGTGTCCAAGAGACCAAGTGGAAGGGCAGCAACGCTCGCAGCATTGGAGCAGGGTTCAAACTGTTTTACCATGGTGTGGATAGAAAGAGAAATGGGGTAGGGGTGGTCCTAAAGGAGGAGTTGGCAAAAAATATAGTAGAGGTGAAGAGTGTCAGATAGGGTGATGTGCCTGAAGGTAGAAGTAGAAGGTCTGATGCTAAACATCGTTAGTGGTTTTGCTCCACAGGTTGGATGTGATGAGGAGGAGAAAGAAACATTTTGGAAAGATCTGGATGAAGTGAGAGAGAGTATTCCCAGGGAGGAGAGAGTGGTGATCGGAGCAGACCCGAATGGACATGTTGGTGAAGGAAACAGAGGAGATGAGGAAGTGATGGGTAGGTTTGGTGTCAAGGAAAGAAACCAAGAAGGACAGATGGTGGTGGGTTTTGCCAAGAGAATGGAAATGGCTATAGTCAATACCCATTTCCAAAAGAGGGAGGAACATAAAGTGACCTATAAGAGTGGAGGAAGGAGTATGCAGGTGTAGTGAACTAGACCTGATGTCAAAACCTTGACCTTAGGCACCTTATGGGACAGAACTTGTCATTTCATTGATTTGCATCCAGAAATACAGGTTGACCCATCCTGAGACTTTCTTTCTTGAATTGATCAAGTAAAAGAAGACTACTCTCGATTATCATTACTATTTTACAAATGTTTGATAATCAAATTGTGTTAGTTCAAACAATGTTTACATGTTGAAGTGAACTACTCATTTTTATTAACTGTGAAACAGTAATAATGATTCTTAATCCTCATTCAAAGTGAAATCAAGTTGGAATACGTTACAGAGTAATGATTCAATTTCTTGATCGTCTGTTTGAAGTGAGCAAGTGATGGAAGTTGGTCAAAGTTCAAGTTTCGGTCAACTGCAAGTTTACTGCAAAGAAATGTCATGTTTAACTTTTACAGCAAGATACTAGAGAATTGACTCCACGAAGTCTGAAGTTTCTCATGATATCTTTTGTCTGTTCTTAAACAATCTTAATCTTTTCCTTGACTTTTCATAACACCTTACATCACAAAACACACCTCTGTTTTGGTCCATCGACCAATCAGAAACTCTCAAATGAACCAGAAGTGAGCTTTCTTTAAATGTTGGCACTTCCTAGTTCAAACGAGTTTCCAGTTGTTGCAGGAAGTTCTGCAGTTCTGAAACTCAGCAGTTCCAGAGTTCATGAAGGCTGGAATTCAGGATGCTGATGAGAGAAAGAAAATCAAGCTGAACCAGAGAAGATCTGGGAATTATTAAAGTCTGTCCTGGATGACCTCACGACTCCCGAGGTTTTAGCTGTTCTTACGGAGACGCTGAAAAGTGGCTCGAAGTGGAACTTTACGCCGGAACTGAGATATCTTCAGAAAGGTAAAAGTCGATCTTCACCAAAGCGTACTGTTGGGATAAGTTGGTCCAAAGGAGCGTGCAGGTTCTGGTTAAAACAGACAAATTCCCTCACACATCTCTCTGTAGATAAACTTCATCTTTCCATCTTTAAATTCTTCTATCTGCTAAAAATCATTACAGATATTTTTAGAAATGTCTGAAGCAAAGTTTTCCAATCACCTCCGTGTGGTTGACGTCTGCTGTATTATTGGAAGTGAGAACAATCGCCGCATTGTTCACTTCCTGTAAACTGATTAATAAGCTGTCGTTATTTTCAATTTTTGCCAATTAATGTAAATGTGTGATGTGTTAAACTTGATTATGTTAATAAATGACCCACTGTCTTGGTGAGTCAAAGATAATTAACGTTTCCGTCCACATTTTATGAAATTCAGGTGCACGTCATTATACAGTCCAGAAAAATGAAAGAATCCGTTTTAACAGTATGAATATATGACAGCATATGTTCTACTACACAGGTCGACTACATTCTGTGTAGAAGAGGAAACCTGAGGGAGATTGGAGACTGTAAGGTTGTGGCAGGGGAGAGCATGGCCAGACAGCATCAGATGGTTGTGTGTAAAATGACTGTTGTTGTGAAGAAGAGAAAAAGAGTAAAATCAGAGAAGAAGACCAAATGGTAGAAGATGAGGAAGGAAGAATGTTGTGAGAAATTCAGAGAGGAGCTGTTAAAGGCTCTGGGTAGTAAGAAAGAGCTTCCAAATGACTGGGCTACTACAGCAACAGTAATTAGAGAGACAGGTAGGAAGGCACTTGGTGTGTCATCTGGAAAGAGAATGGATGATAAGGAAACCTGGTGGTGGAATAGTGAAGTGCAGGACGCCGTTCAAAGAAAGAGATTAGCCAAGAAGAAATATGACAGTGAGAGGACTGAAGAGAGGAGACAAGAATATAAGGAGATGGGACGTAGAGCAAAGAGGGAAGTAGCTAAGGCAAAGCAGAGAGCATATGATGAGTTGTATGAGAGACTGGACACTAAAGAGGGTGAGAAGGACTTGTACCGATTGGCAAGACAGAGGGATCAGGCTGGAAAGGATGTGCAGCAAGTTAGGCTTAATGTTCTAACAAGTGAGGAGAGTGTGACGGGAAGATGGAAGGAGTACATGGAGGAAATAATGAATGAAGAGAATGAGAAAAAGAATGAGAAAGAGAAAGAAGAGTAGAGGTCATAGAAACTGTGGACCAGGAAGTGGGAAAGATCAGTGAGGTTGAAGTCTGGAAAGCTCTGAAAAGAATGAAGGAGGGGAAGGCAGTAGGACCTGATAACATACCAGTGGAGGTTTGGAAATGTCTTGGAGAGATGGCAGTGACGTTTTTGACTCAAATATTCAATGGCATATTTTAGGGTGAGAAAATGCCTCAGGAATGGAGAAGAAGTGTGCTGGTGCCCATTTTTAAGAACAAGGGTGATGTACAGAGTTGTAGCAACTACAGAGGAATTAAGTTGATGAGCCACACGATGAAGATCTGGGAGAGAGTTGTGGAAGCAAGACTTAGACGAGAGGTGACTGTGAGGAGCAGTATGGTTTCATGCCAAGAAAGAGCACCACAGATGCCATCTTTGCTTTAAGAATGCTGATGGAGAAGCACAGAGAGGGTCAGAAAGAACTCCATTGTGTCTTTGTGGATTTAGAAAAAGCATATGACAGGGTGCCGAGGGAGGAGGTGTGGTATTGCATGAGGAAATCTGGAGTGGCAGAAAAGTATGTTAGACTGGTACAGGACATGTGTGAGGACAGCAGGACAGTGGTGAGATGTGCTGTAGGAGTGACAAATAGCTTCAAGGTGGAGGTGGGAGTTCATCAAGGATCGGCTCTGAGCTCCTTCTTGTTTGCTCTGGTGATGGACCGACTAACAGATGAGGTCAGGCAAGAATCCCCATGGACGATGATGTTTGCAGATGACATTGTGATCTATGGTGAGAACAGGGAACAGGTGGAAGATAACTTGGAGATGTGGAGGTATGCACTTGAAAGAAGAGGAATGAAAGTCAGCCGTAGTAAGACAGAGTACATGTGTGTAAATGAGAGGGAGGCTGGTGGAACAGTGAGGCTACAAGGAGCAGAGGTCACAAAGGTGCAGGACTTCAAGTACTTGGGGTCCACCGTCAAGGAAAATGGGGAATGTGGTAAAGAAGTGAAAAAGAGAGTCCAGGCAGGATGGAGTGGATGGAGAAAAGTTTCAGGAGTGATTTGTGACAAAAGGGTGTCAGCAAAGGGAAAAGAAAAAGTTTACAAGACAGTGATGAGACCAGCTATAATGTATGGTCTGGAGACAGTGGCATTGACAAAAAGACAGGAGAAAGAACTGGAAGTGGCAGAAATGAAGATGCTAAGGTTTTCCTTAGGAGTGACAAGGCTGGATAAGATTAGGAATGAGATAATCAGAGGTACAGCACAGGTTGAACAACTGGGATGGTTTGGACATGTCAAGAGAAGGGACCGTGGGTATATTGGTAGAAGGATATTAGAAATGCAGCTGCCAGGAAAAAGACAAAGAGGAAGGACAAAGAGGAGATATATGCTCTCAGGTGCTCAGAAGCTCAGTCTTATTTTAGTACCAGGCAAACCGATGGCAGTGACAAGATCTAAGATCTTTGCATATTATATATATGTGTGTGTGTGTGTGTGTGTGTTTGTGTGTGTGCATAATTTGCTCATTGCAAACAGAAACAAAATATTTTGTTACTTCTTCTTTTGGCTTTTCCCTCTTCAGGGGTTGCCACAACAAGTCATCCTTCTCCCCCTCCTCACTCTGTCCTCTGCACTGTCTCCAGATCGTACAATATAGCTGGTCTCACCATGTAAAAAACTAAAACATGTCTTGGAAATTAAAAATTTCAGACAAGGAGCTACAAGATAAACATGTGAATCTGTCTCTCAACTATTCACAAGGGGTGGGGGGTGAAATCAGTTGGACTGAAAAAACAAACAAACAAAAACAGCAGCCTTCAGCCTGGCAGGTGATCAGTGATCAGTTTATCTTTTTGTTAATCCTTTCTGGATCAATACAAAGTATTTTTCTTTTTCAACAGGAAAAAATAGGTTAATCAACAGAATATTCATTAAAAATGCTGTCTAATTTCCGGTAAGAAACAAACACACAGAGCTTCAATCATTAAACTGTACTGATTGGTTTACATGCAAAGTCAAACAAGGTCTTGCAGCACTAATGACAGAAAGTTACAGAACTTGTTACCAGCACCAAGGTACAGAAACCAGACTCCTCACAGGGTCTCCCGTTACATGTCCAGAACTCACCTGGTGCATGAAATGACACCACCTGTTGTTGTGCTTTAGAACCCATCTGGACATAAACCAGATGTGATGGAGAATGCAGCACGTTCACTTACTACAGGCAAAACTCTAAAGCAGATGAGGAGCATCCCCCCCCTTCCCCCATACACACCACCCCCTCTGCCAGTGAAACTGTGTAATCCAGTGCACTCTACTAGAGCACAGAAAACACGGTGGATGATGTAAAAACAATAATGTTGCAATTGTTTGAGCATTAGCTCAGAATAAAAAACTGTCATCAGTGAGTTCCTGTATATTATTTTTTCAAAAACAATGAACCTGAATGCGTCTTCAGAACGATGGTTCGGTCAGCTTGTCATGATTCAGGTCTTGATTTCACTTCTAAAGCTCCGAAGTCACAAAAGAAAACGCAGAAAATGGCAGGAATATACTTTATTAGGTTCACCAGTGCGATTGCTGGTTAACAACTTGCTGAAGTTCAAGCGCAGCATCAGAATATGGAAGAAAGATAATTTAAGCGACTTGTTGGTTATTGTTGAGGCAGGCTGGTCCGAGTAGTTCAGAAACTGAGGATCAGCTGAGATTTCCACACACACCCATCTTTAGTTTAAAAAAGAATGGTCAAAAGAATGTTTCAAATTCTGCAAGTCGTCTTTACCACATCTACGTACATGCCTAAATACAGTGAGCTGCCGCAGATAGCGGTTTGTGTTAACATGCAAACTGAACAGGTGGACATCATAAAGTGATGGGTGCGTGTATTTGTAAAATCTGTGAGCTCAGTGTGTATTTGTGTCACGTTAGCCGGGCACTTGAATTCTGATGGGATTTAATCAAACTCAACAACTGATGAACACGCCTCTCAGAAACTCAGCTGGCTTCTTGTGCATGCACCATCTTTCTATGATCACCATCCACATTTCAAACCAGGACCAGTCCATTCAAGTCAAACCTACTGCTCAGTCCTACAAGGATGTCTGGGAGCTGCTCAGAAGAATGCTGGGAAATACTGAGTTAATGGGCTGCTGTTTAATATACTGTATTATTTAATATTATTAGTGTTTAGCATATATCTTAGATCCTTATATAATGTTTCTTTCTATGCTTTATATTTTTGCTATTTTGGGTGTAACTGGGACCTTGAGTACATAATTAAGTTCCACCTCATGGACCACATGTGATGAGAATGACAAAGACCCTTGAACCTTGTAACGACACAAGAAAGAAGATGAGTGGAAGATAGAGTAATTTAAAATAAAAACAGAAAGATGGGGAGGAAAATGTTGACTTTAACACAGCCAACAATCCAAAGCTCAATAATCATATAACCCCTTCAAAATAAATATATTCATAATATAGAATGTTTACACAGGTCCCCACTTCAAAGGATTTGAACCAACTCCTCAAGGCTATGTTTTACACATGGATTATATCTTGAAACATTGGTTTTGGGGTTGGGTACTGTCACTTTAAAATTATTTTATTTTGACTCAAACTGTCATATGTGCATGAGGGTGCACTTTCTCTGAGAAGTGGAGTTGTAAGATGAGGTGTGTGTTGTGCATGTGCAAAGAAATGAATGGTTATCCCTCAAACTATCTTATAAAAACAGTAATTAGCATATATCTGGCAACCCTGACACCAGGCAGCATCCAAAATGTTGAATACAGGAACGTGCGTTTGGACTGAGGACAGAGTCAGGTTGTTCCTACACATTGACAAAGAGTGAATGGGACAAACAGTACTCTGATTTTAGTGTTGTTCTTGCACAAGTGCAGAAAAAGTTCTGACTGCAGCTGTTTGTAGTGTTCATCCACGACTTCAGACCTCTGCAGTACGTACCATGAAAATCTCCACAGAGACCTGGATTCAAAAAGCTGTGGTTTCAGAGAGGACGAGCGCTGTTGCCATGCGCACAAACGGTTGAACTGCAGCTGAAAAGCTAATGTTTCACTCAGAAACAGCATCATATAAACTGGGCCTAATAGTTACTTTCATCTTGACCCACACCAGTTCTCCTACAAATGTTCTTATCTTCTCCAATCAAGCAGACTTCGAGAAGGAGAGATCACCATACGTAAAAAAAAAATAAAAAAAAATAAAAAACTGTTTCCATCAAGAAAGGAGGTTTACCATCTCTGTCAATACACCAATAAATTACTTCAGTTTCTATTGTCTGTCAACCACCAATAGCTTCTTTAACCCACCTCCTATTCTTATTCTTCTCTACAGTGGCCAGAAGCCATTCACATGCCAGGATGCCCTGACAGTTTTATTTGCCAGGCAGTGTTGTTGGCACAGTGAATGGCGCGGCCGTCCTGTGTTATGCAGATCAAACTGGGTTACCGAGGGGACAGACGTCAACGAACCATTCACAGCCGAGTTAAAACTCAACCTCAGCGCCATCGCTTCTCCTCCTCTCTGTTGTTTACTCCCCCTCTCTTCTACTTCCCCCACTTCAGTACCGTTTGTAACCAGCTAGTGTTTCAGCTTATGTCCTGGCTTTGTCAAGTTCCTAGCAAAACCTAAATAAAAAAGGAACAACCTTAATTTAGGTTTCATGATGTGCTTCTAGACAGGGGAAATGAAAAACTGTGACCAGCGAAACAGAACTGCATAAATCTCTCTTTGTAGTCTGATTCATGTCCACTGTGACCCAGCTCTACAGAGCAGGTGTAATGTACTATAGATGCAGAGCTCAACCATTCCAGCGCCCATGCTGGAGGGAGTCATGAGAGCTCCCTGATCAAATATCACTGACACTCAAGGTTCACGTTAATAAGCCTGGTAATGAGACTCATTAGTGCAAGGAAAATCAATTAAGCTAAAGGCAAACATTAATTATTCAGGAGGAGCATGTTGTGCAGGGAGGAACTCCTCTGAATGCTAACCTTGGCCTCTGCAGACTGAATTACACATGAACATTAACGCACAGGTAAAAGGAACTCCTTAGGTACACTTTACACCATTGTCACAGCTGCACCTCTCTTAAATCACATACAGGCCCTGGATATTTCTAAGACCTTTTAAAAGTTGACAGACTTGAGGTGTTTGGTTTAAAGCACTCATCTGAGTGAAACAACAAGGAACACATTCTTGAGGGTGGTGTTTTGGTAGGCTGGAGTGATCCTAAATACACAACTCCACTCTATTCACCATGAATGGGGAATTCTTCAACACACCCAGTTAACTTACTAGAAAAGACTGGTCAAAACACATTTGTAGGTAGTGGGTCAGCAGCAGAGAGAGGAGGGAAAAGGACAAAAAATAAAAAAGGAATACTGGAACAACTTCTGTGCTGTGTGATATGACATTGAATGTTCATTCAACCTTTATTTATACAGGTTAGACCCATAGAGGCTCGGGGACTCATTTACAAGAGAGACCTGATTTTAATAAAGAATGATGACAACAACAGACAATCATAAAAGAAAGCAAATAAACTGAGAAGAACAAATGAAAGAAAATGGTATTAAAAAAAACAAAACAAAAACCAGCTAGGTTGTAAAGCAATGTAGAATACCAAAAACAGGAACATGTCTGCGTTGGTTTATGCCAGGAACTTAGCAGATGTTTGAAGTCACTTAGAGAGGTCAAGGTTGAGAGCTTCAGATATTTTTGCAAGATATTCCAGGAAACAGGAGCGGAGTAGGAGAAGGCCCTTTTACCTAGTTCAGGCCTCACTGAGTGAACACTGCAGGTAATAATGTCTTGAGAGCGCAAGCTGTAGCTGCACTCACGCAGAGACATGTAGGAGGAGATGTATGAAGGCAGCAGACCAAGAAGTGATTTCAAGATGAAAATGTACCAGTGAGAGTCTGCGTGACGTTAATGATGACCAGTTAACCAGTGAATACAGGGTGCAATGGTGTGTACGATAGTTACAGCCAGTTTTGAATCTCGGTGCACCGTGATAGACAGCGTCAAGTCAAGTCAAGTCAAGTCAGATTTATTTATAGAGCACATTTAAAACAGAAACTGTTACCAAAGTGCTTACCATGTGTTACCAACATCTGCATAATGCTTGTAGGAGCGTTCATGTAAATAATGTCACCATAATCAATGGAGGGAAGGAAAGTCACAGTTACAAGGTGTTTCCTAGCATTCAATTCAATTCAATTCAATTATACTTTATTAATCCCAGAGGGAAATTATTTGTTGTTGTAACTCGATATCCTCGTTTCATTGAGAGATGTTATAGATGCTGATGGCCGTAGACAGGAAGGATCTCTTGTAAAGGTCCATCCCACAGTGGATCCTAAGAAACAGGCTGCAGATTCCGTCCTTTCCGTCCACTCGGATTCAGCTGACCTCTCGGTTCCCCTCGGGTTGTAGGACCGCCCAAATGCCGGGCAGAACTCCTCCCAGAGAGACGGCCACTCCTCCCAGCAGTCTGCCGAGCTCCTCGTCGCTGCGGAAAGCCAACTGTAGGTGCCGAGGGACGATCCTGTCCTTCCACTGTCATGAGCCATGTTTCCTCCTAGTTCCAGGATCTCAGTGGTTAGGCACTCGAGCACAGCTGGCAGGTAGATGAGAATGCATCCACAGAACATCATTTTCAACTCATTTGAGATTTGAGGCTGTAGTTGAGATATTATTTGAGCTTTTGAGATGTTAATCAGCTGCTGTTGGTTGTAGAAAACTGCCTTGTTGGCCTGGACCGCTGGCCTGGATCTGCATCTGGCCAGGACTCTGCGGTCTACACTCATCTCCAGGCCAGCGGTCACTCTTTCAGGGATGAAGATGTTTACATCCTGGTCAGAGAGGAACGATGGTTTGAGAGAGGAGTAAAGGAGGCCATCTTTGTGAAAAGAAATCGTCCATCGTTAAACAGGGGTGGAGGCCTCCGGGTTCAACTGTCCCCCTCTTACAATGCTGTGATTGCTAGTATCACTCAGCCCTCTGTGAACAGTAAACAGCCATCAGTGTGCTAATGATCCATTGTTAGGCTGATGGTCCTTCTTGAGCATGTGATCAGCTGGTTTTGGTTGTCAGCAGCAAAACTGGTTGATCCACTCTGAGAAGGTGCTATTTAAGAGACTGAGCTGAAAACAGCTCCTCAGACTGAGGAAGTCTCTCGGATGAGAGACGAAACGTTTCTACATTTTTTTGTTGATTTGCTTTGTTTTGTTTTTTTGAATGTCCAGAGGACCAGATTTAACTTTTTTAGATTTCAGTAAAAATCCTTCCAGCTGCACAGCATCTGATACCAGAGGGAAAAAAATCATCCAAAAAATTGTGATTTACATCCAGAAAAAGAGGAATTAAAGTTTCCAAAAGCAAAATCTCAAAATGAAAGTAACAGAGCTGCTCCAACATGCAGCCACCTTGAGCGGCGCAATTCTAGAACTCAGGGTTAGACGGGATCCATTTCTGAAAAAGAAACCCAATTTAACTTCCAGTTTCTTTACCAAGTTTTCCACATGAAGCTTAAAGGAGAGATGCGAATCAACCAAGATACCCAAATATTTGTAGGAATCAGCAAACTCAATAAAGGACACCATTCGAGGATAAAATCAAAAGGAAGAACTGCTGAGACTGACTTCCTGTTTGAAAACAACATCCTATTGGTTTTGTAGGTGTTTAGGACAAGTTTGAGATGGAGCAAGTCTGTCTGAATAATGTCAAAGGCGGATTGCAAAAGCTGGAAAACCTTAGCAACTGTTTTAGCTCAACAATAAACAATTGTATCATCAGCATAGAAATGTAAGGATGCATCAGGGATGGTCTGACTTACATTACCTATGTAGATTGTGAAGAGGGTGGGCCCTAAGACTGAGCCTTGTGGTACACCATTGTTGGCCATAACTGGAGGATGTACCATTAGAAGTGATACAAAATGTTTAAATAAATGCACATGAAAAATATTCAACTACAATTCATTTAAAATACCAAACTTCCTGGTTTACTCAATAGTTTAACTTTGACTCAAAACTGTTCAATTACTTTAAAGAGGGGAAATCTCATTTTTGTGCTTTATAGCACATCATATTTTCTCATAAGTCTCACAAAACGTAACAGTGTCACTTTATTTTGGGTTTTCCAGTTCTGATTGTTTTCTAATTTATTGACCCTGAACTGTAGAGAGAATAAAACATATCTCCACTTTAGACTAGATTTTTTTTTCCTTTTCATCTTTACCTCCTTTACAACATATTTTCAAATCCACTGTTTTAAACTAAAATCATTCTGCAACAATGTGAGCAGCCAAAACTGGACATAACAGACATTTTTATAGATGGCTGATTGTTAGTGTCAGAAATTGCAATTCAAACTGTGCTTTTACTTAAAATGTGTTTCTGTGTTTGTTTTTTCAGATAATAATATAATTATCTTTTGCTTGAATAATTCACTTAAATAGGTTCTACTGGCTTTCTATCTTTAACCTTCAGTCACTTAAAGTTTGTTGTTTTTTAGCACACACGGTTACTATTATGGAGCAGCACAGTCAGCAAAAATGTTGCACAACAAAGGAGATGATAGTGGACTTCAGGAAACAACGTGGAGGTCAGCACTCCACCATAAACAATGCTGAGGTGGAGCAGGTCAACAGCTTCAAGTTTCTAGGCATTCACATTACCGAGGATTTGTCCAGGACTTTACAAACACTATAGTCAAGAAAGCCCAACAAAGACTCTACTTCCTAAGAAGACTAAAGAAGTTTGATACGAACACCAGTATCCTCACAAACTTCTAAAGGTGCACCACTGGGAGCCTGCTGACAGGCTGCATCACAGGGTGGTACATGAACTGCACCAGTCAGAGTCAGAAAGCTCTACAGAGGGAGGTGCAAACAGCAGAGGACATCACTGGTAACAGTCTCCACACCATCCAGGACATCTACCACAGCCGATGTCTGCGTAAAGCATGCAGCATCATTAAGGACCACACCCACCCAGCACAAGGACTCTTACGCCTACTACCCTCAGGCAGACGATACAGGAGTCTGCCATCGCATACAAAAAGACTAAAGGGCAGTTATTTTTGAAATACTTATTCATTTAAATTCATCCTGCTTGCTTGTTATATTCTACCATGTTGTTGTTTACTATCGCTCTTTAGGACATTGCGAATATCATAATTACTTTTTCACTTTTTTGTACTTTATTTTGAAACCTTATTGCATGCTTTAGTATTTCTAGTTTGTTTGTTCTTTGTTTTTTTTTTTAGTGAGTCAAATTGGTTCTTTTCATCCTAAGCATTGCATTGTACTGTTAACCTTGTGTTAACCTTACATGACAAATAAACACAACTTGAACTCTCTCACACCGACTGCTGAAGATAGACCCCCAAAAACTGGAAACAAGAAGTGGGTAAAAAAAATGGATGGAGAGACCATTACTACCATAACTTCAAAAATTTGTTTAATTGTTTTTTTTCTTTTCTTCAGAGAAACAAGTGAGAAGAGACAACTGCACGTTGGAGTTAGAAAGAAGAAACATTTTGTGAAGATGGGTTATTTAAGTTTGTCCATAAAAAAAAAAAAGGCTTTTTATTGAGTCTGCACAGACAAGTAATTAAAAAACTGCATTCCTGAGCTCACGTTGCCTGTGTAAAAGTTGACTTTGTAGCAGAGATGACTGGATGGAATTTTTTGTTCAGACCCTCTCCTCCTACTGTTGACAACAGAAGACAAAATGCCTCATGAATCCAAAGTTTCCATGTTAACTTGGAACAGCCAGCTTCAACTTAGTTTGTAAAAAAACAAAACAAACAAAAAAAACCCAACACTATTATTTGTGATGTAGAGAGGATTAGAAATTAATCAGAATATTTAAACTCAACAATTATAATATCCAAGCTTATGATGACAGACCTCTATTCTTCCACAGCCAGTCTCTACCAGAACAGATCAATCAGCACATTTCCTCTCACCATTGCATTGTGGAAATACAACCAGTACACCTTATGCTGGTGGTTTAGTTTTAGAAACAGTCTCGACACACTGTAAACATCGCAGAGCTCAGTTAGTCCTTCACACAGCAGACACACATTAGTTAACACAGAGCGCATGTGACTCACACACAGCGTCCAATATTCAGTCTGTTTCACAGCATCAGCAAAGTGATGTCTCAGTTTAGAAGCAGCAGGCAGGCTCCGGTGCTGCAGGAGATGTTAGCACCGTTTAAAAAAAACTATTATCTGAGCGCACAAAACAACAGCTTCCTCCTGGCACCCTGCAAGGCTGATCCTATCGGAAGAGACAGGCATCTGAAAGCTTCTTGGCTTGGAAAGGAAACCCAGAGTTGTCTCTAGAGAACAAGTGTGTGGCTAAAGCAGTGGCTTAATCAGCTGGTTGCACAACTACAACTTGTTTTGTGTCAATCATGACAAAATAAACACATCACTAAAAAAATAGCAGATGGGTTTCTTGTTATCACTTGAAAGCATCAGCAAGGTTTGCATGGTATGAAGCTGTACCTCCATTTGTGCAGGTAGAAGCCAGGACACTGTTCTCCACAGGTGATGCAGGGCTGGCCTCTCTGCTGCTCATCTGCAGGGTTCAGCTTGGAATAAAGAGAAGAAGATGAGCGGGTGGCACTTCACAGCAGACAACTGAGTTAGGGCTTTATAGTTTGCATTAGTTGTGATACTTTGTTTAAGAGTAAGTGGTAACTGACACAAATTAAAGGCTCGAAGAAGACATATGGTGTTGAGTTGTGTTAAATTTATTTGCGGAGCACAAACTCTACAGGTAATAAAATGTTTCTTAAAGCTACAGACTGAGACAGAGATCCTGACTGAGCTGCTGCTGTTGCCTCTGACCCCTGATCTCCATGGAAATGGAACCAGCAGCAACAGAAACAAACAATTACTTGGGGTGGAAAAAAAAAAAAAAACGCGCGTCAAAATCTTTGGATAAAAGTTGAATCACGCGCGCAAACAAAACAAACAACAACAAAAAAATAATGTTAAAGTTAGTCTTGCCTACATACCGATTTACTGAAGTGTCTTCTCTTAAAACTGCGAGTCAGCATGACCTCGGCAGTCAGAGAAATGAGAGCTGCTGGTGCTGAGGAACATGGAAGAACTCTGAGCTCCGTGCGTAAAAGACGTTCCGGCTGCGCTTCTGTCCCAACAACCTCTGACATGATGAATGGAGCTCCCTGGTTCCGGTTCTGCAGCTCCTCCCCGGATCCTCACGGCCAATAGAAGGCTGTTACACTTCTTCACAAATTTAAAATAAAACAATAATAATAATAATAATAATAATAATAAAGACAACGTAATTTCGACACAAGGGGTGAATTACGAGGGGAGCCGCAGATCCGTTATTAAACAGATAAATGCGTCATCCTCCTTCAGTCTGGTCTAAATATTGAACCACTAAAAGTACTGGTGCCAAAAGACTAAATGTTGTCCGAAATCAAAACAACAACAACAAACACGTCATCAGAGACCAGGAATGTATAAATGTAAAACTTCTAACGGTTTATAGCATCCAAAATTACAAGTCTGTTTACTCTGGTCCTCTTATTTATTTATTTGTTTATTTGTTTATTTGTTTATTTATTTATTTATTTATTTATTTATTTATTTATTTATTTATTTATTTATTTGTTTGTTTGTTTGTTTGTTTGTTTGTTTATTTATTTATTTATTTATCTGTTAGTTAATTTGTTTCTGGAATATGACAGGCAAGGTAACAATAATATTTATTGTATCTTTCTAATTGCTTTATAGTTTATAAATGCATGTTTGTTATTTGATCATTAACATTATTTCACTTGTATTTTTGTTCCTTTTCTTTTTAGGGTCTTGGAGTTTGTTTGTTTCCTGTGCACTTCCTGTATCTACACCTTGACTTTGTGTTTCTTCTTTCACTGCTCCCTACATGTTAGAGTCGTTACCATCTGAATTTGTATGGTTTATTGTTGTTTGTTTATCTGTTGTTTATTCTTCCCCATCCTCTGTAAAACACAGTGTGTTGCCCTCAGCTCATGAAACGGACGTCTTTTCTGAAAAACTGCGCACAAAAGACAAAATAACCTCATTCTTTATTTTGTCGAGCTGTTGTCGGCATTTTGACTTCTCGGGTGCATAAAGCAAAGAAAGATAACTGTTGCAGGTTCAGGTGTGCTGTTTTACAAAAACCTAAGTCTGCTGAGCTGACATGGAGGCAGAGAGACTCTGAGAACATCCTAACCCCATTCTGAGGATGACTTGATCATTTTTAAGGTGGATCATTTGTTGTTTGTGCAAAGAGTTTTAAGGCATATCCATTTTTCAGACTCATGAGAAATCAGAAGCCAAATTATTTCATAACAAAATTTATTTTAAAAAATGAGGATAAATGACCTCGCAAAGCAACAATGTCCATGCTCAATAATCCAGTATTATATACCTCACAAAGCATACAGGCAAAGAGCCTAAAACTTTCTGCTAAACTTTACTTCAAAGTCAATCCAGATCATCTGATGAAGATGGTAGAAGCTGACCCAAAGGACTCATGGCTTTAAAGTTCCTCTCATTGCTGTCAAAATAAATTCAAATAAATATTCTAAGAACGGGCTTCAAGGTGCCTCAGTTGGGAGAGCTGTAGCCTCTCGTCGAGCAGGTCGCCGGATCAAATCCCGGCCGTGGGCCATTCTGGGTGGAGTTTGCATGTTCAGAATCAGCTTTATTGTCATTGCACAGAGCGCAATGAAATTATATTTCAGTACAGCCCATCTGAAGAACCACAAACAAACAGGCACAGACTTGGGTAGACGGGGTGACTGAGGCACAGCCTCTGAGAGGCGCTTCTTTTTTGTTAGATTTGAAAAAGGGGAACATGAGGGAAGAGGGGGCAAAAAAATCAATCTCACACTGTGTCCCTGCAGGACACAGCATGAGGCTGCAAAAATAACCCACATAGACATGTGCATGTGGAGTGGGGGGGGGGTCCCAGTACAGATCACCAAGTGAGCGACGCAGCAGTTGGCGCCTCGCATCTCCTAGGTTGCTGCACCAGAGGAGAGGCAATGAGGGAGGCCAGCGAAGGCAAGAGTTTGAGGAGCCAGAACCCCCACCTCCAGCCATAGTCCTGATAGAGGTTGTATGTTTATCAGCCGACTCAGTTGAGCTCTGACACAGGTCCATGTCACAGTCCACGTTCTCTTTGTGCATGCGTGGGTTTTCTCTGGGTACTCCGATTTCCTCCCACAGACCAAAAACATGCATGTTAGACTGATTGGTGACGCTAAATTGTCTCTAGGTGAAAGTGAAAGAGTGAATGGTTGTTTGTCTTGTTTGTCATTTGTTAGGAGGTACACCTGCACCTACATCTGGACCTGCCATTCTGTGTTTGTTTGTCTCTCCTTCCTGTCCTCTCAAACCCAGCCGGTCGAAGAAGATGGCTGCTTGTCCTAAAACTGGTTCTGCTGGAGGCTTCTTCCTGTTAAAAGGGAGTTTTTTTATTTCCACTGTTGCCTTTGTGCTTGCTCAGGATGGGAGACTGTGACGAAGTGAAGATTCACCGAGTCTGCTGGCTTCCTTAGATAACTTTAGTTGCTTTTCTGTGTACAGTATATGAATGTTTCTCTTCAGTGTCCTGAGACAACTTTGTTGTGAATTGGCGCTATATAAATAAACTGAATTGAATTGAAGTGTCTTCACGTGTCCCTGTGATGAACTTGCAACCTGTCCAGGGTGTCCCCCACTTCTCACAGAGTGACTTCTGGATATGGTCACCAGAGACCCCCCACAACCCAAAAGGGAAGAAGCGGGTAAAGATTTTGGATGGATTCTAAGAACCATGTGTAAATCCAACAATTTTCAGTCAGGTCATGTGGACAGTTCCTTTTTTTTTCAGAAATGTTTCACCTTCCATCCAGAAGGCTTCATCAGTCAAGGAAACACACAACACAAAACTGATTCTTCCCCCAAACAGCTTACTCCAAAGTGGAACAAACCAGTTATGTTGATGCTAAGATGGTGTGATGTGTAAATGTTGTGAAATCTCTTTTTTCATTTGTTGACAGGGTCCACTGGGTGTTGATCCAGTGAGCTGGACCTACTTCCTCACGTTCTGTCTCACATTATTTTTAATTTAACCTGCGCATGGATTTTAAACCTACAGACGACAGCTAGGGCTGATTTAGGCTCCAGTTGTTTGCAAAGCATTACAATTAGATGTGTTTTAAATATTTAATACAGTTTAAATCTCAGATCAGCTCACTGCTAGTAGGGAAATAGGAATCTGCAAGCATCTGAAATTCTATTCAGGTCTTACATTCATAAAAATCCTTTGAATTTTCTTTTAAAAACTTGATTTATTCTTTCTTTTACAACTATTCTCTGACAACGGCATACTCGGACTTTTACATTTTAAGTACATTTGTCAGACTGATTGGCTTCTATAGAGCCCCAAGAGGAATGGGTGTACTCACTCATTTTACATAAATCCAACTGTTGAAAATACAGTATTCACTTTTGTGTGTGAATTTCATCCATCTTACATAACGCACGACTGCCAAATGTCAAAACACTTTACGTATTCCTTTGGTTGGTTGGTTTTGCCATGAACTTAACAGTTGTTTAAAATCCCTTAGAGAGGTCGAAGTCGACAACTTCAGTTCTTTTTGCAAGGAATTCCAGGTTACAGGAGCAGAGTAAGAGAAGGCCATTTTGCCAAGTTCGGTCTGCACTGAGGGCGCACTGCAGGTATGTTTTGAGAGCTTATGTAGATGACGGTCAGACTTATGTCCCTCTTAAAAAAGTCAAATGCAGACTCAATAATTCTGCTTTTTAGGTGCCTAGATGGTGCTTAACATTTTCAAATTTTAATTAATCGCAAACTGAGGTTATGGTTTTTGGAGGCACTACTGGGTCACACCACCTGTAAATTGAAGTTCCTTGGCTCAGTACAGCAGATTAACTGTGAGAAATTTGGGATTGAACTGGATCCTGAGCTTAAACTAGACAGCCAGAGTTGGTCATTCACTAAAAGTTTTTATCATTAAGACAACAAGCCAAAATAAAACCCATCCTTCCAAAAAGACACATTTATGCCTTTGTCACCACCTGGCTGGATTATTGTAATGCACATTATTTGGGGGCTCCTCCAATGTTCGACTGCAAAGGATACAAAATGCTGCAGCATGGCGTTTTTTTTTAGCTGGCACATGTAAATGTGAGCACATCTCCCCATTTTATTATCACTCCACTGGTTGTCTGTGCATTTTAGGATCCATTAAAAAAATATTTTGTTTATAAATCTTTGAATGGCCTTGCCCCACCCTTGCTCTCTGAACTGCTGCATCCCTACTAACCCTCCTGCTCACATCATCTGACCAGCTGCTCCTGAGTGGCCTTAAAACTAAACTGAATACAGTGTAGCCTACTAGGTTTAAGCTCAGGGGATTGAGTTTTTGCTGCAGCAGCTCCTAAATTGTGGAACAAGCTGCCCCCACACCTTCTATAGGCTTCTTCATAGTCTTTTTTTAAAACATTTTTACTCTTTTAAATATACCACCTGTTTTATTTGGCTTTTAACACTTAGTAAACGGTTGATTTTATTAAATTACATCCTATTTTAATTTAATAGATTTTACAGTATTTTTATAAATCAGATTTTATTGTTTGGCCTGATTTGATATTTTGTTTTTATTGCATGATTTAAATTGTCTTGTGTTATGATTGTATTTTGCATGAATCGTGTTTTAGTGTTGACTCTGTAGAGCACATTGAGTGTTTGAAAGTGCTTTACCAGTAAAGTTGGAATGGACGCATGGGACCTGCTTCCTTGGAATTACAAGACCACTGAGCTACCACAGCCCTCCAAAAATATGAAAAACAATACAAAATAAAAAATTTAAATCCTCAAAATCTAGATCAACAATCACAGTTTGAGTACATTTATTACCGCAGACCACTAACTCCTGAGTGAACCAAATATTTCTCTGATATGAACACAGACAGAACTGGATGAGTTCTTTAAAACACATCCGCCAGGTCATGTGTGAAGCTGGCAGCGATGGTGCCCAGTATATGATCATAATTACATAGATGCTTTACGGTGCGAGGATTTATTCCAAACATTAACCAGACTATCAGCGGTGCCTAAATGTTTTACCGCCGGTGTTACAGTGAAGGACAAACTGCTGTGAAATAGATTTATTGGTGTGAAGAGCACGCCGACAAGTGTGGCGCCCATCAGGCCTTTTTATTACACTCCAATCACTGCCCTTTCTGCTCTCATACATAAATCATGATTTTAGAGTGGCTGAACCAAATTCAACTCCCAGATATGAATAATATATAAATAAATGGATTTCTGAAACAGAAAACATTCTGGCAGACGGTTTATTTTATGGTAATCATTCATGGCTGAGGTTTATGTACATTCACAACAAAAAGTCAATTAGAAAACAAAATAAAGCATACATATTTATATAAAGACATTTTACATTGTTAAATGCAATAATACATGTTGAGTTACCTGGTAAACACACGGCATGTGAGAACAATAAGATTAATACAATTAAATAAAATAATCCCTTCATTATGACACCTGAGAACCTGACTGAATCGAAATCTGACATTCACAGTCAGAAGTGCATCAGTTGTGACCGTCAGTAAGACACTATTTTTTCGTCCTGTCTTTAAAGTTCGTTTAGTTGCATATTAAGACGGCAGTGAATTCCCTTTGGCTGAAAAATGCACAACATCACTGAAAAGGATAGTTCAAATAATTTCAAGTGGGGTCAAAATTTAATCGGTTCATGTTTAAACTGTATTCCTTCAAACTGAGGTCATTTAAAGAGCTTTCTACAACAGGTAAGATATTAATTGTTCACACCACTTTCACATAATCCAACTTCAAATGATCAGAACTATCCCTTTAAGGCACTAAAATAGCACCAGTAGAACAACCAATAAGGACATGGCTTTGTGATTAGTTGTGTACAATGCACACAACAAACCTAAACTAAAACGATGTAAAGGATCATCGCTTTTTAAAAACTATCTTCTGGACTCTCTGAAGTCTCCAAACATCAGCTACTGTATAACAGTGGATAAAGAGACACAAACACAAAATATAAAGTACCCTGATATCGTCACAAAGAACAACACAACAACAAGCTATAAACAGCATGAGAGCAAATGGACAGATTCTCTGAGACAACAAAAACGAAAAGAACGTGAGGTACAAGAGGCGGCACGAGGGCAGACTGTAGGACCTGAAAGCTCAGCAGATAGTCGTCTGCAGCCTCACACTGTACTGGACCTCTGGAGCATCTGTGGAACTTCATTTGGCTTGAGGTAAAGTGGCCCCAGATAGGATAACCTGACTGTTAATAGCTAACGGCTCTTTGGGTCCCTGTACACAGGCTGAGTGGGAAAACACAGAGGAATTAGGCTCTGTCTAATGCCTGGCAACTTAAACTCTACACTGCGTTTCCTCTTTGTTCCTTTTGATCCTGTAAAGTGGATATGTGTGCAAGGCAAAAGAAGTCATTGTATATGGCTGAACATTCGTCACATATGAGAACAGTACATTCTACACCGTTGCACCTCATATCTTTTTATTAACCGGGCTTTATCCAGTCCGCCTGGTGCAAACACTCATTGAAAGTCAACCTACCAAACACCTGGCCTTTATGTGTTTGCTACACCTGACCCTGTTAATCACCACATAACGAGCCTGCACTCTGCTTGCTGGATGACGGCTTCCACCTGGAGGTAACAGCTGGAAAAGTCAAAACAGAGCAGCCGTTCGGATTCAAACTCCTCGTTTTGGATCTTATGGCTGCACACGTTGTAAAAGGAAAAACGAGAGGAATTGTATTTTAAGGCAAACGTGAAACCTGAAGCTTGTGATAAAGTGCTGCAGCTCGGTAAGAGACAGCGGAGGGTCTGTGTTTAACGTATAAATGTGGCTGCTCGAACACCTCACTGCATAAAGACCAGCGGACTGATAACTGTCACAAAGAAACAATAAAAAAAGAACACACATATGGCTTTGACTTATGCACCGCAGAGTAACTTTACAGTTAAATAACATCAGGCTGACATTTAAACTGGAAGGCAGTTATGAGCAAAAGCTGAATAGATTAGTGCTCACTTTACTTTCGACAGAAAAGCACCTTTAAATTATTTTACAATACAAAACTATACGAAGAGTACAATAAATAAGGAGTTTTATCGAGCTATTTACATTACTTACAACAATGTACACTATTCACACGGGGAGCTAAAGAGGTGATGCAAAGGATGGGTTTGCACTTGACGTTGCATGTAGCACCATAAAGGAGGGACGTTGTGATGAAATAAGCACCTAAAGGTGATGAATGAAAGCAGATTTAACAACAACAAAGCATACAATTAAGATAAATATCTAATAATTAACACAAATAAAGGCAAATATTTTAGATCAAAGAGCAATTTAAAGATCAGAAATTAATTTTCAAGCATTTTTTTATATTATGGATTGATATTCCACACCTGTTTGATGGCAGCACATCTACTCCATGGTTACAGGCAGACTGCTGTCAGAGGACGGAGCACATTTTCCACAGTAGCCTCCACAGATTCCTGACACTCTGCTGCCGTCCTGTGGACACACAAAACACAAGGAAATTAAAAAAAAAACCTCTCAATGCAAGATTTTAAAGTCCTTTAAGAAACGCAGGTTTTACAAATCACTTGACAAAATATGTTTTTCTTCCTCTCTTCTATTCCATATCTTCCAAAATCTTTTCAGCATGTAATTTCCGTGTATGTCATTAATTATTTTGCAAAGAACAACACAAATGGAAGTATCACGTGCAATAAAATAAAATAAAATGCAATGTTTTGAGCAGGTTGAGTACCACCATCATATACATGTATATGTATACTACACATTACGCCCGTCAGTAAATTGTCAGAGTAATCAAAATCCAAAGAGTGTGTTCCCTCACACATCAATCTTGGATGTATATGGTCAAAACAAAATGTAAGATCCAACGTGGGGCCAGCCTGATGAAATGTCCCAAGTATTAGAGTAGTTCCATCATGGACAACTTATTATGGCGGGACAGCCAGGGACAATCTAGGAAACAAAAGGTTTTAACATTTCTACATTACGCAGATGTCAAGCTGGAGCACAAACAAGGTTTTAACAAAGGGGTCACTTTAGACCTTGATCTTTGACAGAGTGATCCTGACATCAATGAGTCATCCTTGACGCATGAGATGTCCAGCTGTGCAGTCGATGTTTGCAGTTTAGAGCTCAGACAAGACATTGTCCAGACAGACAGATAGACAGATGGCGCCATACCATAATACATTACGTCCCATCTTAGGATGGGCGTATTTTGCACACAGACTTTTATAAACCTTTACATCCTTGTCAGCTTCACATCACATGGTTAGTTATATCGAATTCTACGGTGATTTACAAGAGTTAATAGCAGCTGCAGCAGCTAGCTGTAGCACTTCTGGTGGGGCACTTCCTGCAGGAGTATCATAACATTTCTACTGGAACACCAGTATCATGCAAACTGACAGTATTATGAAGATGCATAAAATAATTTGCACATGGTCTGCTTCAACTTTTCTGAGATGAGGTAATAAACGAGCTGTTAGCTCATCAGTTCAGTCTAAATTAAACTCTTTCTTTCAGTTGAGGTCTTTGAAGAGTTATCCGCAACAGCTAAGATAATCCATTGCTAAGAATCATACACGTAAAGATTTGGACTGAGGTGTCTGATATTTTTGTTTCAGGTTTGAAAGTTGAATACTGTCGGCAGCTCATCACACAAATTACATGCATCAGACTTCACACTGGCATCTAAAGCAGGGGTGTCAAACTCACTCACAAACGGGGGCCAAAATTAAAACCTTTTTCAAACTAAGGGCCAGTTTCAGAATGTACATGAACTCAAATCAGATACCCGACATCTTTTCTTGGTCACAGTTTCCTCAACAGGAGTTTGATTGGTCTCTTTCGATGTTCTCTGTTGTACTTTCATCATCATAATCAAATATTACTGAAAAGAATTAAAGATATAGAAGTATTTTACATTTCACATATCATCTTGGGGGCCAGATAAGATGTCAACGAGGACCACATTTGGCCCCCGGGCCTTGAGTTTGACACATATGGTCTAGAGCAGATGTCTGCAATCTGCGGCTCTGGAGCCACATGCGGCTCTTTGGTCCCTCTGCAGCGGCTCTTTCAAGCTTTGACCAAAACTAACATAAAACTGAATTTTATAGGATGTCATACCCACAAAAATGACTAGTTTTAGCAGTTTCCCTGTCAATTCCTTTGCAAATATGTGGATACTAGTACTAATACACAAAGTAAATTATACTCACTTTATCTGATATTTTCTTTAGTCTCAAAATGTAAAAATATCAATAAACGTTAACAGTCATTAGATGTTTTTAGTTTTATAATTTTACACCTACTGGCCAGAAAAGCCCCCTCTAACAAACTTAAAATGGCCCACGGGCCACCAGTTGATAATGACACTTGTAGCAGGTTTTGTGGCTCTTGACACGTTTAATTTAATGAACGAAAGGGCAGAAATGGCTCGTTTGATCGTAAAGGTTGCAGACCTCTGATGTAGAGTTTCAAAAGTGTGGGGAAACATCCTGTTAAGATATTTTTAATCTAGACTGGTCCTATGGTTTTGATCTGCTCAGAGACGGGATTATAATGAATTTATGACCCGGTTCTGACTGGGTTAAACTGGGCCAGCAAACTCTAAAGAGAGTCTCCCTGGGATTCAATATCTGTCAAGAAATAGTTTAATCTGCTTGCTACATCACGTAGAAGGCTTTTGAAGCACTGTCTCATATTTCCTAACACGTCAGTCCACATAAGATCCACTGAGATCACACTTAGACACGCCCCCTCATACATGACAGGTTGAGCTCCCCTTCTGTCAAGGAGGAGCCTTAGGGCCCTATAAATGAGTAATGACACGAGACATCGGGGCTCTTCTTCCGGGTCTGTGAACGCGTCACAGACTGTAGAGTCCAGCGCTGTAAAATTGTAATCTTTTCCTGCCTTTTCTAATATAATTAATACAATTTAATTGATATTTCCTTGATTTATTGATTAGTATAGATGCCACTTCTGAGGGAGGTTCGAGCCGGGGGTAAAGACGTGGGCTGGAGGGGGTTTCCGGATCCGGTGGTCCGCAGCCAGCTCTCGTCTTTAACAGTTGGTGCCGTGACCCGGATGAAGAGCCCCGATGTCTTGTGTCATTACTCATTTATCCCACACTAGCCATTTATCCCACAAAGGTAAAGCATAAAGTAAGTGGTTTGTCGGCTCTTCAGTGAAGGGCTGTCTCCATCCAGCTGTCACAACCAGACTTTACTTATACTGTCTGAAGAGTCCAAAGTGGGCCAGCAGAGTTCTGGCATCAGAATGTGGACACCACTGGCTTTACCTTCTGCTGAAAAGCACGCCGAAGCCTGATCTCCATTTCAGCAGTGAAGGACGGTGGTGGGAGGGTGAGCGAGTGTGACAGAGCGGCTGCCCCCGAAAGGTTTAATTTGTCCAAACGTTTACAGGGAAATGTGTCTCTAGAAACATCGAGTTCAGCCTCAGTGGGGTTGATAGAGGCTAAATCCACACTGTGCTTCAAAACCCACAGGGCTTTAAGACGAGAAGAAACGACTGAGGAAAAGACCTACTTTGGGGTAGATGTTCATTTCATCCTAATAAATCAAGAATACAGTACTTTCAACACAGTGACGTTTCAGACCATCCCTGTGAGACTTTTGGATTTATTTGAAAGGTGTGTAATGAGGTACCTGTGATTTTTGCACATTAGCCACTGCGTAGTTGCCCTGGGAGATCCACGAGGCGTCCTCCGCCACCTTTAAACCTGTTCCTGACAAGTTGATCCTGAACACACCCTAAAGGAAGAGACAAGTGGGGAGATACAAACCACCATGAGACGTAATCCAGAATATATTTTATATAGCATTGAAAACAAATATGCTTTAAGTACAGAAAATATCATCAAATAAATAGAAGAAAAAAAAAAACGAAATTAAACTTGTGTAGTGTTAAAATATGTTCCCCAATAATACTGCTCCTGCACTAGCAAAACTTAATTTTGCCTTTAACATACGTTGTTTGAAAGAAAAATTGATGTAATCGCACTCTAGCAGGAGAAAAACATCTGTTAGCAAAATATTGCCTGAACCGCTGAACAAATTTTATTGAAACTCTCAAAAAGTAATCACTGAATGCAAATCAATATCTAATTAACTTCTGAGGCCTGTTTGATGCAATATGGCTGCCACAGCTAAGGGGCCAGGGTAAATACAAAATGGGCTAATACTCAGCCATTTTTACAGATACTGAGCTAGACTTTAGTGCTTCAGTAGCTGAGAGTTGTCTCCAACACATGTTAGGAGCTCTAACAGATTGTACAACATCTTCACTTAAAACTTTAGCGTGCAAGACAGTGGGCGATATGCATCTTTCTTTCTCACCTGTGGACAGCTTGCCAAGCTGTAACAGTCTCCAGCTGTTGCAAACGGGACACTCTTGCCTTCACGAGTGGAAGCAAACGTCCAGTCTGTAGCTAAATATGAAGAACAGAGCAACAAATTTAAGCCCTTTAGATTGTAGGATAAATTAATAAAGGTTCTTTCATGAAATCTATTACCAAAAGATGTCTAATGACTTTGTAGATAGCTTAAATCTACCATAACGACCAGTTATGTAGTTTAATAATAAATATGATCACTTTTTAGGGGACACATAAGGATGTCAGTTTAATTCAGTTTAGATGGATATAATCATTAAGCATCTTGAGCACATGAACCCTCATAAAGTGGGACTTTATTAAAAGGTGAAGGTGTCTCTTGTTTGAGAAGTAAACCCTGGCAGTGGATGTTGTTTTCTGCATCGCGAACAACTCACTGATGATGTGCATCCTTCTAAGGTCCAGGCGAACTTTAGAGAAGGAGGTGATGCCTGCGGCTGTGTAGTCTCTTCGACAGTCACAGTCGTCTCTTCTAGAGCCGTTGGCCGGGCATTGTGTGGGGTCGTTGAGCCTGAGAAAACAAAAAACAAAAACACGCACAGGAAAGATCGATCAAACCTGAGATCAACTTTACAGCTTGATGAAATCTTCTCATTTTAGGGGAAAACAGCCAGAAGTCGTCTGAACTTTTCTAATAAAACCCTTGTTTACCTGAAGCCGAAGATCTCAGAGAAATTCTCCTCCTCGCCGGTCGTCAAGGTGACGAACTCCTGCGGAGCCTCTGTCTGCATTCCTGCACAATAAACCTGAAGAAAGGAAGTCGAAGGAGAGACAGAAGTGTAAGGAAGCAGGAGAAAATGGAAGGTAAAGAGGTTATATGAAAGAAGACAACAGAGGAAAAAACAGAGATGTGTCTTTTGAAAGAACAAAAAAAAAACATCTAAGGAACAAAAACCATAAAGAAGGTTTCGACATTTGTGCAAAAGAACTTTGTGTTTTCTAAATGTGCTGCGTTTCTTTGCAACATTGTGCACAAGGCCAGAACATCAAAAGCCTTCCTGTGCACATGCTGGTAGAGATTAAATTCAAGAACAGCAGCAGGGCAGATACGCTGCAAGTTGAGATGAATGTGAAAAGTGCAGGAAAACACGTTTTAAACGTTCGAGTCATTAAAAATGCCAAGAGAAAACTTCAAAAACACCCATTTCACATTGTACAAAAATGTTTTGCAAACTGTGCTTTGTGCGCTTGTGAGATATGGTGATGTTGTGTTACCTTGAGGACTTTTCCTTGAACATTAAGGAAGTGTTCGGTGTCCTGCATGGGGCCGTTCATGCTTTGGATGTCAAGACAGCTAGAAGGCAGGCGGCCTTGGGCACACAAAAGTAGCAGAGATAAGTACCGTACGGTTATTCATTTAACACAGAGCAGGCACTCAGTCTCAACAACTGCACAAGATAAACTGTGCAAAGTCACTTTGTTTAATCAAAGTTAAATAAATGTGAGGAGATAGTACTTTATACACATTTTGACCTTCCACACTGAGACATATTTAAAAGGGCATGTTCTCATTTGACTTGTTGATAAATGCAGGAACATTTTATTCTTTGCAAAGATTTTTTTTTTTTAAATCAACACTTACAGCTTGGGTTGGTGCAGACTTTTCTGGTGTTGGGCATTGCATCCAGAGAACATCGGTTACTTTCTTGTCCGTCTGCTGAGACACACCACACTGTCCTTTCCATCACGCCGTCCCCACAGCTCACTGAGCACTGACAGAAAGGTCACAAACAACAGCAGAATGAGGATCACTGAGTTTAAAGCATTCTGTGCAATGCATGAGTTACCTTATATCAAGGGTGTGCAACCTTTATGATCAAAAGAGCCATTCTGCCCCTTTGCACACTAAATAAAATGTCTATGGAGCTGCAAAACCTGCTAAAACTGTGATTATCAACTGGTGGTCCATGGCCCACTTCAAGCCTGTTGGAGGGGGCTTTTCTGGCCAGTAGGTGTGCTATTATGAAACTAAAATATCAAATCCTCATTAATATTTATTGATATTTTTATATTTTAGGGCAAAACAAAAAAAGACTGGATTTATGTATAGAAGAAAAATACATTTTTAACAATTTTATAAAAATTCAAACACAAGTATGCAGTTTTATGTGAGTTTTCTTTTAAATTGTGGAAACAATGCATAAAGTATCCTATTATGAAGCAATAAAGCATAAAGTTAAAAAAATAGGCCAGTTTGTTTGATATGTACCGGTAATTGAATTTTAAAATGAAAATAAATACTTCCATTTACTCTTGACTTTGTTTTTTTCTTTTGATTTTTATTGTTATCAAGTTTGATCTCATCAACTTTCCTTAAAGGTACAGTATCCCCCCCCCCCCCAAGTAGCTACTGTTTAAGTAGCTACGGAGGGAGTAGCTA
>NC_056504.1:10163418-10163857 GCF_014905685.2 Nematolebias whitei
AAAAAAAAAAAAAAAAAAAGAATTGGTGGATTTAAGAAAAAGATCACATCATCAGACGTCATCATAGTACGATCATTCACATGTTGGCAAAAGAAATGACCAGAAAACTGCTGGTGCAACAACCAATAAACCAGTTTTATGTTAGTTTGGGTCAAAACTTAGAGCTGCATGCAGCTCCAGAGCCGCAGGTTGCAGACCCCAGCCTTATACAACGCTAGAAGCTACACTCTAAACATCCATCCATCCATCCATTATCTTTACCCGTTTATTCCATTTTGGGTCACGGGGGTCGCTGGTGCCCATGTCCAGCAATCACTGTGCGAGGGGCGGGGTACACCCTGGACGGGTCGCAAGTCCATCACAGGGACACATAGAGACAAACGAGACAAACAACCATTCACTCTCTCACTCACACCTAGGGACAATTTAGAGTTACCAT
>NC_056504.1:10163957-10180372 GCF_014905685.2 Nematolebias whitei
GCGAGGGGCGGGGTACACCCTGGACGGGTCGCAAGTCCATCACAGGGACACATAGAGACAAACGAGACAAACAACCATTCACTCTCTCACTCACACCTAGGGACAATTTAGAGTTACCAATCAGCCTAACATGCATGTTTTTGGTCTGTGGGAGGAAACCGGAGTACCCGGAGAAAACCCACGCATGCACGGAGAGAACATGCAAACTCCACCCAGAAGGCACCTGGACCTGGGTTTGAACCAGGGACCTGTTCGCTGAGAGGCAGCAGCTCTACCAGTTGCGCCACCGTGCTGCCCCACTTTAAACATATCATTAACTATTCATAAGCTTATTTCTAAAAAGAAAAGCAGAAGATCTGCATAAAATAATGTCCAAATCCTAATCATGTTTTTAACGTTTGGATGGACGCCCCCCGCTTCTCTTTCTAACCGAACATAAAGAATAATCAGGGAAATTAATGAACTTAGAAGAATGGTAACACAGTGTATAAATGTTCCTTTTGATAGATAAACAGCATGCATGATCAGATGAAGCTGTCGTTTTCAGTACTTGAACCTATCAGGACATACTGTACGTCACCTTTTTAAATAAAGTCAAAACAACCTCAGATAAGCACATTATGCTTGATCTTCAAGAAGCAGTGCGTGAATAAAACTGCTAAAGATTAAGTAGCAGAAAGCTGCTGCTGTCAAGCACGTCAGATTAACTTTTTCAGACGTAAAGCTTTTGGTTATAAGCCATGAGGGCTGTCTGGAATGTATAAAGTCTTTCTATCCGTTATCTTTACTCGCTTCTTCCTTTTTGGATTGCGGGGGTCGCCGGTGCCCATGTCCAGCAGTCACTGTGTGAGGGGCGGGGTACACCCCGGACAGGCCTCCAGTCCATCACAGGGACACATAGAGACAAACGAGACAAACAACCATTCACTCTCTCACTCACACCTAGGGACAATTTAGAGTTACCAATCAGCCTAACATGCATGTTTTTGGTCTGTGGGAGGAAACAGGAGAACCAGGAGAAAACCCACGCATGCACGGAGCGAACATGCAAACTCCACTCAGAAAGGCCCCCAGGATTTGAACCAGGGTAACCTGCTCGCTGAGAGGCAGCAGCTCTACCAGCTGTGCCACCGTGCTGCCCATAAAGTCTGTCCATTTGTCAAAATATGAGACAGATTAAAGACAAAAACAAAAACTTTTTGAGAAATTAAACCAGTGGATTTTAATGTAAATCACTGACTTTGCCACTGACCTGTACGGATATGTTGGAAAATCATCATAATGTGATGTGCGCATCCTTCTAGGTTTCAAGCGTCCAAATGGCGTGCCACATCAGGGCACACTGGGTTTAATGATGCCTAACAGGAGACCCTTCATGAAAGCAGTTTTGGCAGCTTGCTGGTCTGAACCCATTAGAGCTTTCAACACAGTCCCAAAGATGAAAGCCACGAGCAGGGATTTTAAACGAGGTGTTGCAGCTCATCAGTCTGGGAAGGGTTAGAGAGCCACTTTTAACCAGTTCACAGCTCATCATTTATGATGGGACACAATGTTCAGAAGTGGAGGACAGTGGCAGCTATAAATAAAAAATAAATAAGCACAAACACACTATATCAACGTCATGGTGGTGGAAATATTATAACTTGGGCTCATTTAGCAGCTACAAGGTCTGACATTAGGTCACCAATGAACTTCTTGGTTATAAAATTATGATGATTGAATTTCTTTTAACAGTGCATAATTTTTGGTAAACAAACAGACAAATGATTTTTCATGTGCTATAATTGACCTGAGGATGGATTTATCTGTAATTAAAACTAGATAAAGGGCAGATTTTCTTTGTTTATTTTAGTTCCTGAAATCTCAAGCTTGTAAATTAAATGGTAAATGGACTGTACTTATACAGCACCTTTCTATCTTATCAAGATACTCAGAGTGCTTTACAACACAACCTGTGCCCTCATTTACCCATTCACACAGCACTCTACTATATTTACAAAGATTTATCAGTGAACTCGTCCAGATGATCCGATTGAACATTGCTGAATGTATACCTGGATTATTGAGCATGAACTTTGGTGTTTTGAACCACTTTGGCTGTGGCTGCCTCAGAGGAGTTGATGTGGGAGAGGGTGGGCCCCAGAAACCATCTTATCACAGACAAACTGGTTGGTCCACTTTGTGACTGTGCTGCTTGTGGGACTGAGTTTGTTGTTGTGGCTCCTTGGACTGATGAAGTCCTTTGGATGAAGGATGAAACATCTCAACAAAAAAAGAAACCGTCCAGAGGACCTGACTGAACTTTGTTGGATTTTCTTCCTGGATTATTGCGCATGAACGATTCTTTACCCAGAGCTTCAAATAAAACCTAATGCTTGTTTAGTCCAGCAAAGGGTGCTAACTTCAAAGTAATACATTATAAGTTTACATAACTAAAAGCCACTTTTTTGTGATTTTGTAATCATGAATTAATTTTGTACTAGAACTTAAACCATTTTATTTTCATTTCTTGTTCTTGTTTTTATTTAGCAGTCCATCGCAGATCAGTCAACCATCCATCCATCCATTATCTTTACCCGTTTATTCCATTTTGGGTCACGGGGGTCGCTGGTGCCCATGTCCAGCAATCACTGTGCGAGGGGCGGGGTACACCCTGGACAGGTCGCAAGTCCATCACAGGGCCACATAGAGACAAACGAGACAAACAGCCATTCACTCTCTCACTCACACCTAGAGACAATTTAGAGTTACCAATCAGCCTAACATGCATGTTTTTGGTCTGTGGGAGAAAACCGGAGCACCCGGAGAAAACCCATGCATGCACGGAGAGAACATGCAAACTCCACCCAGAAAGGCCCCTGGACCGGGGTTTGAACCAGGGACCTTCTCGCTGAGAGGCAGCAGCTCTACCAGTTGCGCCACCGTGCTGCCTATCAGTCAACCAGTCAATTCATATTTTATATATTTTACAAAACTATTATGAGCTCTTCCGCCAAAACAAAAACTTTAAAGTCAACTGGAAATCGACTAGAAAGTATTCAGGAGCAGAGACTCACTCACCGGTTCCCAGTTTCCTGCCCTCCACTCCTGTGGCGGTGGGCACTGGCCCAGATTACAGGGCATGTATCTCTCTGGGGGGGTTCCAGGACAGTCGGACAAAGACTGGTGGCCGTACTCATAGTTGTCGTTCTCCACATGGACCTCACTGCAGGAGATGAGACGCTGGTGGTAGCCTTGACCACAGCTGACTGAGCACTGGAGGAGAGAGGACTTTCACTTTACATTCATGAAACAACTTCAGTGTTCACGTTGGGAGCCTGCTCACCTCCGTCCACTCCCCGGTAATCCAGATTAATTCGCAGGCGTGTGTGTTGCAGCTCTCCATGTCTGGCGGTCTGATCTGGTTCATGCAGTGCATTTCATGGACCTCCTGTTGGTTGTAATCCACACAATGCAACGCTCGCCTTCGGTGGCCCGATCCGCACGACTCACTGCACTGTTGAAGAGACGAGACTGAAACTCAGATACCGTTCAGCTACAAAACAATAGGAGTCAGAGATATATGACACATTTCATTAAAAAAACAAAGCTGCACAGCTTGTAGAAAAAAGATGAGTTTCTTCCATCAGTAAAAGTATCATCAGAGCATTGGATCAGCAAGAAGGCAGAGACTATTCAATACTTTTACCACACCAGAAAAGTAACAAAATGTCAAAGCAGTGAAAAAAAATGAGGAATACGAATCTTAGATAAAATGAAAAACCTGAGCTGAGAACAAACACACATTCTGAGGAGACTTTGCTTCTACAACGTAAATGTTTGCACAACTAGCCAACAAAGTGTCTCACGTAAAGTCTGGCATTAAGTACAACCCTCTACTTTAGGAAATAATACCGTCCATGTAAGACTAACTTTAACCCATTCAGCTACTGGCAACATATTTGAGCAGACTGCATGCTTTATAAGCTAAACATGTACACATACATTTGCTAAGAGATAACAAAATGTAGTGTTGATTGCAATACTAGGCAGAAGGTTGAGGAGCATTGAGTGCAGGGCCACTGGACTGAGGAACAGCTTCTACCCTGAAGCTGCTGGACTCATGAATCCCTAATCAGGATTATTACAGGGACAGAAAAAAATCACTGTAACACCACTTTGATTGTTGATATGTGCTGCTGATTATCCATGCTGCTGATCTCTGGCTGCTGATTATTTCATGTTGTTGTATTCATTCGTCCTCATCTGCTCACACACACTCATGTTCGTGCTGCTGTTTTTTGGCGTATTGTTTTGCACCGTTAAGTGTTTAGCGTATTTCTTAGTTCACATCTTAGATCTTTATTATTGTTTTCTTTTAACAATTTATACTTTTGCTGTTGTTGGATGTAACTGGGACCCTGTGTACACAATTTTATTTTATTTTTTTTCATTTAGCCTTTATTTATACAGGTAGTCTCATTGAGCCACGAGAACTCATTTTCAAGAGAGACCTGTTTTAGGGAGCACATGGTGGGGGTTAAGGGCCTTGCTCATGGGCCCAGAGTGGGGCGAATGAGGGTGGGGGCAAGTGTGGGTGTTTCACCTACCCCACCCACAATTTTGATGTTGTCGGGGCCGGGGCGTGAACCGGCGATCTTCGGATCACAAGCCCACCTCTCTAACCTCTGCGCCACCACTCCCCCCATTTCATTTCACCTCATGCACCACATGTGATGCGAATGACAATAAAGACCCTTGACCTTGAATATTTAATAGAAAATCATAGAGCTACAGTAATATTTTATCTTAGCTGAGGTGTGTTAAATACTAGGAATGCACAAAATTATTTGCATGGCATCAGTATCGGCCGATATTAGCGACAAAGTTAAATATCAGACAACGGCCATTCCATCAAAATAACTCACCGATATAAAAGGTGTTGTTTTATTTATATATATTATATATTTATAAAGTGTTACATAATTTTCAGCCCTCTTTTTTGGCATCTGCATTTGGTAGCAGGCCAGGCTGACAAAGACCATGCAGAATAATGTAGTATTTTAATTCCACAGCAGAGGAAGCTATGTGGTCTCTGAAAGTAGGTCTAGGTCCAGGTCTCTCTTGTAAACGAACCCCTGAGGCTCAATGGGATGCACCTGTATAAATAAAGGTTGAATGAAAAGTAGGTCTAGGAGAAAAAAATATTGGTATTGGTTATTGGCTAAATAAGTTTTAACATATTGGCATATCAGCCAAAAATCCAATATCGTGCATCCTTATTAAATACTATGACATTTAAATACATATAATTTAATACAGATAATATCTTCTTCTTCTTCTTTCGGGTTTCCTTCTTCACAGCAAGTCATCCTCCTCCATCTCACTCTGTCCTCCCTCCAACTGCCTCCATGTCCTCTCTAACTGCATCCATATGTCTCCTCTTTGTGTTTTTCCTGGCAGCTGCATTTCTAACATCCTTCTACCAGTATACCCACTGTCCCTCCTCTGGACATGTCCAAATCATCTCAGTCTCTAACTTCATCTCCCAGTTGTTCAACCTGTGCTGTACCTCTGATGATCTCATTCCTAATCTTATCCATCCTTGTCACTCCTAAGGAGAACCTCAACATCTTCACTTCTGACACTTCCAGTTCTTTCTCCTGTCTTTTTGTCAGTGCCTCTGTCTCCAGATCATACATCATGGATGGTCTCACCACTGTCTTGTAAACTTTTTCTTTAACCTTTGCTGACACCCTTTTGTCACAAATCAATCCTGAAACTTTTCTCCATCCACTCCATCCTGCCTGGACTCTCTTTTTCACCTCTTTACCACACTCCCCATCATACTGGACAGTGGACCCCAAGTTCTTGAAGTCCTGCACCTTTGTGACCTCTGCTCCTTGTAGCCTCACTGTTCCACCGGCCTCCCTCAATAATAATACAGAGAATATAATAAACACCAATGTTCACTGAGGTGTCACAGCTCCAGCTGCTCAGATAAAAATATTTCATTTTTACATCCAGTTATGATACAAGTGAACAAAATAAGTGTGCAAAAGGAAAGGACAGTGTTCATAGACAAAGCATTTGATCTAAGAAAACATCTAAGTTTGTTAACTCTTGCTGCTTGAGCAGTTTTAATCCCCTGCAGAAGATAATTGGGACCCAAAGGCCGGGCCTTCCACACCCTCCTCTCGGCTAATTAGGCTCTCACTTCAGAAACGTGCTTCATGCTGCTTGGTGACCCAGATTAAACATCAAGTGCACACAGTAAAGAAGAAACTCCTGCTGCAGTTTCCTCTTCTAACAAAGATGTGTAGCCTCCAGTGTAAAAAAAAAAAAACTAAAATGAGGATTATTGAGCAAGAATGCAGCTCCAGAGAGTAGACAGTGAATGTGAACTTAGAAAAACTATTTAATACGGGTGTGCATTTAATAATGATCAGTAACGGTTATTTCTGTTTTCTAACATTAAACTAAAAAATATATATTTTCACCTGGAGAGCTATGTTGGGAAAAAAATACTGTTAAAGCTAATTATCAAAAATAAAAATAAAAAAAAAGAAAAAAGAGGTGGATGGTTAAAGGGGCTAGATACAAACAAACAAATAATGATAGATTTAGGCCTAATTAGGCTGTATTGAATTTAAAATGATGTATTTAGACAAATTTATTTAATGATGTTGATTTTAAGCCTATGTCAGTTTACTTGCAAAATTAATGGCAATTTGTTAGCAAAATAACTCGAACCACTAGAGGGATTTATAATATCTATTAATAATAACTTTATTTATAAAGGCCTGTAAAACAACTGCAGCTGCAACAAAGTGCTGTACATTAAAATAAAGAACATTTAAAACACATAAAATGAATAAAACACAGTTAAAACAGTAAAGTTATTCAAAAATAAAACTGAAGTGAAGAGCAGGTCTCAGGCTGTGATGAAAGACAGGGATTAAAATTGTGTTTTTAAAAGATTTTAAAACGCTTTTAAAAAGTTTTAAAACTTTACATGGAACTCACAGATGAGTTAAGTTTTAGTTTGTTTGTATCTGAGAGTCATCCCCAACTCAGACGCTGAGCACTAATGGATCACACAAGATCTGTGTTTCAAACTTTGTCATTAACCATTACAGTCAACTCTGTTAGCAAAATATCTTCATGAACTATTGAAAGGAGATCCTTCAATACTCCATGAAGATATTTTGATATTTTGCAGCTGGAGCTGTGACACCCCAGTGAACATTTGTGTTGATTATATTCTCTGTATTATATTTTTTTGTATTTAAATGTCATAATATTTATGAAATAGTAATAAAGTAATCATTAGATGTACATTTACAACTCTAAATTTTGGAGTCACTCCAATTTAAGATGGCTGCACAGCTAATCAACCTTAACCACCACAAAAATCGACTCTAACAACCAATTTCACCGACATTAGACTAAAACTGACTGTGGTAGTAGCTTAGAATCCTCCCCAACTCATTCTCAGAGCACATTCATGTTTTTTTTTAGGTCAGCTATTTGTCTTATTGTTTGCTGTTCTGTTCTTAATGCTCTATTGGTTCTTTGTTGTATTTTAGCCACTTAGTTCTGCTTCCTTTCCGTGGATACAAACACAATAGTTTTAAAGCAACAGTACAATAGTTTGTCATTTCCTATCTGGCAACCTCAACCCATATGGGCCGTGTTGGGCCTGCTGGCAACATATGATGAGGACTGCTCTAGTGTGATGTAACTGGCAGACAATTTTCTGCTAAAGCCCAGTTAAAACTTCACATGTGAGAGAAAAAACATTTCATTTCCAACATGGTTTGGTTTAAAGTCCATCACGGTGGATGTTTAAGAGTTATGCTGCACAGATGTGCAGGTTATAGTCTACACAGAACTATATGTAAAAATCCCACACAGTTGTATTTAAATGCGCTTGAGTCCTTTCTTGAGAGAGAAAGGGTAAAAACGGACATGCTCTGAGTTTGTCCACGGGGCTCGTCTCCCTTCTCCCTCCCCTCCTCTGCTCCTCTCTCTGGCCTCCTGACGAGCAGAAGCCACTTCACATGGCAGAGCACGTTCACTCATGGTCGAGCAGCAGAACTACACACTGCACTGCCTCTGCCTCTCAGTTGTCTCCTCCACTCACCGGCTGCCAGTCGCCCTCCCTCCATCGGTACCGAGCGGGACAGTCTCCGACCCGACAAGTCTGGCTGGACGGCGGTCGGGAACGCTGGGAACAGCCGCTCTCCTGAGAACTCCGGCGGTCACCGACTTGGCAGAAAACCTCTCGCCGCTGGATGCCGTCGCCACATGAAGCCGAACACTGTCCGGAGCAGAGGTGAAACTTTATTACTTTGTGTAGTTTTTATTGTTTTACCTGGACGTGGCTGCATGTATTGATGTATCAACGACAACACACCACTTTAGCCTTCACATTGAGTTTTTATGTTTAATGATAAGTTTTAAACTTTGGTTCGTGTTCCCTCATTTATTTGTGCAGAAGTTTCTATGAACTCAATGAGCAACAAAGCAGTAAATTAAATCCTTAACTTTTGCTGTTTTTTTACATTGTAAACACAAAATGGATATCTTGGGTTTTATATGGATTCTATAAAGGTTAAAGATCCTTTTTGAAAAGTCAAACATACAAAAGTTATTCTGAACTATGTCAAGTGATGCAGTTTGAAAGAGTTCACACCAATTTTCCTAATATATAGATATCCATGTCTGAAATGCAGGTATGCACTCAGTGTCAACAAAGCACTACATTTATTACATCAACCAACAAATCTGAGAGTAAATATGTCGACTGCTTGTTCTCGAATGGCTCTTCCCTGGACGTCACAATTATTGTCCAGATGTTTCTGTAAGTAAATATGTTGTAGTTGGCAGCTGTTCATAAACTTTGCTTAGAAAAAAAATTCATTTGATTCCATATGAGGAAAATAATGGGTGGGTTTGTTTCCTTTATTTATTTTTTTAAACTGACCTTCATGGCATTGCAATGAGCACCTTTAATGATTTCAACCTAAATTTATATGTTCATATTCATGAATTAAATCATGTTTTACAGAAATGTGAATTGATGTTAAAGTCTGCATGCTTCCACCACATGTTCAGCCACTAACTGAAGCTGTTTTATGATGAAACTAAAACTTCTTTTAGTCTCTTTACAGATACTGATGCTTCACCTGAAACGTGAACTCATCTTACCGGATTACAACAAACCGGTGCAGCAGGTCACTTTAACGTAGATTCAGTCATGGAGACATTTTAAAAGAATTTAAGATTAAATACTTGATCCTTTGTTTTATAGTTCTGAATACCTACATGTTTTTACTGCTGCCTAAAAGTGTTGGGAGGAGCATCCTTTGCTCCTGGCATGCGCCCTGCTTCACAGCTGTTCTTAGTAGAAACATTTCTTCTCTCTTTGACGTATGGCGCGCATTTGTGTCTCTGCGATCGGAGCGGTGGGGGGAATTCAGAGAAAGAGGACGGAAGAAGAGGGGGAGAAAGAGAAGCAAAGGGAGTGGAAAGAAGATGAAGAAGAAACGAGAAGCCAGGTGCGTTTTGTGAACATGTGGTTCTCGTTGTAGAAGCAGTCACAAGATAAAACGTGACAGAGAGGAAAAGGTGAGGCCCAAAGGAAGAGGGGGAAATGCAGACGAGAGGAGTAGATTACATCGGCTGGGCGTGAGATCAAAGACAGGGGTGCACATCCAGACAGCTGTTCATGTGTCTGCCACACCGGCCTGCACCACCTCCACCTCTCTGTTTGCTGCCTAAAAGACGCCCTGTCTCAGTTAAGAGTTAGGCATAAACACTGCCAGGCAGGGCCACACATGTTCCAAACATGTGGACACGCTTGGCAGCAAGCTGGTAAGCATTAACGTGTGGAAAGCAGTAAAAAAAAAAAAAAAAAAGCTGACATGCCTGGCAGCGTGAGAACTAAATTTATAAAACTGTTGTGTGGCACGTTCAGAGTGTTTTACCTCCCCCCAGCTGCCAGTCTTCCACTTGGGGCATCGCCCACCTCTGCAGCGCTTCTGCTTGCTGGGTTTGGGGGACAGCTGGAGGCAGTTTTCCTCCGGGATCGAACGGCCGGACTCGGCTACGCAGCTCACCTTGCGGGTTCGGACGCCTCTTCCACAGGACGCTGAACACTGCAGCACAAAACGTTGGATGGAAATCAAAAGTGGCACCACTACGTGTTTAACCAGTTTGAAACAGACTTCTAAGCAGTGGCGCAGTCTACATTCTTGTACTGGGTATACTGTGTTTAGAAACCAAAGTACGCCAGTTAGTACAATGTACTCATCAATTTATTTAGATTTTTAAGCATATTGAACATTTCTAAATTTCCCTGATGTTAATATTTGAATAAATGAACAACAAACTTTGTACAAGAGTTGGCTTCGTATTAAAAGCATGTTATAGATTTTATACAACAGTATCAAAGCAAAACATGTTCAAGTATTAAGTACAGAATTATACAGTAAATCGCTGGATAAGCAAATGTAATAAACAAGTGCTGCATACAGATAGATTGTTACGGAAGTGTTTAACTGCTGTTTAACATATCAGTGACACGTGTCTAATGATATGTCATGTATCGCTTGACACTTTTAAGTGGGTATACTGAAATTCTTCAGCTTTTCTAGCTTTTTTCTGTATACCCACGTATCACGTCGACTACACCACTGCTTCTAAGGTATGAGGCTAAAGTGGAAAAATAATGGCATCAGTAAAAATGTGAAAAGGCATCAAAATGTTTTAGGAAATGTCATGAACAGGTTGACCAATGGCTGCCTGCTCACCCGGTAGCAGTTTCATTCATCCCCGGTTCACCGAGTTACAGACAATGACTAACTCATTATGACAGGCACACACACACACACACACACACACACACACACACACACACACACAATTACAGGAGGGAGCAGAGCTGGCTCCACTGTGCTCCTATAATCAAACGGGGCGCTGCACGTGGGGATGGATATGATGCGACAGGCTCAGAGTTGAACGGGTCCAAGGCCCAGCGTGTGGTTCTGTCCTGACTGCCAGGGCCTGTACCGGACAGGAACACGCCGTGACCTCTCACCTCATTCAAGGAGGAGGAGGAGGAGGAGGAGGAGGAAGAGCGCTCATGGAAAGAGGGAAGCAGTGTAATTTTTATTCATTAGATTTTATGATTACAAATTTATGTCAGAAAGTTGATTTATTTAACAACAGCTGTCTGAGGGAGTTGTGTTAATGTTTTTTGGAAAATGTTGTGCTTCAATTTGAATTAAAAAAAGCTTCTGACTGTGTTGCTTTGGCTTTTTTTTTTTTTTTTTTTTTTTTTTGAGGGGGGATGAAGTGTATAAAGAGTATTATCTCATGTGAGAAGATTATGACTGCTGTTATTTACTGTTGTCAGTCTCAGAGCAGAAATGACTCCAACCAGTTGAAAATGATGCGTTTTTTTTTATTGTCGGCAGCTGGAACAAAAACACAGCAGAGCTTTTTGATTTGGTTTAGATGAAACTACCCAGAATGAAATTGGTCTTTCCAGAAAAGTTTTAAATAACTAAAGCCGGTCATGTACAGTCCTGACATACCAGCAGACTTAAGTTCTCATTAAATAATGGGTCATTCCTCTGTTTTCATTTAGTTTTTTGTTTGTATTTTTTGTGGAAATGCTGCTTCAGGGAAAATCTTCCAAATTCTCTGGATCTCAACACAAACTCATCAATTTAGATACATACCTTATATATCTTTTAAAAGTATTTTAGCCATGTTTTGCTTACTTCAAACACATTATGAGTTAATATAATTTGAAGCAATATACATATATATTTATAAATGTGTTAATCCAGTAAAGTAAGGCTTGGTTCCCACCCCACCCATTACATTTTTACCAATGTGTGGGAATCCCTTTGAACACCCTTGTTTTGTTATTACTTAGGATCACTGATAATTTCCCAGAAGTCTGCATGTGATGATAGGATAAAAATCAGGGAAAGAGACCCTCCCCACATCAAACGCAACCTTTGACCTGCAAACACACCACTGCATTGTCTGGCTGATGCCTCCCCGTATTTGAACCACCATCACCGGCCCCCACAGGGGCGACAGATACACGTTAAACCTGAATAAAAAAGGCCTGCGAGAAAGGGCCACAGGCTGACGGCAAGTACAAAGCCGTGTTTGCGTCACCGAGCATCCCAGAAAAAGCAGAGGTGTTACAGATGACTGAGCACAGTAAATGAAACGGGAAGTTTGCTGAACAGGACCGAGATCTACCTTGATGGAAATAACTTTGAACTGGTGGCACAGTTGTTGGAAAGAGGTCAGCAGACCACATAAAGTGGCAAGAACACTCTTCAGTGATTCGTGCATTTTCGTTGAAAATGAATAACTCACTGCTTCACAAGAGGTTTGCCTTCTATTATTTGATTTTTTGGGGCATTAGCATATAGGTTGAATGTGCTCACTGATGATTTTCAAATAAACATTAAAATACAGAGCTTAAATAATTGTTCAGTTTTTTTTAACTGGGTTTCTATGGATAGGTTTAAACATAATATCTTACCTGTTATAGATAGCTCTTTGAACATGCTCAGTGTAGAGAAAAAGTTCAGTTCTGACCAGAGGACCTGCCTTAACTTTGTTAGATTTTTCTACCTGTATTATTGAGCATGCACCATTTTAAAACAACTCCCATCAGACAAAGTCTTACAAAGTCTTTATATATATATATATATATATATATATATATATATATATATATATATATATATATACACACACACACCAGGGTGGGTTTTCATCGTCTGAAAACAACTGTTGTCTCAAAACCTTTGTATCGGTTCATGCAAATGAAAGTTTGCATTATATCGTCATCCTGGCAGAAAAATTTCATTGTTGCAGACAAATCTGCTCGAGGCTGCGCCAGATGTGCTTCTGTCAAAATTGAACTTTTATAAAATGAGGTCATTCAAAGAGCTATCTGCAGCAGGTAAGACTAAATGTTCATAACCTTACCAAATGAATCCACTTCAAAATATCAGAACTATTCCTTTAAAAACAACCTCAGTGTTCATTTTAATAACCATAGTGAGATTTTTTTATTTTTTATTTTTAAAGTTGCTGGCACGTTTTAAGCAGTTTCCCCTGTTTTTGAGCTTTGACGATCTCTGTCTGATCACTAAACGTGATAAAACATTTAAATGTTTTATTCAAGTAAAAATGAAAAAAAAAAAAAAACGCTTTTCATAGTACCTCTACTTCACTTTAATCATAAACGTTTTTTGGAAATCCAACAAATCCATAAAAGAAATTAAATATTGACAACAATATGATGAATGAACAATAAATACAAGTAATTACATAAATATACAGAAATGTGTTTGAAACAGACCAACACTGCCAGGTGTGCAGAGGAGACGCCTTATTTCAAGAGCCTGTTGTTGTGTTTGCTCGTGCGGCACAGCTATTTGCACCCAATGATCGACCACAAATCAATCAAAGTGCTGAAAATGAAACGTAACTAACCACAGAACGTGTTCTCTTTTCAGTATTTTAACCTGAGTTTGATTTTGCACCGCCTTATAATCACACATAGGAGCCACTAAAAGCAGATGTTCTCATTAGTAAATGATTTGTGGCTAAAAGTGTGCTCACTGCTGCGTTAACAGGCCCTTAAAATAAGGTGTGATGACAGTACAGACTAGTCGGCTGGGTGGGCTGCAGGTACCCCTAACCACAGATTCTGGACCATTTTCCAAATGGAAAGCAAACACAAAGGAGAAAGGCACAACTCAGATCTGTGTTTAGGGCCATTAACTGCACAACTCTTGCTTCATGTTAAAAAGCAAAAATCCCTCCAGTGCACGGGAGGAGAAAGACACAGCATGGGGGGTAATCCTAAGCAAAACTGAGGTAGACACATTAGGCTGTCTCAGAATAAGAGCTCCATTAACGTCCCCTGTGGGCACAGGAATCACATGTTAAGAACATGAAACAGCCCTTTCTCTTACTGTACTCAGCTAACAATGACAGTTTCATATTCTTTGAACAAAACTGTGATACACTTTGTATCTAATCAGTGCACACTGTACTCATAAAAAGAAATAAAATCACAGAGGAGACTGTGTCAAACAGCAAACTGACAAGAAATACAAAAGAATGTGCTGAATCTTTGATTTACACATTTAATCTCCCTTAAAGCACCGCTGAAGTGAAGGCTGTTGTTGTTTAATGGCTACTTGAGTCATATTTTGTTTCAAGTGAGGTATTATTGACCATAAAGCACAAAATAACATTTAGAAACTCCTAATACTGTACAGAGCAAACGTTAACTAAGATAGTATATAAAACACTCGAATCAAACACCTTTAAGGGCAGATAACTCTCAAACTTTCAAACACAGGTTTGGCCACGCCGTGGGAAAAACATCCTAAAACTGAATTAGTTAGTACTAATTACCACAAACTGATTGAGATACATTATTTTATACGTTTTTCTCTTCTGATTTTACATTTCTGTTTACGTGTCGTCATTTAGCGGGGTGATGGTTCTGCTGGTTTACTGGTGCATAATTAAAATACAATTTCTTATTATTAGAAAATTAAAAGAAAGCACATGTGCCTTAAGACAAACTAAATCCTCCAGTCCGTTTTTAAAGATGTGTATAAAAGGAAAGGATGCACATACAGTGCGTACTAGTACTGCTTTTAATGCTTGCAGCTAAACATTTATAATTAAATACTGTAGTGCAGCGCCTCATATCTGAACCATGTGAGACATTCTTTGGATTATAAAGAACAAGGCTTTGCAATATATATTCCTGATATACAAGAACAGTTCAGCAGTGTTTGCATATGAACGGTGACTGGCTAAATGTGGGATTAAAAAGAGCTAAGACACCAAAATAAACCATTTTCAAAGGTTTATACTATATATATATATATATATATATATATATATATATATACACAAGATTAAAAAAAGACAAAAATATATATTTATCCTAATGCTTAATAAATTATTTCAAAAACAAAATTATACAGAACTAACTTTGACAGCGATCCTGATTTAATTGTATTTTTTCTACTAATACAACACTATTAAAGGTTTCTTTCTGACAAGAATAAGATCCTGTTATGCTTATAATGCTGCAAAGATTTACTCTTTTTGGCACATTCACAAGGGATTTTACCTTTGCTGTTCAAGTGCAACAAACGTGAACTTTCTAAATGTCTTGAAGACACAGTCGCAGGAAACAGGGAGGGAGCAGGAAGTGGCGGGGACTGAAGGTAAGGCCAAAGAAACCAGAGTGTAATATCTCCAGTACAAAAGCACCACAGTCATCATGCCCCTTTCAAACTGTCTGCGAGTAAAAAACTACAGGAGCTTGAAAATTAAAGAGTATTTTTTTATGAGCGTACCGAGCTCCATGGGTCTGTGCTCCAGTGAGGGCTCGAGGAGCACGGATGAGTATTGCACTGCTCTCGATCTGGTGGCTTGTCGTGGATCTCGCAGCTCAGATCGCTGAAACGCTCGCCGTTTGGACGCTGACACACCACCAGCCTCGTCTTAATCCCTCCTCCACAAGGCTTAGTGCACTGAAGACAGAAGTTTTGTTACAGATATGCAGATAAAGGAGGTTTATCTCAGTCGAGACAGAGCAAAAGTCTTTTTTGGGGGGTATGGAAATGAACATATGTGAAACAGAGGATGTGAGCTTCTCTGCTGAATGACTAAAACCATATTATTCAAGCTGAGGAGACGTTTGTCTCACCTCGCCCCAGTTTCCATAGACCCACTGAGGACACGGGCCTGATTCGCAGGATCGCTGCTCGTTGGGTCGGCTGCGATCCTCACAGCTGCTGGCAGGGTAACCGTTCTCGTCCTGGCACACCACAACGCGACGCTGGAAGCCTCCTGCACATGTGCTGGAGCACTGTTGGAACAGAGGAGAGGAGCGCACGACGTCAGGAACGTTCTCAGTATTTATGGTCAACGTTTGGGTTTGAATTGTTGTTTGAGGGATTTCATATTTACTTTTCATTTAACACAGCGACGCAAAAGCAGCCAAGTGAAAAGAAGAAAAAAAAGTCTGTTCAATAAATATCCTTAAACAATGTACATCCAGACTGTAACAGATCAATGTGCATGCTAAAGTTTCCACAGAAACATAAACAATGCTCAGACTTAATGCAGCACATAAAGATTATTATCATGACATTTATAGAAGGAGGAGTGTTGGTACTGCTCTTCAAACTAAAACTCATTTATAATATAAAGAAAATTACAATTATAGCCCAAAAAAACATAAGATATCTGTCATTTTTTTATAGTTTCATGAAAAGAAGCCATATATATAAATACTATATACATGCAGTACATGCAGTACATACATACATAAAAAAAAAAAAAGATATCTTATG
>NC_056504.1:10180772-10184363 GCF_014905685.2 Nematolebias whitei
ATATATACACATATATATATACACATATATATACATACATACATATATATATATATACACATATATATACATACATATATATATATATATATATATACACATATATACATACATATACATATATATACATACATATACATATATATATACATACATATACATATATATATACATATATATATATATATATACATATATATATATATACACATATATATATACACATATATATATATACATACATATACATACATATATATATATATATATATATATATATATACATATAATCAGTAGTCAGCAGAAATGACTCAGAGTAATATCAGTTCTCTCAGGGTAGAAGAACTGATGGCTCGTCTGATTTAGGACAGTTAAAAGGCAGATTTTAATTCAAGTTTCTTTATTGTCATTCTCATCACATGTGGTACATGAGGTGGAACGAAACTGTGTACTCAAGGTCCCAGTTACATCCCAAAACAGCAAAAATAAACAGTATAGAAAGAAACAGAATATACGGATCTAAGCTATACACTAGACATAGGATAAAGAAACGCTAAATGATACGCTAAAATATCTAAATATACGCTAAACACATGTAATAATATAATAAAAAACATAATGTAAAACAATATGGTATATTAAACAGCAGCCCGAACATGAGTCTGTAGTGAGTATAGTTTATAGATAGTGTATAGTGTGTATAGTGTGTATAGTGTAGTTGGTATGAATGAATGCAGCAGCATGAGAGCAGTTCTGAAACAGTTTTAAAATCTCATCATGGTTCCTGCAAAGAAACCTCGATGCCGCTATCAGTTTTTATTACGTAGACGTCTTTGGGTGCTTGACGACAGCGTCTCCTGCAGTCTGATAACACTTGTGTAATGACTGTGTAAAGTGTAATTCAAAGCAGAACACATTGAGTGTTGCCAGAGAAATGACTATCTGATAGAAAATAAGGAGGCTCAAAAGTAATAAAATAACTTGGTATTTACTTCAAATAACTACATACAGTACTTCTGTGTAAATGAACATCTAATGCAAAAGTGGTGTCAGTATAAATGCCTTTAAAATCCTTTTTGTACAAACCGTGATGAAACTGTTGAGAATAAAGTTGTTTACTATGTCGGTACCTGCTTTGACTCTGGCTCTGTTCAAATTAACCCTTCGCCTGACTTTTCAAAGTAATAATTTTCAGTTTTCTGCCACAGGTAAGATACTGACAATTGATAAAAACTCCAGACAAGATATTGCTATAGATAAAATATCGACATTTGGTAAAATTATTGCTTCAAAATATTTGAGCTCTCGCTTTAAAGTAGGAGTCCAATAATTGTATTGTAAGCTTTATGGATAGTTTCCAAAATGTTTATTTGAGCTTTGGCTGCTTTTTTGTTAATTTTAAGTTCAGTTTGTTAAAGTTTTTATCCCAAGTGTTACAATTTAGTATTTAGATTAGTTCCTAAAACATCATCCTTCATGTATTTATGTGAGAAATGTATTTCCATGTTGTATCAAAATAAATAGATAAATCCACAAGACTAAATCTGGTGCAATCCAAACTAGTTTCTATTAAACTTTTAAATGGACTTAAAGGGGACATAAAATACAAAGCTTGCTGAACAAGTGATGAAAACATAATGTTTGTGTACGAGAAGTCTCACCGCGCCCCAGGGTCCGGTACGCCATTGGTGGGACTGGCTGTGCAGCAGGTTGTTTCTGGCGCTGGTGTCTGGTGAAGACGGTGAAGGCCGGGACTCACTGGAGCTGGACGGGCACTGAGACATAGCACAGTCCTGCTCTGTGGCAGGACGATCGTCTGGGTCACATTCACTGGCGTTCACTTCCTGTTCACTGAAGTTAAGGCATAGCACCTGCCGCGTCGTCTTTCCCTGCCCACAACTCACAGAGCACTAAAAACAAAAAATGTGGGGAGTGAGGGAGGAAATGATATCCACAAAGGAACATCTTTTGTTAATTCACATGCTAAAAAAAAAACATTTCATCTGCTTGTGATCACAGATGAAAGAGGACAATGAGACATAGAAATGATTTTAAATTAAACATTTTATTTATTTATTTATTAGGGGCAGCATGTTGGAACAGGGGGCAGCACGGTGGCACAACTGGTAGAGCTGCTGCCTCTCGGCGAGCAGGTCCCTGGTTCAAACCCCGGTCCAGGGGCCTTTCTGGGTGGAGTTTGCATGTTCTCTCCGTACATGCGTGGGTTTTCTCCGGGTACTCCGGTTTCCTCCCACAGTCCAAAAACATGCATGTTAGGCTGATTGGTAACTCTAAATTGTCCCTAGGTGTGAGTGAGAGAGTGAATGGTTGTTTGTCTCGTTTGTCTCTATGTGTCTCTGTGATGGACTTGCGACCCGTCCAGGGTGTACCCCGCCCCTCACACAGTGATTGCTGGACATAGGCACCAGCGACCCCCGTGACCCAAAATGGAATAAGCGGGTAAAGAAAATGGATGGATGGATGGATGGATGTTGGAACAGTTGGTAACGCTGCCACCTCTCAAAGAGAAGGTTGTTAGATCTAATCCTGGCTGGGGGTCTTTCTGGGTGGAGTTTGCATGTTCTCTCCGTACATGCGTGGGTTTTCTCCGGGTACTCCGGTTTCCTCCCACAGACCAAAAACACACATGTTACACTGATTGGTAACTCTAAATTGTTTCTAAGTGTGAGTGAGAGAGTGAATTGTTGTTTGTATCGTTTGTCTTTATGTGTCCCTGTGATGGACTGGAGACATGTCCAGGTGTCCCCCACCTCTCACACAGTGACTGCTGGACATGGGCATCAGTGATCCCCATGACCCCAAAAAGGAAGACGCGAGTAAAAATGATGGATGGAATCAATTAAAATATATACATACACGTATGTATATATATATATATATATATATATATGTTCGTAAGTGTGTTGTTTGTGGAAAAACAGGTCTAACTTTGGCCTTACGATGAACTATTTCCTTTCAGGAGGTCATTGAGGATCTTTGGCTTGATGTAACGTGGATGTGCGTGGGAAGAATGTGCGTGTGTGTGGGTGTGTGTGTGTCTGCGTGCTGTGTATGGTGACCAGACTTGCAGTCTAACTGTATTGTATCGCTAGGACTCTGATGAGAAACATCTGTAAACAAGATTGAGGCCCCTCTGCAGCCTCCTGCATCTCCCAGCTCCAAAAACGTGCGCCTCACCCCCCGTTCCTCTTTCTCTTACATGCAAACGAGCGAGTGCATTTTCTTTTTCCAGGATACATTGTAGGGACCAATTATGAAAAAAAATCCTACATTGTGGGGACCAACTGCTTCTTGTGGTGATCAAAGCCTGGTCCTGATAAAGATAATTCTTGTTGGGGAGCTAGGTTTAGGACTAATGTGTGAATTGCGGATGTGTTAGGGTTATGTACTAGCAATGGTTAAGTTAAGGGTAAGGGTCAGGGTTAGGCTATAGAAATGAATGAAAAATGAATGGAAGTTAATGCAATGTCCCCACAAAGTTAGAGTTACGAGAACGTGCATGTGCACGCACCCCTCCCCCTCAACACACACACACACACACACACACACACACACACACACACACACACA
>NC_056504.1:10184373-10194234 GCF_014905685.2 Nematolebias whitei
ACACACACACACACACACACACACACACACACACACACACACACACAATCTCTGTTTTCACAGCAGCCCTCCTTCAGCCTTCAGTCCACACTTGTGTTTTAGCTGCCACAGTGTCTCCACGACGTCCTGGCTCACAATAACATTTACACAGTGTGTGATGGAAGCATTCAGAATAAAAGATACAGTTATCTCACCGTTTGTTTGAATAAATAAATGTTTAAGGTCAAAAACATCCACATAGAAGTGAAACTATATGGTCTGTCAGAGCATTGTGCTTCAGCTCTAACAAACACTTCTGATTCAACATTGGAGGGATGGTTTGAATCTGTTTAAGTGCAGTTATGTGGAAATGGTATAAACAATTAATATCTTACCTGTTGTCAATAGCTTTTTGAAGAGCCTCACGTTGGAGAAATAGACTGACAAACTAACAGCTAGTAAACTAGAGTGCTCATTTTTGGACTGGGAGGAAATTGGAGTACACATAACAAAATCAATTAAAAAAAAAAGCATACATGCACCATGAAAACATGCAAACTCCACACAGGACACTACAGCCAAGTTTTGAACCAGTGACCTTCTTGCTGGGAGCAGCATGCCCCTGCTTAGTTTAGTAAGGCATGGAAATGCAGATCTTTTTTAACTTTATAGCTGCTTTCCACTTTGCACTGGGATGTTATTCTTAACTTTATAGCTGCTTTCCACTTTGCACTGGGATGTTATTCAGCAGAAATTACCGTGGTATTCTTGCCAGCACTGTTCCTAGTGGCTGCAGAAATGCTGCAGCTAGCTGCTGATGCTGCTATTTGCAGTTGCTAATATTCCCGGACCTCTACGTAAATTGTATAATGAAAATTTGATGCCAGTTGTAAGTTCTGCATAAAGCTCCATTAATTATTTGAAATCAGAGTTGATTTAAGACAGCAGCTCTTTGGTCTTGGCATCATTCGGATTACCTGTCAGAAGCTATGTTTACATGCACAGAATTCTTTGACCGGATTGAAATGTGTTCTGTTTGAATAATTCAAACGTATTGTTTACATGGGCACAATCTGTTCATGACGAGTGTTTACATGCAGCGGGCTTTGTTCTGAACATCAGTACTGACATGCGCAGAGTGGTAAACTCTCCTTAAAAAACCACCGAAGAAGAAGTTCTACTTCCGGGTGAACGTAAACAAACCTGAGCACCCAAAATGGACCCGCGACAGGTTTTAATGATGGTGGAGACGTTATTGCACTCCCTGACTGAGCTACAGGTAATAGAAATCATTTTGAGCTCTTTAAAAGTTTCTAGTAGAAATGTTGTGTCGCTCACCGACCAGTTTTACTTCCCTGACATGCTAATATTATTAGCGTTAGCCAGGCGGAAATGGCAAAGTCGCACATGCGCAGTCAGGTCAGTTTTTCACCATCAGATAAAAACGAACAGATCATGCGCACCGATCGGGTTTCGGATCGGCGTAAACCACCCGTTTCGTTCTGATCAGAAATTATAACGGATCGCGCCGAATACACAAAAAATAACCCGAACGGAGTGTTTACATGACACACTTTTATTCCGACCGGCCATTTGATCCGGTTACTTATGTCCATGTAAACATACCCAGTATGTCAGTCCAGTCAAATTGTAACTCTACTTGTCCAAACAGAGATCATTCAAAACACCTTCTGCAGCAGGTAAGATATTCATTGTTCCTAACCTTTCCACAAAAGCTCATTTCAAATTATTTGAAGTATTTCTTTAAAATGGGGTACTGAGTGATCGTTCATTCATTCATTCAACCTTTATTTATATAGGTTAGTCCCATTGAGCCTCGGGGACTCATTTACAAGAGAGACCTGTTTTAACAAAGAGTGATGACAACAGTAGACAATCATAAAAGAAAACATGTAAATTGAAAACATAAATGGAAGAAAATTATATTAAAAAAACGAAACAAAACAGCCATATCTTATGTGAAGTAAAACATAAAAATGAAGGTTTATGAACATTTATAACGTTGGTGTCGTTCTTACCGCTGACCATTCCAGCACTTTCCACTGCCCACAAGCTACTACCGAGCAAACTTCCCTGGCAGGGGGTTTTGGCAAGTGAATGCATGCCGATTCCTCTGCAACCCCGCCATGGTTGTCCCGGCAACTCACGTAGCGCATCCGCGACCCTTTGCCACAGCTGGCGCTACACTGTCAGTAAGAAGAGAAACGTTAAGAAACTGGAGACCAGTAGATGAGCTGATGGGCTGAAAATGTGAGAACTAACCTGAGTCCAGGAACCAAAACGCCACTGGGTTTTGTGGCCCTGGTGAGAAGGGACTTTAGTTCCTGGGGGAACTGGTTGGCTGCTGGGACACTGAGCTACTTCACAGTCCTGTGAAACACAAGATACATGCAGTGATTACCAACATAAATACACTGTAGCAACGTCTGTCCTTTTCTTTCCTTCTTCTTTCGGCTGCTCCCTTCTTCAGGGGGTCGCCACAGCCAATCAACTCGCACGAAGACTTGGCAATTATTTTTACACCGGATGCCCTTCCTGACACAACCACAGACCACCGAGCTACCACAGCCCTCTGTGTGGAGCAGAGAGCTGCTATCTGGGAGCCGGGTGGAGCAGATGGGCCTTGCTCAAGGGCCCAGATTGGAGCAAATGAGGGTGGAGACAGGTGTGGGTGCTTCACTTTTCCACCCACATTTTGATGTTGTCAGTACCAGGAGTTGAACCGGCGATCTTCTGATCACAGGCCCACCTTCTCTAGCCTCTGCGCTACCACACCCTCTGTCTGTCCCTGACAAGAAAACACCATGAATATCAGAGACGGCAATCCTTACCAACTTAAACTATAAATCTTCAGCCCTGTAGTGGGTATGTTTCCCCATCCCCCCCTCCACCTTATCAAAACAACATTAACAGGCTCTGCGCTGTCAGTTCAAACTATGGATTGCAGCAGTAACCCACTCAGCATAAAGCCCTGATCCCTGTCATAACAGGTCATAGTGGAGTGGTATTCAGGGCTCCAATGCCCATGCTGGCGTGGTTAGAAACTCCACCCCTAATCCACCCTCTAGTCCCTCACCTTCCGCCTTGTTGCCCCCCCCCCCCCCCCCCCCCCCCCACCCACCCACCTCTGCCCTCTGGTGCCCTCTGACCCCCTGTGTAGAGGAATGAGGGCCTAATCAGGTCGCACAGACTCTGAGTAGACTACACATTCCACACTCTGCTTCCTAAAAGAAACAAATGGGACTCACTGCTGCGCTCGGGGAGGCTCTGCGCACACTTCCTGCTGTACACCCAAGTCTAACAGGCCATATAGGAAATCTAAACATGTTAGTGTCTGTTCAATCCCTGTGCGAAAATAAAAAGCCAACAATCTTGACTTTCCTTCTAATGCTCAGCGTTTCATCCGTTAATCCCCTCTTTTTCTAAGCGCTGCTTGGCGGTGAGTGGTGGTGGGACTAGCAGCCTGGTGGCCCACTTCATGGCTGGCTGATAACGAGGTGGGGCGACTGCTTCAGGGTCACTGGTCACCGATCTCTGCCGACCCAAGCACCGGAATTAAGAGTTGCTGCAACTAGAGGGGGGCCTCATCGTGACTCTGCAGGCTCAGCCTTCTGAAGTGGGCTTACGCCCCATGCTGACCAAACAAAACTCCCATTCAGCTCAAAATGCTGCAGGTTTCTTTGGTGTTGGTTTGTGTGTGTGCGTTGACACTAAATATAGGAACAAACAAACGTTTTCCCGTGTCATTCGTAGTCGTATTTAAAGCTGGTGAAAGAGGCAGAAAATATGAAACTAGGATATTATTTTAGTTGGTTTTCTTCAGGGATATAAGTCACAGTTAACATGTTTTCTTTAGGAGAATGGTTATAATTGATATTCAATAGATTAGTTAACCTTAAAAGGATAGTTCAGATCATTTGAAGTGTGTTTCTCTGGTAAGGTTATGAACATTTATTATCTTGCCTTTTGTGGGTATTGAGTTATCCTGACTGGAAAGTTAACAACTAGTGCTACATGCACCGTTCCATAGCACAAAACAAGTGAAATCACATAAATATGTAACGCAATTCATGGAATCAATATTTTCCTTCAGACCACCTCCAGATTTGGGTTACATGGTTATAGTGACAAAAATATCATGATTTTGCTGCAGAAAAGTGCTGCAGGCTGCACTGGACATGCTACTGAGTTTACTTAAAATATCCATAAAAGCAAATAAACTGTCAGTGATTTAATGTTTTTGACAGTAGCTCTCATTGAACCTCATGGAAAGTTTTGAGATTGGAGTCAAGAAAGATGAGACAGCAACAATCCACTTTGGTCTTGGCTTAGCAACAACGAGCTGTTAGCTTGTCATTCTGATCAGGAATAAACGTTGCTTCTCCAACCTGAGATCGTTCAAAGATCTATCTACAACAGGTAAAACGCTTGTATTTCACAACATTTCACCAGAACACCACTTCAAAAGTTATGAACTATCTTTTAGGTTCTCGTTGTGTTTCTTATTTTTATGATAAATGACTACAATTTGAAAACGTTGGCTACAACAAGATAGATGTACAAGACATCCAGATAAACCCTCAATTCAAATACTAAAAAAACTTATAACAGTCTGTTTGAAATGAGTAATTAAAATTCGATAACTAGTTTAAAACATCATGAACGTCTACTTTCACAAGCCAGGATATTTTTAAGAAGAGATATTTTCAGAGGGAAACATGGAGACATGGTTCAGCTTGTAACAGGTAGAATAAAAACCTGCAGGTAAGAAAAGAAATTGTGAGTAAGAACGGTAGGACCTGAAGAAAACCATTTAAATTAGTCACATATATCAAGAACAAAACATTTTATGAATAGTTATTTTTGTTTTTACAAAATAAAATAAAAACTAGCGTCATAGACACTTTAATTTCCTCATGAAGACAATTCATTGAACTTTTATGTTGTTGTATCTGAATTAATAAATTAGGGCTCAAAAGATGAGTGTAACAAATATTTTATTCTGTAAAACTGAAGTTACATTTAACAAATGATTCAGATTAGCTTAATCTGAATAAAGATGATACAGCATCTGAATGGGTTCTGTTCTCAATTAAAAAAATATATATTTTTTAAAAGAAGCTGTTTTCTCTAGCCAGACTTTGATTATTGCCTGAAAATAGTATTCAAAATGTGAAATACAAAATAATTAAAAGTAAAAAATAAAAAGATGAACTTGTATTCTGTAGTAGAAGCTGTTTAGCTTCCCATCAGGGGAGCTATTTTCACTCAGAACTAGACAGCCGTGTTCCAAGCTTTAAATGTTTATATTCTGGGCTGAGAAAAAAGATGGTGGAGGAAGCTTTTTACATCAAATGAGGAAAAACAACTTCAAGCAGAAGAGGAGGTCTCACCCTTCAGCTTTCTAAGGCCCTGTTGACACATTATTTATAAGTGAAACTGGAGCATTTCAACAGTCTGTGTACACGATAACAGCGATCATATTTGGGAACACTCAGCGTTGGTGGGGATCTGAACACGTGCACAACGGAGTCAACTGTTTTTTTCTGCATTTGTGCAAGTAGATGAAGAACAGTAACAACAGGGGACAGTAGACAGCTGTATGTGCTGCTCACTCTTTAATTTATCAAAGCATCTGACACAGGACATATATGTGCTACATCATCACTCGGGACAGCAGAGATGCATTTATCAGATTCTACAAATATTGAACAAGCCTGTAACTGTTTTCAAGCTTGAGACTGAAGGGTGTGTGCATACGAATGTCACCGAAATACATAAATCATAGCATCAGGTGACCTGGCATGGAATCTACAGTGGATTCAACATTTTTTGCAGTCTTGTCCAAATAGTGGTTGCAATCACAGCTTTACTGTATTAACGTGTAACTTTTTCACAGTCAACATCAGAAATTCTCTAGTGTTTCCAGGAGATTGCTCATGTGTAAACGGGGTCAAAAACGACAATGTAGCATTCAGCCTGACACCCAGTTATTTACCCTTTAATTCATACCTTCGTGCATGTGAACAAAGCATCTCTCACATGTTGTTTGTGAGGCAAACAAAGAAAGACCCTAATGATGCTCCAGCAGGAGGGGAGTAAGATTAATCTTCCTGTGACTCCAGTTCAAACATCAGAGCATCTCATGCAGTTAGAACAGGGGTGTCCAGTCCACACTTTTTCAGCATGCGAGCTACTTTTGAAATGACCAAGTCAAAGTGATCTACCTACTATAAGGCGCCGTTTACATGAGAACAACATCTGGAAACGTTAGTGTTTTTTCAATGTTTATTGGGGGTAATAAACAAAAAATGGGTGGGTTTACATGAAAAACGCTGTATTTCCCATATTAGTCGGGTTGCCAGATAAGAAATTATGAACCATTGTACTGTCAATTTAAACTGATAGTATTTGACCTAAACTGTCACGTGCTGAGTAAAGTATTCTAAGATGAGGTGTGTGCTGTGTTTGTTAAACATGTGCACAGAAAGGAGGGGGTAAATAAGACAGTGTAAATTTATCTGGCAACCCTGACAGCTGCATTCATTGCACATGCAGCGTCTGCATGACAGTTACGACCAAACTGGTGAATACACTAACATCTCTTTGGAACTGGATTTTATTAGTTTTGCTCCTACATGCTGAAAAAGAGTGAGCAGCATAAAAACACTCTGCTCTCTGCTATTTATTATAACTGTTATTATTTATTATAACTGTTGTTATTTATTATAACTGTTGTTATTTATTATAACTGTTGTTAGTGCAGAAAAACTTTGGACTGCAGCCGCCTGTAGTGCCCATGTGCGATCTCACTTGCAGAACATTTCACACCTCTGTGGGGGCTTCCTCTGAGACCTGGATTCAGAAACCTTCGGTTTCAGAAAGAATGAGGGCTGTTGTCTTTAAATAAACGGCCGAACGTTTCACGTCGTATAAACGGGGCCTCAGACTGGCTGCTCTGTCTGTCAATCAAGTGACAAATTTCATAGTGCGGATGGATGATATGCTGATGTCTATTTTTTTAATGCCATGCCATCTACCCATAATACCTTAGAGATTGACCAGTAGATTGCCATCAATGTATCTAAGTTAAAAGCTTGACTCTCCACTTTTTAGAAAACTCAGTGGATGGGATGCAAATGTTTTCAACCACAGAATAGAAATCAAGTTGGGGGGGGGGGGGGGGGGTTGTTGTTGGTGGGGTTTTTTTTGTGCATCTTTCTTTGTTTCTGAAAAAACAAATAATTTTACTGTATTGGACAGTATCAATTCAACTTTTTTCAGCCTAATTCAGCAAAATCGTTCTCTACCGCTTCCATCTGGTAATTTAAGCTTCTTTCTGATTGTTTTAGCTACTGTTCAACTGCAAATTACAGCTTTTCTCAGATAATTTCAACTTTATTGTGCTAATTTCTGCCTCTTTCAGACTTAGTGGGCACAGTTAAGCTCACTTCACTTCCTTTAGGCAATTTAAGCTTCTTTCTACATTTCTTTAGCTACTATTCAGCTGTTTTGGGAAAATTTCAGCTTTTTAAAGATAAATTCCACTTCTGCTTTCTTCTGCTAACTTAGGGTTGTTCTTCCTTTTCAGCTACATTTCTGAATGTTTTTAGCTCATTTCTGCTGTTTTTCAGCAGGTTCTTCAGCAAGAAGCATTCACACTGCATTTTCACTGGAAATGCAAATTCTCGTTTTTTTTTTTTTTTTTTTGGTTTTGTTTAGTCTCTCTTTGTTTCTGAAAATACAAATAATTTTACTGTGTTGGACAGTGAATTTATTTTTCTTATAATGTGTTTGATTTTATGCTTTTATGTTTGCGTTCACTCAAAGATGGCAATATCTGCAAGTTGTCTGGGGCCGTTTCAGGCCTGGTTTTATTGAAGGTTTCATCATTGTTCACGCGGTGTCAGACTTGACAGCTGTGTGTCTATTTGAGGATGATCAGGTTAAAATAGGATTTCATTCTGTGCTTTTTTACAAGATAAAAATCAGACAGGTTTGGGTTGACTTTATATATTTCAAGAATAGGTTAGGCTTATGTTTGCGTCTGTTCCTGAAGTGTTTAGTGATATGAATAAACCCTCCTCACCTGGGTATCTGTGGGTCGTGTGGCAGCATTACATTCAGTGTCATCCACCACAGAACCATAGGAGCCCACCACACACTTCACTGCTCGCATCTGGTAGCCCGACCCACAAGAGGTAGTGCACTGGATTCAACGGAAGAAAAAAGAGGGAGTGGAAACATTAATAACCAAATAAAAGCACAAACAATGGATTCCTTAAGCTGGCATGTAAACCAATGTGCTTTATACAAAAAAAATTGAAATAGTACTGAATTAAAGTCACATAGACATTGCAGAGGTCGGTTCTCCCCTGTAGCAGAGCCTACATTGTTTCAGGCTTGATTGCTTCAGTGAAACAGTCAAACTTGTGTGGCGGCTGCTTTAGCTAGCGTTTGGCCACGCTTCATTAAACTGCTTCAAATGCATCTTAACGTGCACACATCCTCTGATGGGGGAGCGCAGACATATTTGACATTTTTTGGGGTGTTAGTGTGCACAAACGGAGAATGCCCGCAGACACTGCGCTGAAAACATCACGTTATGAAAGGCTTTTTATGTCCAAGTTATTTAGACAGACACTGTCCATATCTCCCGCGCTGTTTTTCTTGGAAAGAAGGCCGTATGTGTAATGAGGTGGGAGGGACGGTCTGCGCTGAGTTCATCCGTGTCCTCCTCGTGAGTTACATGAGGGGAGCAATCATCAGAACAGAAAATGGAATCTGAGGTGATGCTATTTATAAACTTCTTAAAAAATGGAAAAACATGAGAAATGGGCAAAAAAACGTATTTTTGTCTATTAGCAAACATTCATATTACATTTTGTGTCAAGCAGTGGAGGTGCAGCATCATTAAGAAAATACAAACAGAAAAATAAAAGTTGACGCTGCTGCAGTTAATTTGTTTTAAAGCTACATGCTGCTACCAACACAAGTTAGCTTGACAGATTTGCGACTGAAGAGATAAATTCTTTGAACAAGGTCACCAGAGAAGTATACCTTCATCATCAAAGCAATCTTTCAGTTTTTTATTTTTTTTACAGGTTTAGCAAGAACTATACCGTAGACATTTTATGTAATGCCACGTCTGCATCTCAGGTATTTCATCTGCCTATAATCAGTCGTCACAAACTTACTGGTAGCTAAATATAATTTTAGGTGTGGTTTAAAATACTAAGTTTAAGACTAAACTTACATGATAAATATTTGGTCTCAGCTGACTGTAGGGTGTCAGCTTTTAATAACTGGTGACAAGAAAACCCTGATCTGAGTCCCTTCAGACTAACTTATAGGTTACTGAGTTAAACATAAAGAAACTACAACTAAAAATGTAAAAAGCTATAGTTCTGAAGGGAAACGTGGCTTTGTTTTCACTATACACAATATTGGATTTTTGGTCGATATCTGATATGCCGATACATTAAAACTTATTTGGCCGATAACCAATACCAATACCGATATTGTTTTTCCTAGACCTACTTACAGAGACTGCATAGGTTTCTCTGCTGTGGAATTAAATTACTACATTATTCTGCATGGCCTTTGTCAGTTTGGCCTGCTAGCAGATGTAGATGCCCAAAAGGGGGCTGAAAATTATGTAACACTTTAACTTGGATTATGTTTAATGTCAAATTTATTCATGACGTTTACTCTCTCTAACACAATGACAACACTCGAACAGTGCAAATTTGTAAATGTTCACAAATCTAAACTCAACGGCGAATGTGATGTCATAACGTTGTCCTGGCGCTGCAGGCATCCTTGTCAATGAGTTATACAAACACAGTGCCTTATATACAG
>NC_056504.1:10194634-10236543 GCF_014905685.2 Nematolebias whitei
ATGTTGGTGAGTTTTTGAATGGAACAAACAATGTCAGATATTTACCTTTATCGCTATTATCGGCCGATACTGATACCATGCCGATAATATCGTGCATCCCTAGTTTTAACTTTTTAAACCTAAACAGGTTTTAAGATAAAACACAAAAAACATTTGGTCATACCAGTTAATAAAAGTTCTCCAGACTTGATAAGACCACTGAAAAAAAAACCATTCACTCTGAGCTTGACCAGTGTGACCCATACATCTGACTTAATGTCAGGCAGCGGTAGGTGCAGGTGTCCATTATATGTTCGGAGTCAACCTACATCAGTCTGTTCTTTCACATTCAGCAAAAATACAGTTTGTTGATTTGGACCTTGAACAAAATGTGTTTGCTGCGTACTAAAAAGAATAAAAACACTGAGTGTACTCACTTGTCCCCACGGTCCAACTTGCCAAGACGCACACTCTTGTTGCTGGCAAGTCTGCACTGACTCGGGTTTCGATGAGCCACAAAAATGGTCGTCCAGACGCTCCTCACCAAACTGACACCACGTCTGACGATGCTTGTAGCCTTTCCCACACGTTACAAGGCACTGAAAAAGAAATGTTTCACACCGTCATACACAATGAATTTATTTAGGTTCATTTATGTCGACTGGGACCGACATTCATTCCTTGAAAAGAACCCTTTAAAGCAAATCAACGTGTTGTAGGAGCACAAACTAAGAATAGTTACTTCTTTGTAAGAACACATTTATACAGGGCATTGTAAGTGTTTTGGCAGAAACACATGGGAGATCTGAAAAATTCCTGGAATGCAGTTCTGCAAGCTCCTTGCTGTACAATGCGTTAAAAGTGCAGGACTGTAATCACCACTTTCACAACACTCTGAAGGGAAAAGAGGCTAACGGCTTTCTGAGAACCAGAATTATTTAGAAGACGTTATCAGCTCTAGGGCCCCCCAAAAATTACCGTACAGTAACAACGAGTTAGTGCAATGCTACTTAAATATGCAGAATACAGGCAAATAAACAAACGTGTAACTGCATTAAAAAGATCAACTAAAAAGAAATATTTGCCAAAACTTGATGCATGCACCAATTATGAAAGGAACTCATGTTCTGATCTATTGATTAAGAGCGGACATGAATGGGTGGGTGAATGAAGCCAAATACGGGCACAAGGGGGCAGGTTCCAGCACTAAAAACTCAGTTTAACCAAATATGAAACAAGATGATAAGCTACAAAGAAGTAATTGGATGATCTGATAACATGCTAAGGACAGAGAAGTATAAGTACCGGTACTACACTAGGTAATTACAGAGTGAAAACAGGTGAGCTGATAACTGATGGTTGACAGGCGTGAGCAAGACAAACAGCAATACACAATGTTCAAGAACTGAAAATCTAAAAAGAACAACACTAATGTACCTTGAAAAGATCTTGTGTTATTGGTTAGTGCTTGGTAATATAGGGAACACTCTCAGCTACTACCACACCAACTTTTAGCTCTATATATGCTAAATTGATGAGTTATTTATATTATTCTGCTAAGATTTCTTGGCTATGGGAGTCTTGTTGAATATATACACTCCAAAAGTTAACCAGCTGTAAGTGCACATCTAGTGAAAACTTTCTGAAAGTTTCAAGAAATACTGTCTACACAGAATATTTTTATTACAGACAATGTTGAATCCAACACTTAATAGATTTTTTAAAAAGATCTTGTGCTATCTGCCCTCCGAGTGTGTGTTGGGCATGTGTTTTAGTCACTACCACTGCAAATCTTACTTCAAGGTCTATAAAGCTGACAGAGTACCATTTTTGTGTTTGCTGGTTTATTCAGTGTAATGGCTATTGTGAACTGGGTCAACTCCAAATGTAATCAGTGTTGGATGCACATCCAGTAGTTACTTTCTGAGAGTTTCATTAAAACGTTTAGTGGTTCATGAGATATTTTGCTAACACGCACAGCCACAAACTTTTCAAGGTGACATGTGACGTTAACTCCAAACACTTAAAAACATGAATTATCATTGCAAATGCGTTCACTGAATATTTTGCCATTTTTATAATATGTAACTATTTAGCTAATTATAAGCGACATGTCACAAAACTGCCAAGTTGGTGAAAGCAAAGAAACAACAACTGACCTCGGACCAGTCACCAGTTTTCCATTGTGGGCAGTGGAAATCGTTGCAGGATTGGACGGTCAGTTTGTCCCTTTGACTGCATTTGCTCTCATCCCCGCTGCCCTCAGCGACCTTTCGACACACCGCCCCTCGACGTCGAGTGCCGCCACCGCAGCTTTTTGAGCACTGCATAAACAAACATTTGAGCATCTGCAAATTGAAGCTTCAACAGAATATAGTTTCTGCTGAAACTCTCATTTCTACAGCTGTACCTCTGACCAGGGAGAGTAATCCCAACCACCGGGGTTACAGTCTCCATGGCAACTTTCTTTATCCTCAGGTTTGCGTTGACCACTGCAGTAGCGGTCATCAACCTTCTGGATCTTGCCATCGGGGCGGCTGAACTTGGTGCAATATATTTCCAGAGTGCGATATCCGAGGCCACACTGAGCTGTGCATTCACTTTTACGAGCCACGTGCCACCTGTCAGGGAACAAATCAGATCCAACATTTTATGGCAATCGAGTTTGTACAAAACTGTTTTAAAGAATTACACTCAGGTGATAAAAGCTGGATATCCTGGTGATACAAACCTGAGTTCACATTCAGCGTTGCAGGGCTCGGTGATGACAGCAGGTCGAGCTGTACCGTGACACCTCTGGTCTGACACCACCACACCGTCCGATTCTCTACTGCACAGAATCTTACGCTTACGCTCACCTGGAAAAATACAAAAATACATCATTAAAGAGTAAATAATGTGCCACTATACTCAAACATTAAAAAATATAACCCGCGGCAGAGTCTTTGGTTAAATAATTGCATATATTCATTAAAGTGACACTAAAAAGGCCAATGTGTTGCTTTTGGGTGCTGCGCTGTTCCCTAAAAGTAAGGCACTGGTTTAGACCCTGTTGGTTAACTGGATGTGAGTTTGTTGTTCTTCCTCTGTGTCCTGACTTGAACATATAAGGTTTTCTGTCTCAGCATTCATTTAGTGATGAGCTGGTAGTCATGTTGGTGAGGGGTGCTTTCATTCCTTGGTAATTTATTATGTAATGTTCTGCCAAACATTTAACAATACCTTATGGACAAAAGAGACCTCTGGCCTTTTTTTCATATCCCATTCTTTATGACTGACGCCACAGCTGATAAGCTACTTAGTATTTTCCAGAACATCACTTTTAAAATGATGAGATTATTTTTGCTTTCGTAATAAATTAACAAAAGCATGATGAAAACCATTAAAACTCAAGAAAACCTGACCATCTTCTGCCTGTCATTACCATGCGCAGCATCTTTGAACGCAGTGAAGTCATTAAATAGTCATCTGAGTCCTCGTACGTGCGTGTACAACCAAATGACAGTGAATCCTTAAGCAGTACAAATTGTATCATCTCAGAAACATAATATATCTGAATATTAAACAAGAAACAAAGGAGGAAATTTTGAGACACAAAATGCCAAGAATGAATGTACGTCATATACATTTTTAAAGAATGCTTAGCGTCATAGCATCACTATTATTAATAATTTATCAATATACAAATATTTAAAATGTAATTTATCAAGATTAAACTCAAGTTTCCTGGAAATAAACAACAATGCATGTTCTCTAATAAAATCGGGAACATTCCACAAGCTGATTTTTACATAAAACAATCTGTAGCTGCTCTCTAAGAGAAGAAAGTACCCGAAATACAACTTAAATACAACAATAAACATAAAACCACATGCAGGAAACAAGCATGCACTGGAATTAGATCGCTCCTACATTTTACTTAATGATTGATTTATTTTTTTTAAATATACTGATTTTGCATGTGCTTATTAAGAATTGAATATCCTTTACCCCCTCTTTTTAATTTATTTTCTATACAACTGATAAAGAAGTCACAGGAAACCTCTGCACAGGGGCGGCAGTGGCTGAGTGGTTAAAGCAGTTGTCCTCCAATACAAGAGTTGGGGGTTCGATTCCACCAGCAGTCACATGCTGAAGTGTCCCTGGGCAAGACACTGAACCCCTCACTGCCCTGATGTGTGTCCCATCGGTGTATGAATGTGATAAAGCTCTCATTAGTCTTTGTATAGATCTAGTAGAGTGCTGTAAGAATAGATAAATGAGGCACAGATGGAGTAGGTCACATATTTATAGCTCATGTGGATCCATGTGATATCTTTATGTTAGAAAGTTTTGCATTTCCGTACAAAAGAGCTCAGTGTGTCCCAGCTTTTTGTCTAATGTTCATCCTGCAAGAAACTGTGAAGTTTTGAGGTTTCTCCCTGGAATCCACTGCTGGTTATTCCAGCAGAGCTGTGTCAAAAAGCAGAGGAAGAAACTCCCGCGAGGAACAAAGTGAAGTCATAACACACAGAGGGTTTTAGAGTGTACCTGCAATCCACCTCTGCACGCCCACACGCCCTAACAAACTCACAGTCATGCCAGAGAGGGTGATCTGACACTAAGCGCTCTAAAGTTTGCATTTGTTCTTTTGGTCTCAAGATAAGAAGCTGTTAAATAGTTAAAGAAGGTACATCCCCTCATCTGTTCCTGACTCTGAGGTCTCCTTTCCTCCGTCTCATCTCGACTCTAACATCATTCATCTTTAACCTTCCCGAACACCTCAGTCTGCCAACCACATGTGTCTCCCCCTCACCTTGGCACAGACGGTTGCACTCCTGCCAGGGCCCATACGCGTCCCAGAAGAACTGCTGAGGCTTATCCTCGATGGGGATATTAAAGGAGTACCTGACATCTGGGTTGTAAAGGTTCCCGACGGACAGCACCTGGAAGGAATGCAGGCAATGTGAAATCCATTACAGGTGAGCAATCCAAGCCTTTTCAATACAAGCACACACTTTTGAAGATAATGTAAGAATCATTTAGATTCATTCCGTATTAAGTCATTCTGCTGTGTTTTTGCGTGGGATGGAAAGTGTCCTCCCTCAGCGGACTTTACCTGGACAATGATCTCCTCCTCGATGCGATCGGTACAGTTGATCCTCTCGATCACGTGATCGGAGCCGCTGTACTCGACGACAGCTTCTCCTACTTTGATTTCCCTTTTGAACATGCTGACCACAAATTCTCCGTTGAGCAGGAATTCTCCGCGGCTGCTTGATACGGCTGCAGGAAGACAGAAACGGCGTGCAGTAGAATCAGCTGTGAGATCACGCTGAGAAAACGGCGAGGTTTGAAGCGCGAACAAGCTGACGCCAAAGAATGAATTGAAACTGAATGCAGCGGGAAGGCTTGAAGAGACAGTAGTTTATATTCTGATTTACAGCAAATACTAAAAACCTGATAAGGCATAAACACGTGATCAAGATCAAGGGCCGTGGGCCAGATATGGTCCGTGATGCAGTTTTATCTTGCCTGTTCATCAACTGAGACTCTGTAGACATTTTTAGAGACGTTTTTCAAATTGTCTTAAAACGTCAATGGGAGTTCTCAATTCCTTGTGAGACTCTTTTTGGGTGTCCAGGCCTGGCGATAAATAATAAATATTTAACCCTCCTGCTGCCCTTGGGTCAAAATAACTCACAAGGCTTCAGTGTTGAGACAGGTCATGTGAGCCAGTTTGATCTAAGGGCAGCTCTAGGGTTTTAAAAAAAAAAGAAGAAACTGGTGCAAATTTCTTCAACTTGATTTCTAAAGTGTACTTTAATGGATAAACATCCATAAACATGGAGGTGACAGCCAAGATGGGTACACATCAACAAAACAGCGTGCACGGTCTAGAATGCAGTTTTGCAAGCTGTGCACACAAAATCAGGCTTTTATTTCCAAATGTTTGCCATTTCAAATGTGGTTGTGCAGCTCGCTGGTCAACGCTCAAAACTCAGAGGGACTGGGATTGAAAATGCGTCTGTTTCTCACAATTCTGAGTCACCAGTTCATCTCCAACTGTCACAACCCGGTGATATATTGGCTTTATCACTTCTCATTTTACTTAACGAAAACAAGCAGACTTTGCTCGTTAAACAACTTTGAAGCCAAGAAAATCAAGTTGGATTTGTTTTAATAGTCATTGATTTTGCTGAGTTTGATGATGAATTCAATCAACATTTACTGATGAGCTTGAAGCCATTAGAACATGACAGGTGTCTGCTGGGAGCTAATGCACTTTAGAGCAACAAAGTCTGCATAAAAGTGTTTACTGTTTCCTAAATTCTCTTCCTTCTTCAAAGTAAAATGTAATTATCTGTAAGTTGGGATTTTTTTTAATTGTCATCAAACGTATTACTGAGATAATTGAAAAACTTCTGCCTGAAAGAGAGGCAAAAAATAAAAAGAAAAGAATATGACTTATTAATGTGATTATTTTTCTTTAATCAATAAGTTTGGAATGCGTTCTCAATGTTTTGAGCAAACGTCATTTATATTATTTGTAAGAATATTTAATCACAATACATGTAAAACTGCAGTCAATCTATATATCATTTTCAATAACATTGATCCAGGTTGGCTCTCAGCCACAAGCTGGTTTTAGTTTTGCCTCCTCCTTCCATGCTACAGAGTTTGACACCCCTGGACTAAAATAATCCTCTTTCCTAGAAGAAGTGCCACCATGGGGCATCCCATTCTCTTCACCAACCAGTATTCTGCTCTCATTTGCTCTGAAGCGATTACGGAGCTAATTTCCTGCCTTTGCCTTCCTCGCCACATTACACTAATACAGCTGTCAGAAAAGACAAGCATCCTGAAAAAACCTGGACTGCAAAATAACTATCCTCACACATGAAAAATGCACAAACAGTGAAAGGTGATGCATGTCACACTGAACGAATACAGTCCAGCTGCAGTAGACGTAGACACACAAAGAAAATGTCCAAGCTGACGTGGATTTATATTAGCAGAGAACGCAGAAGACACAAAAGCTGACAAACTGCCTGACTTTGATGGAAATGCATGCACAGACTGAGCTCTAGCTCATTAAAAGTTTAGTGCACACTATACTAACTCCTCGAGTTTGCACTATGTGACTTTACAACAGGATCTGAGCTTGTGCTTTTACCTTAAACATGTCGGTAAAAGAAGAGGTCTTTCTTCTTCCAGCTTCAGAAAATATCACGAATAAAAATGTAATAATTCAAGACAAATTTTAAGGATCTTCTCACCGAGGTAGTTGTCATCCTCCGGTTTCCCTGAGTAGCTGTGCTGACGCACATCTATGTTTGTAGCACCACTGGGTATACGGACTACTTCATTATAGCCTGCAAATATGTTCAGTACACAAACGAATGAGTACACCCGGACTGTTCTGACACAAAAACAAATACGTCAAGGCAATGGAACCGGTGCAATAAGAGCCACTTTCATTTCTATGTGCTGAATGGAGACTGGTGGGGCATAAAAGAGGTCGTAGCTCACCGTAGTGCACAATGTTGAAGGTGCCTGCTACGGTTTTGCAGGAAGAGTTATCACCTCCACACACTCCACACTTGTCTCTCCTGGCTTTAGAGTTCAGTACGTGATCACAGCCTGCTTGCTGCTCCAGAAAAATGCAGAAACACAAGTAGTGTTGGAAAAAAGGCATGTTTTCTTTCATTAGCACATAAGTAGCAGTAACGTTGAAAATAAAAAAATAAAAAAACGCTGAATCAATAACTTGCTTACATTAAAAAAAACACACACAGATCACAAAAGAACACATTTAAACTTTTAATCTAGCTACATATAAACATTTTAAATGAGTCGTTTCACTAAAATCCTTTCAAAATGAACAAAAACACAAAATTGAAATAAAAAGCCCCGGCAGCTTTGAAAACACGTTTTTGGGGTTATTCTGTCAACTATTCGATTAAAAAAAAAAAAAAAAAAAGAGGAAAGCTCTTGCCAGAAGACGAGCAATTCATCTGAGCCGCAGTTAAATCAAAACTCTGTGTGTGGTTCAGGGTGTACACATAACCGCAGCTTCTTTTAAGAAGCAGGCGGACGTGCACATGCATGTCAGCATTCAAGCTTTCAAACCTGAAACATCGCGGTTGAACATTTGAAGAGTCTGCTTCAGCAAAAGATCGAGTATATTCGCTGAATGAATGTGGAAATCAACCCCACACAGTCACTGAGCGGCTGTGGCTGAGTGCTGAGAGCAGTCGTCCTCCAATGCCAGAGTTGGGTGTTCGAGTCCACCAGCAGTCACATGCTGAAGTGTCCCTGAGCAAGACTGAACCCCTCATTGCCTCCGATGTGTGTCCCATCAGTGTATGAATGTGATAACGCTCTGATTATTCTCTGTATAGATCTAGTAGAGTGATGTATGAATGGGTAAATGAGGACACAGGTTGTTGTAAAGAGCTTTGAGTATCTCGCTAAGACAAAAAGGTGCTACAGAAGTACAGTCCATTTACCATTTACCACTGACTGAAGTGATGAATGTGAACCGTAACGAATCAGAACTTTCAATAACCTCACCCTGCACAGGCCCTGCACACAGATGTCGTTGGTGTCGGGTCCACATGGCGTGCCGTCGATGACCCTGTCCCTGAGCTGATAGTAGGCCGTGCTGCCCGCCACTCTGCAGAACAGCTTACACCTGTCCTTCATCAGGACTGAGAGGAAGACAAAACAAAAATCTTCATACAGATCAAATCTATCGCAAGGTTTTCATTATGCATTATTAAATGGGCTCTTAGTAAGAGAAGAAAGAAGGGGGACTCTTACTTCCGCTGTATTTGGGCACCCAGCGAACATTAGGAGGTAGACCGTTGATGTTGAAGTGCCTGCCATCAAAAGCAGCACACTGCTCCTCCCTGAAGTCCTTCTTTTGTTTAGAGCAGGGCTCCGAGTTGCAAGAACGAAACTTCATCCGGCGGCCGACGCAGTACATTCCTCCGTTCTTGGGCCTGAGAGTGAAAACATCCAGGTAAAGCACCAAAACGCAGCTCATGTAACTGTCTCAGTAGATTCTTCCCTCCAGGTGGAATTAGAAATTGTGTCAGCTCTTCTTCAGATCTTGTCTGTTTGTTTTCCATTTCCAACTCTTTCTCATTAAATTTGATTCTTTCTTTCACCCTGTTAATCCAGGATGAAAGACATGACTCGTGACGTGAGTGATCTCTTCACTTATCTGGAAACATCCCCTTAAGATCTGCTGTCAGAGAGCCTGATCTGATGAACACTGGCTATGGAAAGAATCCCCTTAAACTGGTTTGATCTATGGACCATTGACTTTGGCTGGGAGGACGGAAACAAGCCTCACCTGGCGTGCATGACTACAAAGAAGCGGACTACTCACAAGGGCTGGTTGCATTCGCGCATCGCTATCATTATGCCGCCGCCGCACGTTCGTGAGCAGGTGCCGAAAGGACTCCAACCCCCCCACGCCCCCTCCACAGGCGCGGTGTTGTGCTCTCTGACTATACACGAGCCGTGTTTGCAGTGCTGCAAGGACAGAGAGGGAAGAGCAATCACTGAAGAGGTACTAGAAAATAAAGGAATTTAAACTATAAAACTGAAAAAACAGACAGTGTAACAATAAATATATATGCACAACATCTGGCAGCAGATCTGTTTGTTCCTTTGAGCTTCGACTATAATCTGAAAGAAATTAGCGAAGCAAACAGAAAAAGGAAAAACGATACAGCACAGCTGGAAGGAAACAAAATAGTCAGTAAATTAAACTCAACTCCATACAAAAGAATTATATTACAACTTTTGCTTTAAGTCTTTAGTGTCGTTCAGTTATTTTTGCACTCGTTTTACTCTTTTGGATCATTTCCTGCCCGTTCATTTTCACAGAAAGCCAGATGTTGGTGAGGAAGTTTAGATTCAAAGCTGCTCACTGACAGGCGCCTGGAGAGAAACCATCGGCCTCATGCTAGTTCTGTATGCCAGCAATTTAAAGGTTTACAAGTGTACTCAATCCGATAGAAAAGTCATTTTTGGCAAATGTTGGTAAATTTGTCTTTTGATGTCATTTTGCACGTAATACATTAATAAGGAACAACTGTGTGGTCATAACTTTATATAAAAAAGGGGAATTTAAGTTTTAAAACATTATGTAAAAAATGAAAGTGTATTTCTCTGCACAGAATAGGACTCCATAGGTTTTTAGCTACATTTATCCATTAAATATATAGTTTGGATCTTTTACTTTGAGGTTCTGTGAAAAGGTTTTGAACAATTAATATCTTACCTGTTGTAGATAGCTTTTAAACGACCCCCGTTTGGACAAATATTGATACATTTTGACATAGATGGATGAACTAAAGTTAATCTTTGCAGAACCTTTTTACTTACACTTTTTTTTACTTTTCAGAACTCTCCCCCCATACAAGCCCACATGACTCTTACCTTCCCAGGTGAGCATTCGGTGCCATCTGCCCACGGCATGTGCTGCGTCCTGCAGCCCCTCTGGGCTCCCTCCGGACTGGTGCACCACAGCCTCCGACACTGACTCTAACAATCCCACACAAACACAAACAATCTGTTAGTGCTGGCATCCCTCACATTGAGCAGTTTGCTTATCTTACGTTATAAAATTATGTATCTAGAGGGGATTCAGTACATTGCATAGGTCAGGTGTTTCTCAGCCTGCAAGACTTTTCATGGTGGGCAGAAAACATTTAACTACCGTAATTTCCGGTGTATAAGTCACCGTTTTTTGCATAAATTTGTCAGTCCTGCGACTTATACGCCAAAGCGACTTATATACATATTTTTCCATATTCATAATGAAATTTTTGACTGACGCTTTAAATTTCTAAGAACTGCAACAGCGAGTCCTAACGTGACCACTCGCTTCACTCAGCTGGTGCAGGCGGAGGAACGCTGGAGAGCCAGTGGCTCCAGCCATGAAGAATGGATGAATGGATGGATGGATGGATGGATGGATGGATGGCGCCACACAGCCCAGGCAAAATCAAGCTGTTTTGACCATTAAATAAATGCATAATAAATGCGACTTACATGTTTTTTTCCTCTGTGATGTTTTTTTTTTTGACTATGCGACTTATACTCCAGAGCAACTTATACAACGGAAAACGCTGTAATATAAATTATGTTGAGCCGATTTTGAAGACTTTTTAACATTTACAAATGAAATATACCAATTTAATTCAATTTTTGTCTTATCTCTTTCTTTGAAATGTTCCCGTAAGTTTAACATCATACATCTTTCAGTTTACTTGTATTTCAGAGAGAATCGTTTGATGTTTTGAAATACAGCAAGTGTCTTTAACTTAAGCTGACAACCACTTCCAGATTACAACAACAAGCTTCCTGATGACTCCACTCACCATGTAAGGGCACAACTGCGTTCCAGGTCCAAATATCAACTCGCACTGTTTATTGACGCTGTATATCCGCCCGGGCAGCTGCTGCGACAGACTGTACGGCCGAGACACGGGCTCGTCCAGCAAGCACTCGCCGTATCCTGTGCTATTGAGAAATAAAAACGAAATGACTTAAAAGAAAAAAAGAGAGAAAACGAGTCACAAACAGACAGAGAGCACACTCAGTACAGCTGGAGTTGGGTCGTTTTCTGTGCATATACAGAACAGCTTGACAAGCGTCTGCGTAGCTGCAGGGATCTTATAGTAAGTTTCCTGGGACTTCTCATTTTTGTTGCTGACAAAAAAAAAAAAAAAAAAAATCCCACTGCTGTATGTACATGGGTAACTGGTACCGTATTTTTCGGACTATAAGGCGCGCTGGATTATACGACGCAATGTCAATGAACGGGTCTGGTTTCATACATAAGGCACATTAAGAGTCGGATAAGTCAAACTTTATTCAACTCATTCACAATAACCACATAAAATCGGTTCGAGGTCAGTAAGAACAACCAGAATTAATACACAAGGCATACCTAATCAGGTGCACCTTATGTATTAATATGTATAGCAGAGGTGCCCAAAGTGGGGCCCGCGGGCCAAAGTTGGCCCGCCAAGCCATTTGGGTTGGCCCGCCAAGCAGTCTTCATTACTATATTAAAATTTCCTTTGAAGAATCAATGCGTTTTCACTCAGTCATTCCACTGACTTTAATGTTAGATGGAAAAGTCGGCACATTGACTCCCGTATATATGGGACTGTTTATTTATGTTCATATTATTGTTGCTGTTAATTTGTGTTGCTGTTGGACATGCATTTTTTGACATTTTACACTACAAATAATTATACTGAAATGCCAAAATTTCAATATTTGTTTGAATTTCTTATATACGACTTACATATTTGTTATATTTTGGGTTCTGTAAAGTTCTTTATACAGAATGGAAGGTTAAATAGCTGTATAAAAATAAATGGACTTTACTTAAAGATGTCTTTGCATTTCATGCATTATATTATTGCATTTGGCCCGAGTCCTCTGATAAGATTTTAAATTTGGCCCTCGCAGTGAAAAAGTTTGGGCACCCCTGATGTATACAATATTAATATGTTTAATAATATGTATTATTATGTATAAAAGTTATGTTTTAGGCTCGCTGTTGATTTTTAAGAAAATTAAATGACTTTAAGTGCCTTATAGTCCGAAAAATATGGTAAGTTTATACAGTATATAAAATAATGTATTTTAAATATCGTTTGACCAGATTTGCAAAGTGATTTTTAATTTTTAACATTCTGCCAGATGCACACTAGTAAGAGGGGTGAAGAAAACAGTGCGACCTACTCTAGAAACTCTGTGATGTACTTCCTGCTACATTTGGACCACAACCAAGGGTTTGTGTTGTAATTAAGCGTGGGAGCCATCACATGTTGCTGGATCTTCACTCCGTCCTCCTTACACTTGTTACTGTCGTCATGAGGCATGTTGAATCTGGAAAACACATTCAAGTGTGGTAAACAAAAACTGGATTACAAAAACTTTTGCAGAACAAAACAATTTCCTGTCATTTTTCTTGTAGTTTTGCACCAAATATCAAGGTTTAAAGCAATAAAGGGTTTAATTCTTTCAGGATATATAACATTTTAATTTAATTTTATAACATTTTAGCATTTATCAAGCAGGATCTTTAATCAAAATTGTTTCCATTGTTACTGTTACATTGGCTTTAGGAAACTAGTTCATGAATGTTTGTATGTTTTGCATTTTGAACGTTTGCAAAGACACCTTGAAAAAAATTTGAAGGGTGCCATTTCAGCTACTGCCTGGAATTTAAATGTTCATAATTTAATCCTTAAAAGCATCAACAACTTGTTACTTAGGAGTCTAAGATGATGTAACAACAGGGTGTAACAAGAACCAAAATTTTAAAAATGCTAAAGTTGCTGGTAGTGACTCATTAGGATCACCATGGTAACAACACACCTGTGTCTTTCACTCCCTGACATTACTCCTAACAAAACTGGCAGACAGGAACTCAGAGTTAATAAAGGCTCAAACATTAGTTTAGTGTAAAAAAAAAAAAAATCTAATAATCATATAGAAAAATAAAGAAGCTGTAATTTACATGTAATATAATTTTTGCATGTTTACAGTATTTTATATAAGGAACAAGACAAGTAAAAAAAAACACTACTTCAGTTATGAAAGAAATAATTCTGAGTTCAGACTGAGATTTGGGATCTGAGAAATAAACATCAGTCCTATAGCAGTGAGAAGTTTACTGCGCAAAACAAACACCTACATTTTGATGTATAAACCAGATAAGATGTGTGGAGTTTGTGGAAATAAGGATGTTTACAAAAGTTTTGATGACACAAACATTACATCATTTCACTAAGTTTAACATGTTGCCAAAGCCACTTCTGTCATGTGACTTGTTTAAACTTTAAATCCTGTTTTATTACCTGAACTTTAGAGCTTTTAAGAGCTTTAAGTTTTCTCTCATTTTGCCAGATTTCAATTATTGTGTATTTTTGTCTACCATGCAGAGGTCTGCTTCCAAAAAATCACTTCACACTGTTCCTGATTGAGCTGCATGTTTTGATGTATTTTGTATGGATTTCTACAAAACTGAGGAATGAGTAGAAAATCAATGATCCTGATGGACACGAAAATTTAACAAGTGAGTAATAATATGAGTGGTTCACTGCTTAAACACTGGCACATTTACAGGGGAGAGAGTTAAGCTCATGTAAGAAGGCAAACTGCAATCCGTGGTGTACGGCTACAGCAGGACGCTGCCTGCTGAGCTGTTCACCTTCAGCCTGTAACAGCCTCCGCTGCAGAGAACTAGCACCCCTGGTTCAGGGTGACGCTGGACTTTGGATAATCCAGAGTTGATGGGAAAAGCATAAACTCTGAGAAACAATGCAATTTATAGTCTTTTTTCCCCGTTTCAAAATAAAAGACAGACTTGTTTTGGGCGTCAGAAGGTACACAAGAGCACACACAAGAATCCATGTGTTCTGTGTTGCCAGAGCTTTTCTCTTTTTTTGGACTCAGAGTCATCTGATGTAAACACTGAGCAGAAGCACGATGGATGTACTCACACATGGCCGAGTTCGTGGGCTATAGTGAAGGCCGTGCTGAGCCCATTGTCCTCACTGATGCTGCAGCTTCTGTACGGATCACACACTGTACCCAGCTCTGCAAGTCCTGAGCAACACAAGACTTACTTCAGTTTCCCTAAAGGATGCAATCGTCAAAATGACGGCTTCTCAATTCATTTTTTTTAAATATACCCATTTACCTAAGGTGTCACACTTATCCCTCGCTCTGCAGATGTCTTGCCTGTAAGTGAAGAAAACAGATTGTGGTAAACGGCAAACAAGCAACCTTTAAAGTCTTCCCTTTGATCAGACTTTTTTGATGCACTTATCCTCTTGTTTATTGGATAATTCTGATCTTTCAGACTTAAAAGCATGTTCAAAGAGCTCAAGAGGAGAAGGAGTCTGGACCATTCCCCTGCACCTGGTGATAAGGATGGCTGTGTCGTGATGGGAGTGGTGGCTATCATCCAAGACATTCTGACTCTGCTGCCAGATGCAGAAGTTCTTTAAAGTGGTCTGTGCGTTGAAGGAGATGACTGGACCGTCCTGAGAAACAAACACACAAAGGAAGCGGTCACCTCGGATAGGAACGCAAACTGTGGTGGATGCAACAAGACTTACCAACTCGTTGTTCATTATCACTAACTTAACGATCACAATGTTAATCAGGTTGCCTATGCTGTGATCCTTGTAGATGGAAGAAACCTGGAAAAGAGAAGAAAATGCAACTTTAAATCTCTGCGTCTCGTTTGAACACGAGACAGGAATTAAGCTTAATATAAATGAATATACAAATATGCATATGGAGGGTTGACGTAGGATTCTAGCTGTGCAACAGTCTGGTCTTTGCTGAATGTCCTGGTTCACGATCAAAAGCGGGTCAGTTCAGCACACAAACTCTTCTACTATAAAGCCGTGCTTTTGTAATGGATGCAGTGTGGAGTTCACATTATGTTCCTGAAATCTGCAAGGCCTTCCCAGAGAAAGACTATGTCTGTATGGAAATATATGTTGTTCTAAAACCTGTAAATATATACTTTTTTTGTATTGGTGGTGCCTTTCCAGATGCGTAAGCTCCCTATACGATGGGCACTAATGCACCCCTATACCATCAGAGAGGCAGGCTTTTGAACTGCCTGACAACAGGCCATATGGTTCGTCTCCTCTTTAGTATGGAGGATGTGGCGTCCAAAGAAATTCAACTTTTAGTTGATCCAACCATAAGTTTGTCTCCAAAATCACAGCGTTGTTTCTGGTTGGTGTTCTACACAGATCCATAACAGAACCAGACCTGCGTTTAATGTTATGCTGCCTACGGGGTCAAAGATCACGGCCATCCAATATAGAATTTCCACCTGGTCCTTAGAGCTGAGAGATTTCTCAAGATTCTTCAAATCTTTAGATGATAGTATTAACTATAAATGACAACATATTCAAAGTTGCCCCAAATTTTAATTGAGGAACATTATTCTGATTTTTTTTTAGACAGTTTTTTTGCACAGACCAGAAAACCTCTACCCATCTTTACATCTAAGAGAACTAGCCTCTCTAAAATGTTCTTTTAATACAGTTTTTTTCAATTAACCTAAATTGTTGCAAAATGCTCTTCCAGCTTCCAGTCTTTTGCTGCCTGTCCTAAATTTTCTGAGGCGCTATCAGCAAATTTCTTATTTGAAACATTTGTTATGTTTACTATGTTTTATTGTGAATAAAAATTGGATTTTCGAGATGTGCAAAGCGTTGTGTTCTGTTTTAACTTAAATTTTACACAGTGTTTCAGAACTGGGGTTGTATTTAGTAGTAATAAGTGTTAGCTCTCTGTCTGCAGTTTCAATAGACATAAAAAGCAGCCCGAGCCATTGAACAAAAAGAAGCCTTTCCTAAGAACAAAATATAGGTCATCTTAACCTCCCCCTGAAGACCGCCAGCCCCAGAAGCCTGTGGAAGCAGCTGTTTGAAGTGGCTGGGAGTAAGTGGTCTTTGCAACATACCTGAGCTTATTTTTTAACATTTATCAAAGCTGTCAGACAGACTCTCCCCCCAGTTGTCTTCTTTTAAATCTTGCTTTTTAAAAAAAAAAAAAAATCTGTTTACCCCTGCCCTGTGCTGCCCTTTTCCCGACCACAAGCCACCTTCAAAGGCTCACTGACCTGCAGCCAGAACAGGTACACACACTGCAGCAATCTTCACAAACCTCCTTTGACCACAGCCAAACTTACTATGGACATTAACGTGAGGATGTAGTGCTGCAGGTTGTTGCCATGATGCTCCACCATTTTGCTGTCGGCGACCAGCATGACTTCAACAAAGCGCGGGTAGGAGAGGAAACGCTTTGATCTCCTGTGAGGTCCTGAGTCCCCGCTGCTATCATTTGATGGTCTAGTGCTGCTAATGCCCTGCTCGGATTTGAGCCGAGCGTTACCGGCCAGGCTGACGCTCAGAGACTCCAGGTCGTTGAATATACTGGTTCTGACTTCAGGCTGGGAGACAGCGGTGACCCCGGTGGCTGGCGTCCTCTTCAGCTTGTGTCTCTTATGTCGGTGTTTGTGTCCTAAAGTGAGAAACCAGAGGGGAATGAGGGCATGCATGAATAAATACACACTCAGAGAAAAAAGACAAGACCTAAATCATTGTTTGTTGAGAGAATGTGGTTTGAATGAAGCAACGTTTATGGGTCATGGCTTTAACACTGCAGACGCCTGCTTTATGCTGCTGCCTCTCTGTTGTATTTATCGCCGCTCAAAGATTGTGTTGACAGATGATTACTGACTGAAGTGCCTGTTTTTCTCTCTCCCTTTACTTTGAAACCAGAAGAAGAAGAAAAGGGCAAAGGGTTCAAGCGAGGTGACAGAGCATTTGCTGTTGTTGCTCCCACGTTATGGAACAATTTACATTTGAGTATCAGACAGGCCTCTTCTCTTCCCGTTTTTAAATCTCTTTTAAAAACACACTTTTATTCTTTTTTTTTTTTAACACACCATGACCTTATCGTGTATGGCACCTTAATACACACCTGCTATGAACCTGGTATGTGTATATTTTTATGTTTCTTTGTGTATGCTTGGTATGTTTTTATTGTCTTAATCTATTTTTGTCTTATTATACAGCACTTTGACTACCCCTGCGGTTTTTTAAAACGTGCTTTAGAAATAAAGGTGATTGCTTGATTGATAGGTAAGCCTGAAGCGCAGCCATAAAAACCAACAGCAACACAAAGATTTAACAAACTGCTGTGCACGTACAGTACACTGACTGGACTGCTCTCAACGTGAGAACCAAAACCTCTTAAGGAATGCTTTAATCATCATCTATTAAAAATATACAGTGTTTTCATAATGCATAAAACCCCACAAGGTCACATTAGATTTATCTTCCATTCTCTTTGGATTCAACTCACAATCCCACCAAAAAAAATAAAATAAATAAATATATATATATATATATATATATAAAGTGCATTCAGTATTGTCTTGTCTGCACACAGAAAACTTCCTCTGAATGGTAATGACACAAACAATTTAAAGTTTACCATAGTTCCGTTAAAGAATGCATATCACCCACTGCCCTGCATGGTCAAAGTTTGAAACTGAGCAATCTGTTAACATTTGGACTGTGTGGCTGTGATGACTCTCAGCTACTACCACACTCAACACTTCAATATCTGTAAAATGAGGGCGTTAGAGACATTTTTGTGATTGCTAAAGTTGATTAACGGCGGCAGCAGCCCACTTAAATCAGGCTGACTAAAAGTTAACAAGCTGAAGATGTTTTCACTGAGTACTTGCTGATTTTTCTATCAAATTTGTCCAATAGTCCAAGAGATATTTTGCTAACAGCTGGACAAATAAACGCATGCACACACACGCTGGCAATTACAAGATTGGCTGTCAATAACAGAGGTGGACAAGAACAGAAAAGTGCAATAAAAAGTCTCAAGAAAGTTTTGACAGTTTCCACTTCTGCTGTATTTTATAAGAAAGCCATCTAATAATTATCATCACACCCGTGCGTGTTACTATGGGATGTTTTTAACATGTTCACTGTTGTTTATATACTGTTTCTTCTTTACACTTTATATTGTTTCTATCGTCAGGTGCAACTGGGACCCTGTGCACATAATTTCATTCCACCTCATGTACCACATGTGATGAGAATGGCAATAAAACTGACTTGACTTGTTTGCTGCTGCAGCATTTTTAAAGCACACTGAAAACGGCTGATTTGGCAGAACTAAAAGTAAGTTTGTGCTTTTTTTTTTTTTTTTTACACTAAAATCTACAAGTGTAGACTTGGAACGTCCAGAACTCGCCTGATCGTCTTCTGGTGATTCTGATTTCTGCAGAAACACGGTGTTAGTTGTTTTTGCTGTTTGAGACGCTGCCTTATAGACAAGTTCTGCTCAAGGGACCTTCGAGCTGCTTCGTTTTTCTAAATCGCATCAATGGAAAAGGGCAATTTAGTTTCCATAGCAACAATTAATTGCCCATCTTGAACAGTTAAGTTCATGCAATTTACAATGTTTCCGATTCAAATGTGAAATTACGCATCATTCAAACGCATCAAACACGATTCTATCAACTACAATTATCAGCTAAAAACTCGTAAAAATATAATAACGTTCAACTTGCACTAATTGAAGTAGGTAAATGTTTGTATATTAAAGGATTGAATGCTTTTCAACTACAGACCTGTTTTTTCTAGTGCATTTTCCTCTAGGTTAGGGGTGTTTTTTCTGCTGAATTGTGGAATCAAACGCAACAGAAACATTTCCGTACACAGTGACACCAAACTTCTGCCCAACAATTTCCAGCAGACAAAGAAGACGAAAACATTCAACATTTGTTTGACTTGGTTTTGATTATTTGACTGTTTTAAGTTGGCGTTGCTTCTCCGTTACACAGTTTACACAACGCGCTCGCCGTAGAGGGTCCACTCGAGCTGCTTATCAAAGAACCAGAGGAAGTCCAAGAGTCAACAGGAAGTTCAGCCAGTAAACTGAGATGGGGCGATACAAGGGTGAACTTCCAAAGTTTTTTGTTTTTTGTTCATGTGTGAGAGCTGAACAGCTTCCTCGCTGCTGTGACGAGGCAGGAACTGCAACGTGCATAGGTATTTTTTTCTGTACTTTCACTTTAATTCATTCATTGCGCTCCAGGTTTTAATCAGAGCCTAAGAGCGGTTTAATCTATAGGAAAAAACGTGTTTTTATCTACTCAATTTATTTTATTTTTTTTTAAGTTTCTGCTGCATAATCAGCTCCTTACAACTGAGAGTGGAGCCTGTTTCCACACCTGATCACGTCCATGGGAACCAGTGGTGCACACATATGGAAAAAGTCTTCACACACAAACCACACACTTCCTTCCACGCACATAAAAAGCAATCACATGCACACAGTGTTTTGAAGCCCAGCCACTGGGAGGTCCCTGCTCCGAGGCAGCGTCACTAACAGGGTGAGGGGTGACTGGAGCAGATATTTAGGTCAGCTGACGAACAGTGGAGCCAGCTGTAGGCTCACAGCAGCACATGTGGAGCTTCTTGAGTTTTGGCATAGTTTTAAGGATTTGTCTGCATGCATGTGTATGCCACACCTGAAGTGTCACAAGCCGAGGTTGCTTCAGACGTGTGGTTCTTTGATGCACGTTTCTTGTACACGACGTGAGGTTTTGTGTGTTCTTCCTCGAAGTGTTCCCCTTCGTAGCTGTGCAGGGGCTCCACAAAGTACTCCCCATCTGGAGACCTGAAAGTGCCAAGCTAGCAAGCGGGGAGAAGAAAGATGCAGAGCAGTTAGTCTCCATCAGTCTCGTTTCTGTAAATATTTCTTAATGGGAGAAAAGAAGGGGTTACAGATGAGCTCTAAATAGTTTTGATGTGAGCTATGAGCGTTGCCATTTAAATCTGATGTCATTAATTTGTTGAAGGAAACACAAATACCTTTCAAGAAAGCCAAACTTACATTTAGTTTTTATGTGACAGATGCAGGGACAAAGGAAACTACTTTAAATGTCTTCATGAGCAACGCCAGACAAACAAATATGGGGTTTGACTCCAGCAGCACGCTAAACAAAGCTTAGAGGACCAGGTTTACCATTGTGTGACATCACCCATTTATTTATATTAAAGAACATCAATTCTGGTTCATGGACCATGCACTTCCAGCCCCAGTGAGGACATCTTTGGGCCTGCAGGGGTATGGGGGCATTGGATGGAGAGCTCATATTTTTAAAGCTGCAGGTTTTCCAGGTCAGATTTATGTTTGAGGTTCTTTAGTGTGACACTTTTTCCTATACTGACCATAAACTAAAGGTTTATTCTTCTCATTAGGTAAAGACTGGATATACATATAAAAACACACAAATGTGTCATCATTCGAGACAGTAATGTTCAACTAAGTTTCCAGAATGATGGCTTGTCATTTCCCAGTAAATAGCAAAATTCATTAAACCTTTATTTATACAGGTTAGTCTCAATGAGCCCCGAGGACTCGTTTACCAGAGAGCCCTGTTTTAAACAAAGAACACAGATGAGAACAGTAGACAATCATATAAAAAGAAAATCATTTTGCAAGAAAGTTAGTATAATAAATGTGATTGATTTCTTAAATTGGTGCATTTTCGTCCGATGTCTTTGGCTTTCTGCATCATATTATTTCATTCTGTTCAACTCAGACACATTAATTTTTTTTTATATATGTTTTAATATCCATCCATCCATCCATTTTCTTTACCCGCTTATTCCATTTTGGGTCACGGGGGTCGCTGGTGCCCATGTCCAGCAATCACTGTGCGAGGGGCGGGGGACACCCTGGACGGGTCGCAAGTCCATCACAGGGCCACATAGAGACAAACGAGACAAACAACCATTCACTCTCTCACTCACACCTAGGGACAATTTAGAGTTACCAATCAGCCTAACATGCATGTTTTTGGTCTGTGGGAGGAAACCGGAGTACCCGGAGAAAACCCACGCATGCACGGAGAGAACATGCAAACTCCACCCAGAAAGGCCCCTGGACCGGGGTTTGAACCAAGGACCTGCTCGCTGAGAGGCAGCAGCTCTACCAGTTGCGCCACCGTGCTGCCATGTTTTAATATAATATGTATTTTTGAAATGCTTTACTACTCATTGCTAAAACGATAAAAGAAAATATGTTTCTTTTTATGTTTATGAGTTCCAACTAATCCCAACATGCTGGGAAAAACTAAAAATGCACACAAAGCAAACGCTCAGGACCCAGGAGGTTAAAATAAATATAACATGGTCTCTGGATCTCAGGACACCTGAAGTGGTCCTGACCTTTGGGTTTTACCTGATATCACCTTCATGAACACTTAAATCTCTGCATATGCACCTGTTTTCTGTCTACTGTCTTTAATTATCTAGAAGTTGCAACGTTTAGTTTTATCCTCTCCATCTCAATGTTAACTCCTGTCTTTGTCTCTATGTGGACGCCTGGGACTTGTCTCTGCTTTGAATCACATTTCCGTCGTTTGACAAGCACCACACTTTCAACTTCTCAAGTCATGGTGTTCCCCAGGGCTCTGTGCGCGGTCCTATGCAGTGTACACCATTTAATTCATTAGATGACCTAGACCCAGTGTTCTCTGGGACCCTATACCAGGTTTTTCTGAGACCCTATGGGAGTGGTGGCACAGAGATTACAGAAAATGGGCCTGTGATCGGAAAGTCGCTGGTTCAACTCCCGGTACCGTCTACATCAAAAATGTAGGTGGAAAAGGTGAAATACCCACACCTGCCTCCACCCTTACTTGTCCCACCCGGGGCCTCTGAGCAAGGTCCTTAAATCCCACCATCTGCTCCCAAAAAAACAGGTCTCTCTTGAAAATGAGTTCGCATGACTCAATGAGACTACCTGTATAAATAAAGGGCAAATTAAATGAAAACATTCAATTCAATTCAATTTTTTTTTGTGCCAAGTCACAACAGAAATCATCTCAGGGCACTGAACAGAAACATTCATTTATAAAATAATAATTTAACACTATTTATTTGAGGAGCAGACTGCTTTGAATTTAACTCCATCACAGAACTCTCATCTTGAGCAAACATGAAGGCGACAGTGGGAAGAAAAAACTCCCTCATGAGGAAGAAACCTTTAGCAGAACCAGACCCAGGACAAGCGGCCATCTGCTTCGACCGGCTGGGTTTGAGAGGAGCAGGAAATGGATAAATGTTACTAAATACATAATATAATAGTAAACAGGTTATAGCAGGTCTTTTTCTCAGCCTACACCTTTATAAATGAAGGATACCTGCTGCTGCAGCTTAAGTAGAGCGGTCTGTGTTTATTGGGTACAAGATTTGAGCTGCTCAGCAGCTTGTGGTTGCCACCTCCTTCGTGTCTTCATGATGATTTACACATTTATAATAAGAGACAGACCTGGGATACAGGCAATGAAACACAAACTCCCTGAAGCTCTACCATTTGTTGGAAGTTGGGAACAATGATTTGCATCTAACTGGACCTCCTGGGGAAAGATGTCACCTTGATGGTAGTCTCTTCAAAGCTTTAAACACACACCTCTGCATCCTTATGGGGAAAGATAAGATACAAGTGTGTCACTTTTATTTAATTTAAGATTTAGGAACCTTCGCAAAAGAAATGCCTGATAACAACCTGGATGCTCTTTTTCATCTTTTCCACACAGACACCAAAGTTTTTCGCCAAAGCAAAGTCCTGAAAGTCCTTCTGTTCATCTGCGAAGAGCTCAAACCCAGAGAGAGCTGCAGTGTTTCTGTGCAGAGTTGATATATGGCTTCCTGCATGCAGAGCATCTCAAGTTTCATTTCAGGATGGAGCAGGAGACTCTGCTGAGTGACAGGGATTTTTTTCATATAACTCCACTCCCATGTGGTGATATTGATATAATAATGTGATGATTTTGTGTTTGAAGCAGCGATTTGCAGTTTTAGTTTTTACCCCTTCAGGCTTCCTCTGACCAGATTGTATCTAAATATTATGCAGACGCCTCTCCACAAAGTTACAACTTTAATTGTGGATTTCATGACATTTTGTGTGATTTTTTTTTATGGCTCTCTTTCAACTTTGAGTATGCCACTATTATCCAATTTTATATTTGTTTTCGAAAATGATCTTCTCACATCCTCACATCGTGAACAAAAAGTTTTAAATGAACAACTTATACGCTGAATCTGTGCATTTTAGAAAACAGTCCAAGATTTTGCTGAACATGCTTCGCATCCATGCTTTTTGCAAACATCAGTAGAAATGAACTTATTCACAAGTTGTTAGAACAAATGTACATTCTGGAAATAATAGTTCGTATAAACAGATGAAATGGGGGAATTTGCACGCATTTACGAATGATGCCTGAATCACAAGGGAAGGAATCAAAGCACACCTGTTACGATTTATCAGGAAAACCCTGAGAATAAATGCTTTTGGCCTCAGAGCCTGTGTATTTCTCAAGGCATGTTAAGCGTGACTTTGAGGTTTGTGATGTTTCAGATAATCTTTATGCCAGCCCAGCAACATTTGACTTGTTGCTCCTTTGCTGTGAACAACCAACAGAGCAGCTCAGGAGGAAAAAATCTTGGCACAAGCATCATACAGGGCAAAGTCATATTAGTATGGCAGAAATGATAATCTGAAAACATTTTATTCAAGGGTGTTAAGAAGGTAAAAAAAAAAAAACACTCCAAAAGCATTAATGTCTGTTTGAGAATGCATGTGCCCTCAGAGGCCCTAAACGTACACTAACATATGGGCCATACATGTGACTGAGCTGCAGATTGCTGCAAAACAGCCAAATGAAATTTAAAATCTTTCTAATATACAAAGCGCCCAACAACCAAGCTCCATCCTAAAGGTCGTCATGTTCTATATTTTCCAAACAGAGCACTTTAGTCCTATATTGCAGGTTTACATGTGGTTTCTAGATGTTTTAAAAGTAGAATAGGAGGCAGAGCTTTCTTTCCTTAGATAGATAAGTTTTACTAATTGGCATTGTATAAACTTTGTGTGAACATATTGTCTATGTTTAAAATTCAATTAGGATTTGAATTAGATTAATGATTTGGAATAGTTTTATTTTTTGGTATAGTGCCCTGAAGTGATATTTATTTACTTACTTACTTTACTTACTTTACTTACTTACTTTACTTACTTTACTAACTTACTTACTTTACTTACTTTACTTACTTACTTACTTACTTACTTACTTATTTACTTACTTATTTACTTACTTGCTTACTTATTTACTTACTTACTTACTTTACTTACTTACTTATTTATAAATTGGCTTTATTAAAAAAAAAAAATTGCTTGAGTAGATCATTCCAAACACTTTCCATCTCGTTTGCCATTTAAAAACATTTCACTGCATGTTTAAATGTGTCACTGTTTCTACTATGCACTCTGCAGCGTGCACTTTCGATCCACACAGAAACTCGTGCAGCAGCAGCCCTGCGAGTTGAATCAGTTTATGATGACGTCAGAGGCAGCCGTACAGCGTGCGTAAAGACGTCACCAACTCGCGGAGACACGGAGTGGCAACTGAACTTGACCCTGGATGCTGAACGCAAACACTCTTCATTTTTTTAACAAGTTTATGTATCTATTGGTCATTTATCTGAGTCAAAACAAAAGACGTCGTGTGTAAATATGCGGAGAAAAGAAGAGCGTGCGCAAGAGTAAATAAATAAATACATTTTCCAGAAATGTCAAAGCACTTTTGTTAAGTTTTAATAGAAGTTATAGAGGTGATGGCTCATGAACACCTGTAGTGGACTGAGTGAAACACCCAGGTGTGACGTGGTCCTGCGTGTGCGCCGTGACCGTGCGTAAAAACTCACCAGTCCGGAGCACAAGCTGATGACGGCTGCGTGTTGTTCCTGTGCGTCTACATGTCCTCTGTAAAAGCAGTGCCTTAACTCCGTGTCCTCTTCTTCTTCCTCCCCCTCCTCCCCCCTCTCCTTCCCCTCTCCCTCCGCATCTGTCCTGTTTGCTCCTTGGGGCGCTCCTAGTACGGTCACAGTGTACAGAGGAGCAATAAATCCCGCGTCCAGCGTCAGGTTGAGGTGATAGTGTTTCCCGAAGGCAGATATCCTGTAGTGGACGTGATCCGAGTCCCAGAGCTCCGTCTGAACTTCGTCCAAACTTCTCCTCTTCCTCCTGAAATGCGCGCTGGTTGGCAACTTGTCACCGGCTTCATTCACCCGCTGCGGCGTCACAATCTCATACGCGCCCAGCTCCTCCGGCTCTGTGGAGACAATGAATGGATTACTTGGAGTCAGAGGTTCACACATCACTTCATGGATCTGTGACTTCACGCCGCTGCAGGGGACAGAGGCAGGGAACTGCGCTTTCATTCATTCTCTGCCCCTGGGTGGACACAACGAGCCCAGAGGGGAACTATCTCAACTTTACCTGCGCGTGAACTCCAAAGCAATCTCCCCGCGGATGCGACTACATTCAAGAAATCCGGGAGCAGTAGGAAGCCCAAGCCCCAGAAGAGCACATGCATGATTGTCCACGTTCAGAGGAGAGAGAGAGAAAGAGGGAGTGAGAGAGAGAGAGAGAGAGAGGGAGAAAGAGAGAGGCAGCCCGGATCCCTGTGCTTCTAATGCCGCGTTATTCCTGGGGTCACCCCCCACCCCCCGGCCTTTCCGCCTCCGCTCCGCCTGTTACCGTCCGCTCCGGAGCAGCTGGGCTCTGACCGGTGAAGTGCGGTGCTGCTGGGACGTGATCCCCTGTCCAACATACATACTGCAGAGAGAGAGGGGTGGGCTGCTCCGACAGGCAACTGTGAGATGGGCTCCGCTAAGTCCATGAGCCAGCTCCCCCCCACCCCCCAGCGAGGGGCGGGATCAGAGCTGCAAAGGTACTCTGCTGCTTCCGTTCTGCACGGATGAAGGTGGGCTCTTCTTTTGGGGGGCTCCCGAGTGCTGACACGGTCCATACTGAGCAGCTGGACTTATATATGAGCCAGCAGTAGGTGTGAAGAGAGGGAGGGCGTAAAGTACAGCGAGGGGAGCAGATCCGTGACTGTGACTGTGAGGTGGGACCCTAAAGGAAATGCTTGACCTGGGGCCACAGGAGAGAAAATACTTAGAAGGAGATGTGACCAAATATAACTTGGTAAGGAGTAAAACCACAGAGAGAAGCAAGCTGAGCTCTGGGCTTGAAAACTTGTGCTGAAAATGGGTTTTTAAATATGAAGAAGAGCAGCCCAGTGAACTGGGTCCATTTGTTATTTGAGGGATCCGATAGATTTATCCAGTTTACTTTCAACCCTAAGTCATGTAGAGTTATTATTAACAGTCAATATCTTATCTGCACAGTAGAAAACACTCAAAACTTCAAATACCGGACAGACATTTTCTCAGGGAAGACAAGCTAACTGGACATCATAATTCTGATTTATAAAAACAACTTTGCTAAAAAAAAATAAAATAAAAAACTTTCCCTTCAATTGTTTCTTTTTTCTTTTTCTTTAGGCTGCTCCCTCTTCAGGAGTCTCCACAGCGAGTCATCCTTCCCCACCTATCTCTGTCCTCTGCATCCTCTGTCCTCACTCCAACTACCTCCATGTCCTCTCTAACTGCATCCATACATCTCCTCTTTGTCTTTTTCCTGGCAGCTGCATTTCTAACATCCTTTTCCCAAAATACCCACTGTCCCTCCTCTGGACATGTCCAGCCCATCACAGTCTGGCCTCCCTAACTTTATCTCCCAGTTGTTCAACTTGTACTGTACCTCTGATGATCTCATTCATAATCTTATCCATCCTTGTCACTCCTAAGGAGAACCTCAACATCTCCATTTCTGCCACTTCCAGTTCTGTCTCCTGTCTTTTTGTCCATGTCACTGTCTCCAGATCATACAATAGCTGGTCTCACCACTCTTGAAACTTTTCTCCATCCACTCCATCCTGCCTGGACTCTCTTTATCACCTCTTTATTACACTCCACATTTTCCTGAACAGTGGACCCCAAGTACTTGAAGTCCTGCACCTTTGTGACCTCTGCTCCTTGTAGCCTCACTGTTCCACCAGCCTACCTCTCATTCACACACATGTACTCTGTCTTACTACGGCTGACTTTCATTCCTCTTCTTTCAAGTGCATACCTCCACCTCTCCAAGTTCTCTTCCACCTGTTCCCTATTCTCACCACAGATCACAATGCCATCTGCAAGCACCATAGTCCACGGGGAGTCCTGCCTGACCTCATCTGTTAGTCGATCCATCACCAGAGCAAACAAGAAGGGGCTCAGAGCAGATCCTTGATGCACTCCCACCTCCACCTTGAAGCTATCTGTCACTCCTACAGCACATCTCATCACTGTCCTGCTGTCCTCATACATGTCAAGGTCAAGGCTTCTTTATTGTCATTTGCATCATGTGTGGTACATGTAGTAGAACAAACTTGTGTACACAGGGTTCCAGTTGCATCCACCAAAAGTATAAATTGTAAAAGAAAAACGGTAATATGATCTGAAAAATGAACCAAGAAATACACTAAACTAAGAAGGCAGTCCTGTATAGGGCCGAATACCGAACCGAGGTTCTTTTATGGCACCGACCGAACTGCACCGGTCGGTGTATGTATCGAAACGTCACTCTTCTTTCGGTGTCAAGTTTCTGTATTGGCTGTAACATGTCACGTGGTTTCAGCATGCAGGCTGGTAAAACACCAGACATATGACAAACAGACTACACCCAGATTACACCCAGAGCTGTATAGAGCTGCCGTACCCAATCTATGTATACTGTAATGTATGTGTACGGTGCTGGTGACGCCCACAGACGGGTTCACGTGTGCAGCGCATGTTGTCGAACAGCTTCGACAACACACGCTGCAGAAAGTTGCTCCGTGTTTTTCTGCGAGGAGAGAGTTCAGCAGCCTCCCCCTCCTCCTCAGCATTAAAGTCAGCCTGTGAGAGCCTGAACGTCCTGATTCATTATCTCCACGACCAGACTCTTCATCAAAGAACTCCGAGGACGGCTCTGTGTGCTTCAGCTGGTGAGTTTACGTTTGTTAGCGTAACTGCAGCTTAACACGTACTCCGCGGTGAAATAAATTATGATCCATGTAACGCTAACTTTAAGATATCAGTGTGTAAATTTATTTTATCTATGTGGCTAGCTAAACTCAGAAGCTAACTAAAGATTGACAGTAACATAAATGTTAGCTTGTAAAACTGCTCATCCATCCAGTCAGCTGCTTAAACAGTTCACCTAATGTAGCCTAGATAATGTTTTTTGAGTAATAATAACACAACCATGTTATTGTTGATGTTTTGTTCTCATGTCAATTAGGGAGATGATCAGAGCCCTAAACCCCAGAGAACCACAGAGAAGATTCAGGCAGAGACAAAGAGGTGCAGAAGTCCGTATCATCCCTACCTCAGTGAATCCAGTGACCTGCTGGTGAAATGTGAGGGACAATATGTCAGTGCTATCAAACTGACAATCAGGTATCTGTGTGTGCAACAAGTATCATCTACACCCTCTGACTGAACATTTTCTACTGCTGGAGACACCATCAGCCAGGAGCAGCTTGTTTGTGTCCAGAGAAAACAGACATGTTGATTTTTCTGAAGAACAACTGTGAAGTGAAAAGGTCCTCAGTGTTTAGCAGTGAACATTAAAACACTGAAGTGTCACTGGTTTGTAACTGTTCTTTTGACCTGGAAATTATTTGTTTGTTTTTATGTAAGAAAACTGCTTGGAACAGAAAAATACCAAAGTTAAAAAAATAAAACTCACAATTTGTACTGTAATGTGTAACGTAATTTTATTCTTGTTAGAATTAATAGTAATTACAAAATTGGTACCGAAAAAAGAACCGTCCAGGAACCGACACCGAAGTGAAGGTACCGACACCGGTACCGGTACCGATTTTTTTTTAGAAAGGTACCCAGCTCTAGTCTGTACCAGTCTTACATACTTTTCTGACACTCCAGATTTCCTCTTGCAATACCACACCTCCTCCCTCCCTGTCATATGCTTTTTTTTAATCCACAACAACACAATGGAGTTCTTTCTGACCTTCTCTGTTCTTCTACATCAGCATCCTCAAAGCAAATATGGCATCTGTGGTGCTCCATGGCCTTATTGAAAGATTATTGAAAGATTATTGAAATATTATTGAAAGACTATTGACAGATTATTGAAAGACTCTTCAATACAGCAGGACATATTTTCTCTCCCTAAAGAACCAGACTGGACTCAAGAAACTTTGAAAACCAACTTCTTCTGAACTTGAACAAGAAATTCTTGCCTCAATATTAAAATGTGTCCGTTCATGGATGTTAGGAGACAAGAGATGTCTCCAAATGGCGCCACACTCAGGTCCAAGTTTTAAAAATGGTGCCAGAAAGTCAAAATATTGTTCACTATTGACCCATTACAAGGTCGACTATACAGTATTTTAACTAGAGTTGATGACAAACGAGTTGAAATGATCAGAGTCTGTTCCTTTGTCAGTTGTGTCTGATGCTCCTTTTTTCATGAGACAACTTTTACTTAAATGTGTTTGCTGCAGTTAAAATCACACATTGGTTTTGCTTTGTGTTAAATAAAAACTTTCAAAGGTATAATCATTCCTCTTTCTTATTTTGCTTAATAACATTTAACTCTGCAGGTCATCCCTGAAATTCTGATGCACAGAATCACAAGTCCAAGTGTGAACGGTGTCACAGAGTAAACACAATAAAAACATGTATTATCTGCAGCATTGTTCATTAAAATGACTCAACACTATAAATGTAGTACAGAAAATATACATACAGTAGGTACATTTAACGATATTGTAGACCATTGCATTAGGTAATACATTCAGCAAGTACTTTTACTTTTAATACTTTAAGTATTTTAAAAGCAAGTACTTATTTACTTTGACTTAAGTAAAGAAATATTAATGTGGTACTTCTACTTTTACTAGAGTACATTTTTGTTTGTTTATGTACTTTTACGTAAGTAAAGTGTTTGAGTACTTGCTCCACCACTGAATATCAAAAGCCAATTTGCAACTTATGACACTACAGGTTAACTCGTTCTTCTTCTCCTTTGAACCATGCTTTCTTTCTTTGTTTGTGTAGCAACTGAAATTGCAAATGACAACTGGTCTATTTGAGCTGGAGTAGAAAAAGGGTGAGGAGCATTTATGCATTTATTTATTTGTTTGTTTATTTTCTTTTTCTATGTTGTTGTAATGTTTTTGCTTTTTAATGCATTTTTTTCTATTGCTGTATGCCATTTGATTACTTCCCAAGTTTTTGTACTTGATGTTTTAACTTTTATTGTATTCTGCTTTATCTAGCAGTTGTTCTATCAATATCCTTAGTCACTGTTACTACTATTTTAGTGAATATTTTCTCTTAGTTGTACTTTATGATTATCATTCTGATTGTTTTATTTACTCCCTCACTGCTGCACTCACCAACTCATTTTTTTAGGTTAACTGGGGAAGTCCTGATGATGCTCAGTTTGGTCCCAGACAGCTGTGCATATGTCTCATGATGCCCATGTGATCACCCATCAACGTTTACTAAATAAACTAACTGCCACCCAGACGATGGTCAGAGAACCCATTTAATTCTAAATTTAGCCAGTTTTCTTCTCAGGATGCTGCCAAATAGGAGCCAGGAAAACCTGAGTAGGTGGAAACATCATGGGGTTGTTGGTTCTCTCTCACTAAACACACTAAAGTGTGAAATAACCACAAAGTGTTGGCACAGAGGTATTATGTCACCATTTAAATTCATTTAGCTTATGTGCAAAAAGGACAGCAAATTTTTACATTCAAAAAGCTATTTACCACTTTAAACCAAATAACATTAAATGTTCAGTTTTACCAGATTGTTATAATAAATTAACTTAGATACAATATATGTCCTTTAATGGAATTGTGTATTTCAGTGTGTTGGTCAGTTATTTTCTATATCAGAAATGTGATGTATATATATATATATATATATATATATATATATAGTTCATATTTATATTTTTTTTTTCTACTAGTTTAACAATGTAAACGCAATGTAAATGCAGTTTTTACAGAAAAAAAAAGTGGTATTAGGAATGCATTTTAACAGGCCACAGTTGCCATAACAAGCTTATCTTATGATGCTAAAAGTCTGGCTATAATTAGTGATATAAATTTTTTTTTTGTTTGTTCAATGCAAACAGTATTGCAGGCGTTAAATCAGAATCTTTGAAACTGATGCAGATTTCAAACAAAATAATTGACAACTCCAAAACATTTTTAATTCAATTCAATTCATTTCAATTCAATTCAGTTTGTTTATACAGCACCGAGTCACAACAGAAGTCATCTCAGGGCACTGAACAGAAACATTCATGTATATAAAAGTAAGTTAATAACATTAATTATCTGAGGAGCAGACTGCTCTGAGTCATAACTTCATTGCAGTCTTCCATCCTGAGCAAGCACAAAGGCAACAGTGGAAAGGAAAACCTCCCTCATGAGGAAAAATATCTCCATCAGAACCAGGTTCAGGACAAGCGGCCATCTGCTTTGACCAGCCTGGTTTGAGAGGACAGGAAGGAGGAACAGATACACAATGGCAGGTCCAGAATGGAGGCAAGCATGTTAAGATAGAAATAATTTCAAATGTAAATTATGTATTTGTATGCATTTGTAACTATTCATTGTACGAAATGAGGTCAGTTTGTCTTCCAGTAGTCTAAGCCTATAGCAGCATAACAAGCCAACCCTTACTATAGGATTTATCAAAAAGTAAAGTCTTAAGCCCAGTTTAAAACTGGACAATGTGTCAGCCTCATGGACAGAAACTGGAAGTTTGTTCCACAAGAGAGGAGCCTGATAACTGAAAGATCTTCCTCCCATTCTGCTTCTGGAAACCCTAGGAACCACAAGTAAGCCTGCAGTCTGAGAGTGAAGTGCTCTGTTGGGAAAATATGGAACAATGAGGTTTGTAAAATAAGATGGAGCTAGGCTGTTGAGAGCTTTGTAGGTTAGAAGTAAGATTTTGAATTATATTCTGAATTTGACAGGGATCCAATGGAGAGAAGCTAAAACTGTCATAAAAATGTTATCCTTCGGCTTCAAATATTGATTGAACTCTTGATTCCTCCTGAAAGACTCTGTGAGGCTTCATTGAAACTTAATTGTGCCAATTTGGGTCAAAAACAACAGCAGCAACAATAATGTTTTTTTTCTCCCACATATTTAGGGTCAAACAAGGCTATGGTGTTGCTTTATGGCTGCTTCTGTTTTTCCATCCAGCAGCGGCCATATCTGCTCCTGAGTCTTTGTACCAAATCTGTGTATGATCGGTTCCATGACTGCTGAGACAACATCACTTTACTGCTTCCAGATTCTGAGTGCCTGCAAAAAATAAACCGCTTTCAAATATTAATGATTCATTTTGTGAATCTTCTTTTGACAACCATCTGCGCCGGATTTAGTGAAGATTAGAAACAAAAAGTCGTTGCCAGTCTTATCAGGAGGATGTGCTGATCAGTTTGTCAGACTGTGAGGATGCTGCACATTTTAATACAGAAGATAAAATGGGAACACAAAGATGTTTAAACAAAAAGAAAAACACCACGAGCAGCAGCCAGCTTCTCTTCTTGGTCCCCAGTAACTTGAACGTTTATTGCAGCACATGTCCTGATATGTCCTCAGGTGGTTTCCGCGTCATTATGCCTTTTAAAGCATCTACTGGTGCTTCTCACCACACCATTTAGTGATAAAGAACAACAGCTGGGACGTGACGTTCCAGCTTATTATGTGTAATCGACATTGTCATTAGGGAGACTATATGATTTGCTTTGTATAACTATAAAGTAAGATAAAGAGCTTCATATGCACTGCTTTTGTTAAAGGGTAATTTAATTTATATAAATCCATGTCAGCTTTTATATTTGGAGTTGAAATGTTCAAACAATCAACATCGTACACTAAAGTGCTACCCATTAGTGCTTATTTTCCAGCATGAAGGCATCATTAAATATTATTTCAGGGGTCACTGAAAACATTGTTTCCCCTATAGTGCTCATCTTATTTGGAAATCCGTCCTGAGCCTATGACCCAAAACATCATCATGGAAAAGGCATTGAAGGCCTCTTTAATTGCAGCTTGTCATTCACAACTGGTCCCCTTTCTGAGAATTCACTGTGAACATTTTTTTTACAACACAGGAAGCACAGTTAAGTAAAAACACTTGGAGGAAATTGTGCTCAAGTCGTGTTTTTACATGCACCATCTGCAACCTTAGGTTGCCATTTACTCTTTAATGTGTCGACAAAGGCAATTTATACAGACATCCTTCATGAGGGTGTTTAGATATATTTTTTCTTTTTTAAATCGAATGGACTAGTTAAGGAAACCAAAAGACATTATAGTTTAACTATTTTGAATTGGCTTCTGTGGAAAAAGCTATAAACAATAAATATTGTAACTGCTGTAAAGTTTTTCTGAAGAAATAGAGTTTAATTCTTACCAGACAGATGGGATAATGGCTACTCCAAGCACAGCTGAATCCAAAGTGGATGGCTGCCATCTTAAAACAAGTCCAATTTTTAAAACCTCATAGTGGTTCAAATAAATGCAGGAATATAACCCCCTAATCTGCCACTATCATTTACATACAAGTGCAAATAGCAGAGGTAGCGTCTAGCTGTAGCACTTCCATTCCAACCTGGGGACACTTCCAGCAGGAATTAACTACTAGAATAACCATTTAATGTGAACTCAAAATCAGTATAAATAATGAAGTAATGTACACATGAACTGATTTGAAATGTGATCATTTGTCTTGGAAGTGGATCCTTGGACTGTATGGATGAGCTAGTCCAAGCAGAACCTCTTCCACAAGTATGTCACTGTTTCACTGTCACGTTTTGTAGATTTGCAGTTCAAAGAGCCATCTACAACAGGTAAGATATTAATGTTCATTAACTATCCCCGGAGCCCCTCTTCAAAACGGAGTGAATATCCCTTTAAGTGACTTAGAACATTTAGCAGCTTAAGATGCTGCCTGTTTATTAACACTGTATTAGAGAGCACTTCGGGTAATTACTGTATTTGTCAGCTTTTCCACTTTTATTCCAACACTTCAATGTGACGCTTGTGTTTACAAATGTTGTTGCAAACGGCAACCAAATGTTTGTAGTGACCCTTTTTCTACCAGCTGGTGAGATAGAAACTGAGCAGGATGAAAAAATGCATGATTACTTTTCTCAGTGTAACAAACTCCACAGCTGCGTATGTGTGTGTGTGCATGTGTGTGTGTGCACGCTCTCAATGGACACAAGCCATTGAGGACACGAGCGTCACCCCTTCCTGAGTTGTGTGCAGGCAGTATCATTCAGAGCCACTATTGTAAACTTCACTTCCCCTGCAGATCAGAAAGGACTAATGGGGGGTGGGGGTGGGGGGTGCTTGAATGAAGTCACTCAGACTGGCCTGAGATGACAAAGATACACACGTACACAAACATACACACAAAAAAATCCCTTTGCTCTATTTCTCCCAGCCCTCCTCCTTGTAGACTTTAGTGATTTGTTAAATATGTTTTTATTATAAATTTCCGTGTGCAGTGAATTATGAAATAAGTATGGTCTTCAAACAAACCGCAGACCACTATAAATACTTCCCATTGTAAGACTCATTTAGTCACTTCAGTCCAGCTTTGTTGCATTATTTGACACCAGGAGGGAAAACCCCAAAATAACTGAAGTTAAAAACAAAAGTTTAAACACAAAGTCGTTTTTTAACTGCTAATCGTTCTAGCAGGGAACTCTGGAACCAGCAGTTGTGGCTCCGTGTGGCTGTAGTCATATACAAAGTGGGTCTTTGAACTAAATGTGCCATCACAACTATGGGGTGACAGGATGCAAGCTTAGTGACCTGTCAATGCAGTGGTTAGAGCTACTGAAGAAGGTTGCCGGTTTGCCTCCCAGTGTTTCTGTGTGGCATTTGTGTGTTCTTTCTCTCTGTCATTGTCTGGAGTGTTTTACATGGAATGTCAGAAAATCTTCTCGAACCGTTCCTGGATTTTTCCACTTCCTCCAATTTACATTGTCTCAGTGACACCCCATTTCATTGAAGGAATGTGGACCAAGACAATGTAGTTTAAACACTGATGTTTTGTATAAAAGTTTATCCAAAACCTCTAAAGATCAAATTTGGATGTTTTGTGTCATGATTCCGATTACTCAGTATTGTATTTGTGCTACACTGATATTCATCCTAATGTTCCACTTTGCACCTTTTTCCAATTAACTTCAGTGCCACAGACAAACACATTAAAAGATGGTGCATCATTTTCAGGATTTGACCAACTAGCCTTACTTAGCATCAGCCTGTATGTAAATCAGAATTCTCAAATAATATCAAAAGTAATTCCTCCTCTTTTGTCACAAGGTTTGTGACAGTTGTATTGAAAATTGAACACTCTGTGGACTCTCGTGCAGCTTTACATGTAACAAAAATTGCTCAGTAAATGACAGGGTTAATGAAGTAACAAACCACAGGTGCAAACAAATTAACTAATGTACAATAAGTATGTGCTTTCCAACTGTGATTCTCAAAACCAACTCCTCTGCAGGTTTAAAACAGTTTCCTTCTTCACCACACCTGGTTCAAATTAATGAGTCAGTGATAGGTCATTGTAGAACTTGATGACCAGCTGTTGAGGTAAATAATTGCTTTGAGTCAAGTGTGTGTGCAAGACATATCCAACACGTAGGAGTGTGTGCACCAAAACCAGGGTTGTGGAAACAGAAATAAACTGAAGGCAGAAAGAAAACTGAGATAAAAAAGGTACTACTATCTTGTCTGTGAGAACAAGCAAAGGCCAGCAACATTGGCTTACTGAAGGTGTCAGCAAGAAGGGTGTGTGGCTCCACAATTGATTTTACTCCTAATTCTAACATAAAAAGCTCTCAATAACCAAGCTCCGTTTAATTTTCAAAGTTTTAATGTACCATATTTTTCTAACAGAGCACTTCATTCTCAGACTGCAAGACTTGCGGTTCCTAGAGTTTCCAAAAGTAGGAAGGGAGGCAGAGCTTTCAGTTATCTAGCTCCACTCTTGTGGAACTAACTTCCATTTTTTTCCATGAGGCTGACACGGTCTATAATTAAGACTATGCTGAAATCTTTCCTTCTTGATAAATCCTATAGTTAGGGTCAGCTTGGGTTTACGGAGTTATTACACAATTGTGCTGCTATATGCTTAGACTGCTGGTGGACAAACTGACTTAATTTCTACACAGCCATTGAGAGTAAATTTCACCTTAGCAGGTGCTTATCAGAAAACGCTGTAACCAAATTTGAAGATTCTCTTCCATCGTTTTCCTCTGTCTTACAGAGTAATACATCAGAGAGCAGTGATTTAGATCATCTGGTTGATAATTTTACAACTACTTTGCAAACTTAACTCGATAAAGCTGCTCCGCTGAAAAAGAAAGTAATCAATAAGAGAAGATTAGCTCCTTGGTTCATTTCTGAGTTACATACTTTAAAACAGACATCTAGAAAGCTGGAAAGAATATGGAACTCCACTAACATTGAGGAATTTTACTTATCCTGGAGAGACAGCCTGCTAATGCACAAAAAAGGTCTCCATAAAACTAGAACTTTTTATTATTCATCTTTAATTTATGACAGTAAAAATAACCCCAAGTTCCTTTTCAGTACGAAAAATCCTATCTCTGTTGATTCATGCATCCTTACAACTATAAGCAGTGACGGCTTCATGATATTCTTTGTTTCAGTTAGGGGAAAAAAATCAAACCAACATTCCTAGTATCACCTCTGGTTCTATGTCAGATGAGACAACTTTTAAAATGTCACTAGAACCTGAATATGTTTGAACTGTTTTTGTCCTGTTGAGCTCTCTGAATTGTCAAAAATATTAGCTTCATCCAAACCATCCACATGTCTTCTAGACCCTATCCCAACCAAGCTATTTAAAGACCTATTTTTCCTTCGTTAATAACCACATCTTGTATCTGCTTAATTTGTCTCTAACAAATGGCTACATACCACAGAGCTTTAAGATTGCTGTAATTAAACCTTTACTTAAGGAACATAACCTTGACTCAGGAATCCTAGCCAATTATAGACTTATATCTAATCTAACTTTCATCTAAAAAATTTTAGAGAAAATAGTTGCTGGTCAGTTGTGTGAACATCTGCAAAGAAATAATCTGTTAGAAGAATTTCAATCAGGTTTTAGAGCTCATCACAGCACTAAATCTGCACTGGTGAAAGTCACTAATGACATTCTCATGGCCTCAGACAATGGACTTGTGTCTATACTGGTCCTGTTAGACCTCAGTGCTACATTTGATACAGTTGATCACAATATTTTACTACAGAGACTTGAATATGATATTGGAATTACAGGAACGGTTCTAAATTGGTTTAAATCATATCTATCTAATAGATTCCAGTTGTAAACGTAAATAATGAATCTTCATCATACACCAAAGTTAGTCATGGAGTCCCTCAAGGTTCAGTGCTTGGACCAATACTCTTTACCTTATATATGCCTCCATTAGGTAATATTATTAAACAGCATGAGATAAATTTTCATTGTTATGCTGATGATACATGGTTATATTTGTCCATGAAACTCAATGAATCTAAGCAGTTACTTAGACTACAAGCCTGTCTTAAAGACATAAAAACCAGGATGACCCTAAATTTTCTGCTTTTGAAAACAGACAAGACTGAGGTTTTGATCTTTGGACCTAAGCATCTTAGGAATACATTTTTCAGTATTTCACCCTCCTTGGATTTCATTAAGCTGGCTCCAGCTCTAATGTTAAAAGTCTTGGTGTTATTTTCTATCAGGACATGTCTTTTACCCACCACATTAACAACTTTGCTAAAACCGCCTTCTTCCACCTGCGTAATATCACTAAAATTAGAAACATTTTATCTAAAAATGATGCAGAAAGACTGGTTCATGCATTTGTCCTGTTTAGACTGGACTATTGCAATAGTTTGTTATCTGGGTGTCCAAATACTTCTTTAAAAAGTCTTCAGTTGATCCAAAATGCTGCTGCCAGAGTCTTAACTGGAGTTAGTGGGAGAGATCATCTCTCTCCAGTTTTAGCTTCTCTCCATTGGCTCCCTGTCAAATCCAGAATTAAATTCAAAATCTTACTTTTACCCTACAAAGCTTTCAACAACCTAGCTCCGTCTTATATTTGAGAGCTTATTATTCCATATTTTCCCAACAGAGCACTTCACTCAGGCTGCAGGCCTATTCACTTTCCTTTCCACCGTCACCTTCATGCTTTCTGAAGTTGAGAGTCTGCCATGGAGTTAAATTCAAAGCAGTCTGATCCTCAGATAAATAATGTTAAATTATATATACAGTACAAATAAATTGAATTGAATTGAAGTGAATTTCCTTACTCTGCTGTCTTTACTCATTTGACTGTCCACATTTGTGCACACAGTTATTGCAGCTCTAATTCATGCTCAATAACAGGCAGTAAAATCTTCTGAACTGTTTCTACTTGTTGCCAAAAAAAAACAACCTTTCAACAACAAAAAAAAAAAACGTCCAGAGGAACCGACTTAACTTTGTTGGATTTTTCTACCTGAATTATTGAGCATGAATCAGGATATTTTGAACCACTTTGGCCATGACTGCCTCAAACGAGTCGGTGGGGGAGAGGGCGGACTACAGAAACCATCTGAGCACCATCAAACTGTTTGATCCACTTTCTGAAGGTGCTTTTAAGACTGAGTTTGTTGCAGCTCCTTGGACTTATTAAGTCTTTTGGATGAAAGACAGAACATTTCAACAAAATGGAACCGTCTAGAGGACCTGACTTAACTTTGGTGGAGTTATTTCTGTCATTAACCCGTGCCTCTTTGTTCCAATAGAAGCCACACTTGGACCAATTCTTCCATGTTTGTCTCTTTCCTGTCCTCTCAAATCCCAGTTGGACAAGACAAATGGCTGTTCAACCAGAGTCTGGAGATTTATTTTTTGTTAAAAGGGAGTCATTTCTTTTACTGTGGCCAGTTTGCTGCTGGCAATAATGGAAACAATAAAGATTTAATTGACTGTATATGGATTTGGATCTGAATTGCATTTATGATTTGTACTTGTTTATTTTTGTTTCTACAGTGCCCTGAAATGACTTTTGTTGTGAATTGGATTAATGTAATTAAACTGAATTGAGCTGAGGTGAATGTTACATTGTCCAGCAGAGGACTTGAGCTAGAAGAAGCATCAGAGACACATGGCTTCTCTAGACCTGTAACCACTCAGAGAAAACCACACACAAACACATGAAGACAGGTTCACACGTTCAAGCGCAAGCTCTGTCACATGTCGTTACCTTTAGTTTTCAAAGCAGAAAGCAGGATTTTAGGACCTTATAAGAGCAGCGATGAATGCCGGTGGACATCATTCCGTAAAGGGACGCTTGTTTCATGCAGGTTTGTGTTGGTAAGAGCTGAGTTAAAACAATGCTCAGCAATCAGAGCTTTGGAAGAGCGTTCACAGATTGCAAGACAGGGGCCTGGATTCCGCCCAAGTTGAACAGCAGCTGTGAGTAAATCTCTCCAAAATTCAAATGCTTCCCAGGTTCTCTGGTTCTCTGTGGAATGACAACAACTGACCTCATGCCAAATTAATCACGAGCCAGAATGGAGACAGGAGAGGAACGACATCTTCAGAGGTCTCGTGCAGCACATGAGCACCGACTTGATGTATCCAGATGCTAAGTAGAGCCAAACTTTCTGACCCTGTGTTTCAAAAAACTTTTTTTTTTCAGCTTTACTGAGGGTTCCCTGAGTTATCCTCCCCAAATCTCTGAAGAAGCAAGTGTATTCACACATACAGTACTTAGAGCGAAATCTCCATTTGGTGTTGAGCTGAGTGCATTTGTTGCTCGAACTGTTGCATTAGTGCTAAGGACTCTACCAAACTGCTTCCATGACTTGACATGATAATTATATTTTGTGTTAGCTGTCTTGTTTAACAGAATTCTGACAATGCTACCTCAGCCGCAGCACGGTTTCTCTTGTAGCTCGGGCTGTGTTCATGCTTTACAAGAGAACTGGGTCTAATTACTCTCAGCTGCATGAGAAACAATGGAAACACTGGAAGATAAAAGATACAGGGATTTGTTTGAGTTTGTCTATGAACACATCACAGCTGGTTGATTGTACAACAAAACGAGTGACCGTATGGTGTAAAAAGTGTTCTGCGTTCTTTGCAGAGAACGCTGTTGTTTAAAAATCTCTTACTGAAAGCAAACGGCACGATCCTCGGGCCCTCTGTCACCATCTGTTTCATGCAGAACCAAACAGACGTGTTTAAGACGGGGTCATACAGGCTTACACATTTATAAGAACACACATGTTAATTCAAAGCACATGTGTTTTCTCACTGTTAGCCTGTGCAGAAAAGGAAAAATTCAGCATGCATGTGACTGTCACTTTGTGTTTTTAGTTTAATGTGAAAAAGAAAACTGTAAAAGCACCAGAAAAAAGTCAAGCATGTTTTGAGGATTTGTTTGAGCGTACGTTTGCAGCTACTGTGAACATCACCGTTCTTCTCTAAAGCTCAAGCTCTCTAACTATGCTTATTAAGACAGGGAGACAAGACACACGGAGTAGAAAGTGAGCCTCAGACAAACAGTGAATGTGCAAAAACTACAAGTCATTTTTTAATTATTCCTGAACTTTAAGTAACAGAAGTATGTGGGCGGCACACGTTTTCATTTTTATGTATCCGCAGTGTTTTATCTCGATTTAAGAAAGTTTAAAAAAAGACCCTTCATTTCAGCTTTAAAGTAAAACGTCTGAGCTCATACACAGTGGAAGTCAATGAGGTTGGACGTGCACACACTGCACTCTGGGAGGATTTCAGAGAAAATCAAGTCCTATAGCAGTGAGACACATACTGGGTGAAGGAAGAAAAAATGTCAAAATTTTGATGCATAAACTGTATAAAATGTATAAAGAAAGGAAATAAGAAGAGTTTGTAAACGTCTTGGAAAGTTTAAACAGCTCAAAGTTGGAGCGCATGACATCAGCTGACGCCAAGTTACACGTTTCATGATAAAAATGTCAAAATGCATGACGCTTAAACCAGTAAAACCCATAAAATATATTAAAATGCCAGTTTGTGTAAAGTCCAACATTCTGTAACCTGTTTAAATTTTAAATGACGTGTCTACTTTGAAGTATGTCTGAGTTATAGAGTAACTAAAATGGCAAGGACTAATTTCTTGTTGCATCCATCCATCCATCCATCCGCCCATCCATCCATCCATCCATCCATCCATCCATCCATCCATCCGCCCATCCATCCATCCATCCATCCATCCATCCATCCGCCCATCCATCCACCCATCCATCCATCCATCCACCCACCCATCCTTCAATC
>NC_056504.1:10236943-10249644 GCF_014905685.2 Nematolebias whitei
TCCACCCACCCATCCTTCAATCCATCTATCCATCCATCCATCCATCCATCCATCCATCCATCCATCCATCCACCCACCCACCCATCCTTCAATCCATCCATCCACCCACCCACCAATCCATCCATCAGTCCGTCCGTCCGTTCATCCATCCATCCATCCATCCAACCATCCAACCATCCAACCATCCATCCATCCGTTTTAATTTAATTGTTCCGATTTAGCAAATTCCACCTACGTTGTACAACGTTCTGCTATCAGATGTTAAAGCACACCATTCAGGTCAGGCTTGTTTTGTTTTTATTGTTGCAGAAGTAGTCGTTTGAAAAACTGTGACAGAAACAGAAGAATAGGCTCTGTGCACATGCGTCCTGAATCACTTCCGCTTTGACCGGATGTCGGCATTCCAGTTTCCGGTTTAATTCCTGTATCCTGTCATCCCAGAGATAAACAACTAAAATGAGTGTTGCTGCGTCAAATAAACAAAAATATAACGTGCGTGGCAGCTTTAGATTTCAGCCGACGGTGTTTGGGTCTAAGGAGCACTGTTGTGTGCCGCTTTGCTCGTCTTCAGGTCGCTATAATAGCCGTTTGAGCTTTCACCGTTTCCCTAAGGAGACAAGCCTTCGTTTGTGCTGGCTGCAAAAAATCAGAAGAGAGGGATTTACGGTAACTCCTCACACCAAGGTATGTAGCCGACATTTCCTGGAGAATGAAGTAATTACTACAGAAAAGGGAAGACGAATTTTAGCAGCTGGGTCGGTTCCATCATTATTTGAGTGGAACAAATACAGCAGGAAGACACGAGCAGGTGTTTGGGAGCGCCGTTGTCGACCATCTAATCCAGAACCTGATTCGGCGGATCCAATTGAGGACAATGAACCACCCGTCATGGTACCTATGGTCGTGGACCATGACTACGGCGCCAGCAGAACCGTGTGTGTTGACCGGGAGCAATATCACAGCATGCTGAGAGAAATTGAGCAACTGAAAGAGCAGCTCCGATCCTGTAGTCTTCAAAAGCCGTTTGGACTGGAACGTTTTTCTACGTCACCAGAAGACATCAGATTTTACACCAGGTCAGAGTTGTAAAATCTAAATATTACGTTATGCCTCTGAAAAAAATTAATACGCTTTGAGTCATTGTATATTTTGTCACATTACAACCAAAAACAATTTCATTGTAATGTTCTTTGAGAGACCAACACAAGTACACACTTACTAGTGGAAATGAAATTATACATAATGTAACACATTATTATTATTATTATTATTATTATTATTATTATTATTATTATTATTATTATTAGTAGTAGTAGTAGTAGTAGTAGTAGTACTAGTACTAGTAGTACTGTATTTACAAATGATACTGAAAAGTGTGGTGTGTAAGAGTAATCGGCTCCCTTTTCTGTAACCAATATTCCTTCAGAAATAGCTTTAATGATTACAAATGGCTATGGAGTCCACCCGTGTGTAAACTAATGTCAAATACAAATACAGCAGCTAGTGACAGCCTCAGGTCGGTGAAAATAGTTGGTTTCTGTGATTAGATGACACACAGGCTGACTATTATGCCATTAGCAATCATCAGGAAACTTATGAAGACTAGAAGTTACTCTCTGATTTAAGGGGGCTGAACATTTGTGCTCAAAATAGTTTTCAATTTATAAAAAAATTACAAACCTTCAAATCATGTATAATTTTCTTTCCACTTTACAACATAAAATTTCAAAGAAAGATATTTATGTTCTTAGTTGTACCGTGTCAAAATTTGAAAACTGTTTTCACAGTTATAAATGTGGAGAGTGACAGTTTATATATATATATATATATATATATATATATATATATATATATATATTTTTTTTTTATGTGTTTTAGGTTCCCCTCATATGAGCATCTGAAGGCGTTTTGGAACTTGATCGAGGCAGCAACAGCCAAAATGGTCAGGGTCACCAGAGCAAAGAAAACCGACGTCATGAGTACAACAACTGAAACCCCTTTTACCAGACCAACTGTAAGTTACACACACACACACACACACACACACACAATGAGAATGCTGGTTTTGAACTAACATTTAAATAATTTTCTGTCCAGAAACTGCTGCCAATAGATGAGCTTTTTCTTTTCCTCTCCTACCTGTCTACTGGATGTACCCAGAGGGAACTGGGCCATCGATTTAACATCCACAGAGCAACAGTCAGCCGCATTATTGTGACATGGGCCAACTTCCTGTACTGCTTATTGGGCTCAATTTGTGTGTGGATGTCTCCTGCAGCTGTGAGTTCCAGTCTTCCACAGGATTTTGATGGCCGCTACAGTGACACACAAGTTATCCTGGACTGTACAGAACTACGGTGTCAAACACCTTCATCCCTGCTCCTCCAGAGTGAAGTCTTCTCCACCTACAAATCCCACTGTACCTTTAAGGCCATGGTGGGCATGTCTCCTCACGGAGCCCTGACATTTGTGTCAGCACTGTTTGAGGGTTCCATGAGTGACAAGGAAGTGTTCCGTCAATCAGGGATTACATCACTCTTGACACTGGACATGGCCATCATGGTGGACAAGGGATTCTTGGTGGATGATCTCGTACCTGGGACTGTTCATCGTCCTGCCTTCCTCTCCAAGAGGGCCCAAATGTCAGAGGTCGACGTTTTGAAGACCCAGTCCATTGCCCGTTTGAGGGTGCATGTTGAGAGGTTAATAAGAGTTAAAGAAAATAAACTCTTTGATTCCACTATCCCTCTCTCCATTGCAGGAAGCATAAACCAAATTTTTACAGTTGCCTGTCTCCTGTCAAATTACCAAAATGGACCTTTGGTCAGGAAATGGAGATATGAAGTTTGACAGAAAAGCTGATGGCACAGTCTTGAAGAAACAGAAAATGCTGTCATTTACTTACATTGACATTGTCTTACATTTGTAAATAGATATTCATGATGGAAATATTTTGAAACAAATTTGTACATTTGATTTGATCAAACTCCTAATTTAGACATTTCTGCAGGTAAACATAGAAAAAATATCTGTCTACTTTGTGTTTGATTGAATCCATCACATTAGTGTCTGCATAAATTCTTTGAATAAGAATATCTTCCTCAGCTGAGACAACAAAATCACACCAGTTCATCCCAGTTATTAGCATCTGCCCCTGAACCTGCCAATAGTAAACATGAGTTTTTTTTAGTTCCAATTTGCCTGACTTCATTTGGAGATATGGACAGTCAACATAACTTTTCACATTTGGACACTTAATCTCAATCAGCCCGAACTGACATGGCTCAGAAGGATCAAAGATCAATCCGTCTGGAGATGCCCCTAGCCAAGGAGCATCAGGGTGAATCACAAATCCACAGGGATAGTGGTTGACTCTTTTAATTTGACAATATTCCCAGATAGCATCTGCCTCTAATTCAAGCCCTCTCTTCATAGCTGCAGTCTGATAGGTCCCTTGCAGCAGACGATTTGCCAGATCTTCCTCAGATTTATCTTGAACCTGGCAGATCTCCCTGAAGCGGGAGGCAGTCAACCTATGCCTCCTTAGCTGATGCCATTCAGGACATGTACTCTGTGCTCTGGTAGCACATTCAAATTTATTCACCATGTCCCAGGTGACCTCCATACTTTTAAGGTGTAGCTGTTGTGGTTCAGAACAAACAAACATGCTTTTTGATGGCTGTAGGTGGTAGTTCTTAAGAGGCAGAGATGGGCGGGGTGGTGCAGCATGGAAGGACATGTCTCTCTTTGCTGTTGCTGGCTGTTGGTAGGACAGAGGACTTCCAGCCTGAACTTTGCCAAGGGCAGAGTCAACAAGGGGAAATTCATGGCTGATTCCCATGCTGCAGATCATTGGTGCATCAGCTGCTGCAAAATCTTCATACACCTCGGAAACCTGGGAAAGTGAAAACAATTATTTCAATAAAATGTAAAATACATGTATATCAACTAATTTTAAGCCCTCAAAAATTCTACACTTTACAAAGAGACAGCACTTGAAAATAAAATTATTCAATACACCGGTAAGTCTACAACTCTTTGTTAGTACATTGTAGCCTACTGTTAATTTCATTTTTATTTATCAGTAATTTAAATACAACTACTTACTCTAAGGACAGAAAGGTCCGGCAAATCCCCACTAAGGCCTTTGTAGAGTGTGCTCCTGTGTATAAAAATAAGAAAAGAACATGAGTCAAAAATAGAATACCCACATGCATTTCGTTCAGATATGAAACATAAAATAATAGTGTTTTTCAAGCCTGGTCCTCAAGGCACACTGTCCTGCATGTTTGAGATTTGTCCCTGCTTAAACACAGCTCATTTCAGTTGGTAACTGATTAACAACTGTATCAGCTGTGTTAATGCAGGGAAATCTATAAAGCATGCAGAGCAGTGTGCCTTGAGGACCAGGGTTGAGAAACACTGTTGTAATACATCAGAATTTTTATTGATTTTTTTTTACCTTACACCCTCTGTTGTTGCTCCACTCTTCGGTTTAGCAGACAGCACAGTCATCTTGTCCACGGGGCCAGGTTTTATACCCTATTCAGTTATCCATGACACAGTTACAAGTTATACGGCAAGAAAATGTAATAAATTGAGTCTATTATTGAAGAGAAAACTTACTAAAGTTCTGGGCTTGTGCCACTGCTGTTCTCCTTCTGTACAGCTTAGTACAGGGGGGACCACTGACAGTTTCAGCTCAGAATAATGTGCTGACTGGAACAGCAAAGCCACACAGTGGTTGCATAATGCTGCACCAGCAACACACGTACAGCTGTGGTGAATCAGCTCCACAGGACACGAGTCTTTCAGGACCACCTGCATAAGAATGTCATAGTAAGAACTTATTATCTTAGCTTGGTCACTCATCAGCCATTCTTTCATGATGCAATCTTGCTTCCCAAATATTTTTTTATAACTAATGTCATAGAACCATAGTATCATGTTATGTGATTATATATTTAGTTTGGAGTATGTTCTATGAAGGTCAAGAGTAGTGTAATACAATTATCACAAGATTACATCTTAAATGAATGGATGAGATAAAGATAACTTGATTTCAAAACACTTTTAACCCAGAGGAGACCCGCTAGGTAAAAATACCTGGATAATGTTACAGAGACTGTGAGTGTATTCTTTAGATTTAAGTAAAACTAATATGCATGAATTACCAAATTAACACTGGGTTAAAAGTAACACATAACAACCATAAAAGAAGAACAATGCATGCAGCAAATAACCAAATGGGGACAAGCAAGGCCAAACTCACGTGTTAATATTCATCAAATAGCCAATTCCATTTTATTTTTATTTAAGAATTAATTACCACCTTAGCTAAATCCCCATTAACATTAGGAACGTCGGGTTACTGAACCAACAATCTTAAAACTGTCATCTGAACAATCCTATCTTCACCCTACACTTAAACTGTGAGGTTTTTCATTTTTCTTCATGGACCTGTGACACAGAGCCCTGACAACGACTTCACCTGTGTCCTGATTTTTGCTAGAAACTGAGAAGAGCAGAATGTTAGTAGAATGATCACAAAATATGAGCCTTTTGTTTAAGTGTGGAAAACCTGTTTCTATAACGTGAGTATACACAAAAATGGTCGTGTTGCTAATAGCCTAACGTTAGCTGCAAACAGTTAGCAACATCACAACGATCAAACTAACGTTACTTACCCTCGTAGTTGTGCAGGTAACTTGAGATATACAATTTAAATCCCTTGTTACGTTTGCTTGTCGGAGCAGGGGACCAGCCATCAACAATACGATGAACATCGCTGATATTTATCTTGGGCAGCTCTTGTAAACATCTAGAAAACGCCATTTTCACCGAGACCGGGGATTAGACCGGAAACTGGAATGCCGACATCCGGTCAAAGGGGAAGTGATTCAGGACGCATGTGCACAGAGCCTATTGCGGACAGATAACGAGTACTTTCGTGTTGGTGCACTGGCAGCCATAATTAAAAACTTTTCATACAAAAAATAAAGTTTTATTCATGATTTGCCTCTGGAACTCATTAGAGATAATTGAGAGATACTTCCTCTGAAAAATTGATGTCCTGTCCAATAGTTTAGATGACTGTGATTCTCTTTTTCAGCCCACACATTATTGTACAGTAAGATCTGTTTCCCATCTGCTTCATCTGCTCCTTTGTCAAACTGGATACAGTTTAGTGTTCTGGTTCAAGGACCCTATTTTGTGGCTGTCAGGGTTTGTAGAATAGGCTGGCTCGGGTCCTGCTGGCAGCACCACTTGGGAAGTGGGTCATCTGGGGCCAAGAGGAGCCAGAAAGCTCACAAGCTGACAGGCGCACAGCGGCGAGCATGAGCATCCAGCTGGATGTGAGCGATAACATGTGCTTTTGAAATGTTTCAAAGCAAACATGTTGCCTAATCACTTAGAAGGAGAGATTAAAAACTACAACAAAAGCTGTTTTAATGTAACAATGATTTTAAATTAAAAACCTGCTGTACAGGAACAAAAACACGGGTTACTTGAAATACTTCCATCATTAGTTCAAATAAAGTGTATTTGTTTATTATTCCAATGTTCAGAGGCCACTTAGGATTAGCACTTAACAAAGAAATGATTGAAATCAGAGTTTCTGACTCAGTAATCTCATTACAGATTTAACACAGCGGGGTGAATGGCACCAAAGATTACAACAGCACTGACAGGTAGCAGGCACGAGCTGTGCAGAGCGTAAAATGTGCACTCATGCTTGCAAAAAGATCCTTTTTTTTTTACAAGACTTTACAGTAACTGTTCAGCGTGGACCGTCAAACTAAAACTTTTATCCTAATTCTAATCTAACTTGGGTTTTCCCCTCATGTCTAATCCCAAACAGCAGAAATGACATTTAGCCTCCATTTACAACAGATGGAGAAGACAAGCTATCAATAATGACATGAAAATGAGTCGTTACATAGTTTAAAAATAATTTGAAGTTGTCAAATTACTCTAATGACATACTGTTGGTTATTGTGTACAGGGAAATATAGAAAACATGTGAAGATGGGTTGATTCTTGCTCAAAGAACTCAAAACAGATGGGACAGAAGAACCACTAACCTTTTGAACAGTTCACTTATGGTGCATCCCCATCTGCAATTATGGAACCCAATAAAATGCTGAACAAAAGAGGAAAATATATTTGGCTTCCAAAAAAGTTCAATCTGGTCCTCTGGACATTCAAAAAAAAAACAAAAAAAAAACAAAGCAAAAAAATCTAGAAACGTTTTGTCTCTCATCCAAGAGACTTCCTCAGTCTGAGGTGCTGTTTTCAGGTTTCCGAAAAACAGCACCTCAGACTGAGGAAGTCTCTTGGATGAGAGACGAAACGTTTCTAGAATTATTTGCTTTGTTTTGTTTTTTGGTTTTTTTGAATGTCCAGAGGACCAGATTGAACTTTTTTGGATTTTTCTACCTGGATTATTGAGCATGCATCAGGATATATTTGGCTTGCACTCAGTTGAAAAAGATGTAAGATGTTAACAGTTTTGAAGTTTTGCTTTTTTCTTTTAACTGCATGAATTAATCCTCGTGTGCACTTATTATTTTGTTTGTGTTTGTGAACGTATTTTTAAGTTTTGTTGTATTGTTTTCAAACAGAATGTAATATCGGTTTATTGTTTTCCCCATTCGTGGCTCCAGGATAATTCAGGTTTGATTAAACATATATCATGTTACATTTAACAAATATATTAACTTACAGCTGCACTTAGCCCCACAGTTCAAAAAGTAAAAAAAAAAAAAAAGACTCTCCCAGATGAGCAGAGGTTTCAAACCCTTTCAAATTATTGCTTATTGTGCAAAAATGACACAAACCAGAATTTTTTTTAAAAATAACTTTTATACTCACTTTTGTCAAGACATGTTATTTAAAGCAATGATTCAGACCTTTCGAAGGGAGGTTCTGTGGTAAGGTGGGGAACAGGTAACGTCTTACCTTTGTCTTTTTAAAGAACAAGTTTAAACCTGATTCTGCTGAAGAGCTAATGGCAAATCAGAGCCAGGACCAAAATGAATGGCTGCTGAGTTAAAACAGTTCTACTCTCAAGTGTTTTAAACTGATTTACAAAAGAAAATGTTATTTTGTCAATCTTTTCACAGCTTTCAGTTTGACATTACACAATTATTTACAGAGTATTTTGGCTTGTAAACAGCCACAGCAGCAGTTGTAGCAACATTACTGCAGTCTGGGGCTTTTCTGCCAGAATAATCGTAATATTTCTGTCCTGAAAAATTGAAGGTTAAGATTCATAAAACAGTTTGCATGAATATCCATCCATCCATTCTCTTTTACCCACTTCTTCTTTTTGGGTTGCGGGGGTCACTGGTGCCCATATCCAGCCACTGTGTGAGAGGTGGGGGACACCCTGGACAGGTCTCCACTCTCTCACTCACGCCTAAAGACAATTTAGAGTTACCAGTCAGTCTAACATGCATGTTTTTGGCTTTTGGGAGGAAACCGGAGCACCCGGAGAAAACCCACACTTGCACAGAGAACATACAAACTCCACCCAAAAAGGCCTCCGGACGGGATTCGAACCGGCGACCTGCTCGCTGAGAGGCAGCAGCTCTACCAACTGAGCCACCATGCCACCAGTTTGCATGCATCACTTTAAATTTTAACATTTTAGTTGCTCTAAGACAGCAGAAATCTGCCTGTGTCAGAACTAACTTCTATTAATGGAGATCTTTTAAAGAACTACAACAAGCAGATATTCACTGTTAAGTACCCCTTTAAGTTGTGATTTAAAAGACTTGAAACTGTTTTTTTTTTGTTTTTTTTTTTGTATAATACAGAGTTAGAATATCTGAATAAAGAGAGCTTCTTTCATTCATTCAACCTTTATTTATACAGGTTAATCCCATTGAGCCTCGGGAACTTATTTACAAGAGAGACCTGATTTTAACAAAGAGTGATGACAACAATAGACAATCATAAAGGATGAGTACAAATAAAAAAAAAATCCTCCCAGTAAAACCTTGACAGTTGCAGAAAAGGCGTGCAAAAACAGGAAATAATAACATATTTATTTTTTTCTGTTTGCTCTGTTTGTATTTAGAACAACTGTGATGTTGCTTTTTGTATGTTCTAACCATTCTCCACTTGTTCTGTGTGCATCGCTCTTGGGAAATGGATTAATTCAGAAATACAGGAACCATCCCGCGTCAGATGTGAAGGATTCTTTTAGATTACATCTTGAGGAAATAGTCATTCTTCAGTCAGATAGAAAACTAAGAGCAGCGAGCTTTGGAGGAAATTGAGAAGAGGAGAAAGAAGTGCGTGCTGTAAAACAGTCAGGGAGATTTAAGGAGGTATTGCTGCACCAAAACCATACTATCAAAAATATATTGTATCCTAAAGCCTTTGCATTGACTTCTGAAGAATGGTTTTCCATATGTACACAAACAAGTTATTAAAGGATAAAGTTTTATTTGTGTGCACGTCTGACCGCATATACTGTCCTAAGATTTAAGTCCAGTTTCTTTCAATCAGCGCAGCTCTTTATTACACTTGTCTGCAGACTAAAGCAAGTAACTTTGTGCATGATGTGTTTTTCACATTTACTTCCACTTTGAATTCAGTTATTTCGGCGCTGACGTCCCACAACTGACATAATTTTATTTTCCATTTACATGCTACCACTTTGCTCAGGTTATTCATAAATCCAATGTCTCTTTTCATTTCTATGCAGACGATTCCCAGATTTATTTGGCTATTAACCCATCAGACCTCAACTCTCAATAAACTTACCCTCTGTCTTACAGACATCAAAACCGTGTCTGATCATTTTCTTTCACTCAACAAGGATAAAACTGAGGTGATGGTGTTTGGACCCAAGGCCAAAAGGGATTTAGTAGTTCAGTCCCTTTCTGTTCTTGGTTTTAACTGTACACATAAAGCCAGAAATTTGAAGGTGACCTTTGATCCTGATGTTAGTTTTTCTCAACATTTTAAGAACAGCACTAAAACAGCATATAAAAAAAAATTAGGAATATTGCCAAAATCAGTCTCTCTGATTTTAAATCTCTTTAACCAATGCAGAAACTCTTATTCATGCCTTTGTCTCCTGCCATCTTGATTATTGTAATTCTTCATTTTCTGGTCTGCCTCAAACTTCTCTTAATCCTCTTCAACTAGTACAAAACAATGCAGCTAGAGTTCTCACAAGATCCCATAAAGATCAGCACATCACTCCCGTTCTGTCCTCATTGCACTGGCTCCCTGTGGTTTTTAGAATGGACTTCAACATTTTATTGTTTGTTTTCAAATCCCTGAATGGTCTTGCACTATCTGAACTTCTTACCATTCTTGCAATCTCAAATCCTTAAATCTTTTATTACTTTCTATGCCCAGAGCTCGACTGGTGGCAGAAGGAGGGAGGGCTTTTATGGTCTGTGCTCCTAATTTGTGGAATGCTCTTCCTCTAACTATTAGACAGGCCTCGTCATTGTCTTCTTTTAAATTTTTAGTTAAAACTTACTTGTATAATAAGGCTTTTAATATCCGAGTTTCTTCGTGTTTTTATTTTCATCCTATATTGTTATGTATTTTAATTGATTTGGTATACTTTTGTGTTTCTGGTGTCATTTATGATGTTGTTTTAATTGATTAATGTGAAGCACTTTGTAACACTTGTTTAAAAAAGTGCTGTACAAATAAAGTATTATTATTATTGTTGTTATTATTATTATTGTTTGTTTTCAGATTTGTTTAATTGAACACATTTTATGCTATTGCTGTGAAGGCTTTAATAATTTACAAAGTATGATTTTCTCCACATCGTCAACTCGGAGAGTATGAACATTGCAGTAAGGTGTCACTTGTACTGATCAGAGTCACATAAAAAACACCACTGTGTAAAAATGTGCCACAAGAAAATAAAACAAGGCCTGTGAAAGATAAAGTATATATATATGTATATTCATCAGTGGGTCATGATGAAATTAAAAGCCTTCACTCGTTGTATGTTATACTTACATCTGTTCAAATCAGGATTAGAAGGATGTTGTTAAATTACAGGAATTACTGTAAAATGTATTAGCAGCCCGTATTTGAGTTGGAAAAAGCAAAAGGCTGTGCAGGTGTTGCCTGTGCAGGAGGCACAGGACTGATTCTGACATTGATGAGTACAAGTGTAATAAATATCAATGATAATGAAACTTTAAACCAGACCAAAATATATCAGCCCCTAACCAGCTGACTTCTGATCAGCACCTAAAACAAATCATCAGCTGCAGCTAGTTTTTCCTCAATGAAGCCATTGGAAAAAAAACAGATTGAGTTTCTATTCCCCGCATTCTTTCTTTTTTTTTTTTTGTCAAAATGTGTGCAGATAATTTGAGCCCTTTCTGTCCAATGGAGAACTGTTGAGCAGTTCAGCTGTCAAGAACCAATTTATACACAAAGTTAATAAGAGCCCATGTGAATTAAGGTATTTCAGAACAAAATAAAATACTTAGAAAGAAACACTTGTTGAAGAAAAGTAGGCGCTTAAAGAGACCAAATAATAAATATAATAACACAGGAGGCAAAAGACGAAGATGGTCGGTTTTAGTTGAAAATTACGTTAAAAGAGCCGTGAGAAATGGATCACTCTGTGTTTTTGGTCCAAACAGTTACAAAGACACCTGGTCAATGAGGTGTTTTTCACATCTACTCTCACTGTGAATTTCAGGTATTTCAGCACTGCTGTCCCACATCTGAGACCATTTCTTTATTATGTAGGATCTGTTATGAAACGCTATGTAATTATTTTCACACACTTGTCTGATGGTCAGAGTAGTCCCGACATCAGTGGTGGGATGTAAGTACAAGTATTTTGAAACTGTACTTAAGTACATTTTTCCTGTATCTTTACTTTAATTCAGCAGAGTTAAACATGGGTACTTTCGACTTTTACTACATTACATTTTCCATTAAGTATCTGTACTTTCTACTACAGTATATTTATATAATGCGTTGTGTTACAAGTTACATTCACGTTGCAGTTTTTTTATTTGTTCTTTAGTTTGAAAATAACCAATGGTGAGAGGGGAGCTGGTCCATTGAATCACAGTGGACAGGATGTTAGACCCGCCTTCAAGAAGAGCTGTACCAATGTTATACAGTATATTCTAGTATATACGTCACTGAGCTGGATGCACCCACAGCACCACTAACACACCCAAAATGGATTCCACCGTACTGTACGTCAGCCAGAAGATACGAGCCACCCATGGCCTTATACCATACCATACCATACCATACCATACCATACCATACCACTTTATTTATAAAGCACTTAAAACAGCGACAAGGCCAACCAAAGTGCTGTACAGACAAAACAACAGGTAACACACAAAGCAAAATACAAAATCAGGTAAATCAGAATATAGACATAAAAACGATACAGATAATGACGACAAACCAGTGTGGAGCATACAGGATCAAAACACAGGTCCTCTGGTGTTGAAAGCTACTGAATAGTAGTGAGTTTTTAAAGGGGACTTGAAAACCGAGAGGGAGGGGGCCTGTCTGACAAGCAGAGGTAACTCGTTCCAAAGTCTTGGTCCTGCTACAGAGAAGGCCCTGTCACCTCTGCACTTAAGACGAGTTCCTGGAACTGTGAGGAGCAACTGGTCCGCTGACCTCAGGGAATGCTGTGGGACATATGGCTGTAGCAGATCAGAGAGATG
>NC_056504.1:10249744-10269577 GCF_014905685.2 Nematolebias whitei
GAGTATTTTGAACTGGATTCGAAAGTGAACCGGTAACCAGTGCAGTGAGGCCAAAACTGGTGTAATGTGCTCTCTTTTGCCTGTACTGGTTAAAAATCAGGCTGCTGCATTCTGGACCAGTTGTAGTCGTGCAATGGAGGTCTGACTGATACCAAACAGGAGTGAAAGATTATTGAAAGACTCCAGTACAGCAGGACAGATTCTCTCTCCCAAAAGAACCGGACTGGACTCAAAAAACTTTGAAAACCAACTTTTTCTGAACTTGAACAAGAAATTCTTGCCTCAATATTAAAATATGTCCATTCGTGGATGTTAGGAGACAAGAGATGTCTCCAAATGTCTCGACACTCTGGTCCAAGTTTTGAAAATGGTGTCAGGAAGTTAAAATATTGTTCACTATTGACCCATTACAAGGTTGAATAGACAGTATTTAACTAGAGTTGATGACAAACTGGAGTTGAAATGATCAGAGTCTGTTCCTTTGTCAGTTGTGTCTGATGCTCCTTTTTTCATGAGACAACTTTTACTTAAATGTGTTTACAGCAGTTAAAATGACACATTGGTTTTGCTTTGTGTTAAATAAAAACTTTCAAAGGTATAATCTTTCCTCTTTCTTATTTTGATTAATGGCATTTAACTCTGCAGGTCATCCCTGAAATTCTGACACACAGAACCACAAGTCCAAGAGTGAACTGTGTCACAGAGTAAACACAATAAAACATGTATTATCTGCAGCATTGTTCATTAAAATGACTCAACACTATTAATGTAGTACAGAAAATATACATATGTAGGTACACTTAATGATATTGTAGACCATTGCATTAGGTAATACATTCAGCAAGTACGTTTACTTTAATACTTTAAGTATTTTTAAAAGCAAGTACTTATTTACTTTTACTTATGTAAAAACGTTAATGTGGTACTTCTACTTTTACTAGAGTACATTTTTGTCTGTTTATTTGTACGTTTACTTAAGTACAGTGTTTGTGTACTTTCTCCACCACTGCCCGTCACAGCGCACGACATCCAACAGCAGCACTGGAGGACGCTGTAGTTAGTTGTGTTTCTTTAGTTGGTTTTTAAAGTGGAGTTTGAAAGAGAGTTACCAACATCCAGAAGGAATTATAGGAGCCAGGACTCTCCCAGCAGATCAGCCTTCTTTGAGGTGCACACGTTCAGAGAGAACACGTCCTGACAGACAACGGTGACCGTCAAGTAGCTTCTCCTTTGTCATGATCCGAGCGGTTGTGTTGAACTTGTTGGAATTTATTTGTGATCGTTTTAAACGTTATTTAGCTTGGCTTTTTTTTGTTTCTTCTGTATTTCTTCTTCTTGTGTCAACTGTCATCATTTCCTCTGCCTTCCTTGTTCAGTTCCACTCACCTGTGTCTCACCTGCAATTACCTCACCTGCCTCCACTGTTCAGTCTGATCAGGAAACACGTTGCTTTGGTGTTTAAGTGAATAAAATGTAGAAAGATCCATCTTTGCCTTGTACTGTTAATAACAGTTAGGGTGGATGCTGAGCAACACAAATAAGAAAAATTCAGTTTTCTGACCTGCAACTAGAACATGGTGAAGTTGGGTGTGACATGATTCCCAGATTCAAGTTCAAACTTCTCAGTTAGAAGAAGAAACGCTGCCTACAGAAATAATGTGAGCAGGAAAACGCTTCAGATTTGCTCTGCCGATCCACGTTTTGTAGGAACCAGTCGCAGTTCAGGAGCTCCTGTTGAGTCAAGAAGGCATCTGCAGGAGCAGGAGCTCAAAGACCAGAGCCAAAACAACGAAAGGTAAATGATCTCAGATGGTTATAAGGAACGTGAAGTGATGCTCTGTGGTCTGAAAGCACCTAATGTTGTCGCCCGTTCCAGAAGGGTAAATACCTTCCATCCATCTGTCCATCCATCTGAGCGTGTTGTGAGCGTGATAACAAAAAGTCAGTGAGATACCAACTTCCGTTTTGGTGTGTGGCTGCATCTTATCATAAAAAAAAAATTCCTTTAAAAAATCAGGTTGCCACGTCAAAATCCAAGATGGCTGCTGCCATATATGTACACATGTAAACCTTGTGATCTGTAAAACTTGAAAAATAAGCAACGTGCCGACTTTTATCTGGGTGTGTGGCTGCAACTAGAAGTACGAAAGTTTCTGTTCAAAAAATTGTGTTGTCAGGTCAAAATCCAAGATGACCGCCCACCATAAATGTCCGTGTGTGCTGTGAGCATGGCGTCTTGAAAAATAAGGTAGAAACCGACTTAAATTTTGGTGTGTGGCTACATCTAGGTGTAAGAAATGACAAAGAAAGAAAAAAATCTCAAACTACAAACATTCAGTATTCAAATTCCTCAGTAACAGGGTGCATCTGTGTACTACAGTGGGTTGAGTGGGTTAAAGAGTCAAAGAGCTGCACAGAGCAAAAGACAGAAATGAATCTGAACATTAAATTAATGGCATTTTCCTGCAATTTTCATTTGTCAAAACAGGTGCGTTAGAAAAGTGCGTTTCTCTTTTCTTCACCTGTGCTGACACTGACCGTTTGAAGATATTCTGGTCTGTAGCATCATTGTCTCTCAGCTCTGCTGATTAGCTGGAGAAGATTGAGATCGTGTCAAACAACACTCCGTCATAAAATCACACCAAATGTGAACCAAACTTCTGTCACGGAACACTTCTGTGAGACCCTTAGCATTTCCTTGAAGCCGTCACCCTTCTGCAGGTTTCTGCTCAGCGCTCGCTCTGCCTGCAGTCTGCTAGACATCCTGCTGACACTATTTTAGCTCTTTTCACAAGGGTGTGCTCACCACAGCCTGCCTTTGTAGTTTGTATACTAAATGCACAGCAGAGAGGGATCCCTTTTGGGTCTGTGGTTTCCTGAAACAAGTCATCTGCATCTGCTCTGCTCCCTGAGTGGCCTGAGGAGAGGACAGGCTCAGATAAACTGCATTCATACACCGTAGACCCCTCAACAAAGATTTCATTCTGTCATCTTGCTGCAGACAGAAGTACTTCAATCCATGAAATCATTTCAGCAATTTTACTCATGACATTTACTCTTATTTTTATGTCTTCAAAATCCTTTAATGCTTTTCCATCCAGCAACCCAGTGGCACATTTTCTATTATTCACGATACGAGGAACTGCTGTATCTGCAGGAATCTTCCTCAACGGCCTTTCGTCACATCTGTCAACTGTTTCAGGGACTCAGAGTCTGAAACTGGACAAAAGCCAACGAGTGTGCTTCTAATCTTCACCCAGTGCACTCGGGGAAGTGATAAGAACAGGAAAGATTGAAAGCGGAAGGAATAGAGACCGTACAAAAGATGAAGAAAAGCAGGGAGAGGAAAGGAAATCCTCTCTGGCAGAACAAGTGGTGTTTCTCTGCAGTGACTCCATTTGTGACAGAAACTGTTTGGTCATGTTGTGAGTGTATAGGTGATTTTTTTTTTTTTGTCTTGAATTCTTTTGGTGTTTATCATCAATCCCAGAATGAAAAGCTGCATTTTAAAATACTAAATGCTCACACACTGACATCATCTGTTTTATTTTCTCAGCATCCCAATACTTGATCTACAGTAGAACTAATTTTCAAATCCAGAAAAGTTAAGTCAAGTCATCTGGACAGATTCTTCTTGGTTGAAACGCTTCGTCTTTCATCTAAACGACGTCATCAGTCTGACACCAGGTGACAAAAAACTCAGTCCTATAAATATCACCATCAGTCTAACAATCGCCAGCAGCCTAACAATAGAACGTTTGTTCACTTTGAGAAGATGCTATTTATAGGACTGAGTTTTATCGCATGACCTCAGACTGATGAAGTCTTTTGGATGAAAGATGAAATGTTTCAGCCAAGAATAATGTGTCCAGATGATCTGACTGAACTTTTTTGGATTTATTTACCTGGATGACTGAGCATGCATCAGAACTTGTAAACTTAAATATAATTTTTACTCCAAATACAAAGATTTTCTATTCAAGAGAGGTTTTATTTGTAACTGCAGATTTCATTCATTCATTCTTTTTCTTTTGCTCATCAATGATCGGGTCATTGGGGTAACAGGTCCTGGAGGGAAACCCAGCCATCCCTGTCCTCAGCAACATTCTCAAGCTGCTCCTGGAGGATCCCCAAGTGTTCCCAGGCCATAACCTCCCCCCCCACCCCCCACACCCCCTCCCCTCCAACATGTTCTGGGTTTGCCTTGAGGTTCCCGCCCATTAGAACGTGCCCAGTAAACCTCCAGAGGAGCTCACAGGAGACATCGTATCCCTCAGAAGACGGAGCTTCACTTCCTGCCTCTAACTCTGAGTCTGGTCATTAAAAAAAATAAATAAATCAGGGATTAGTTGAATTAGTTGAAATTCTGATGAGTACAGAAAACAACAACAAAAATATGCTTTTGACAACAAAAAGTAATGCAGTGAAATTCAGCTTTTTATTCTTTCTAATGGTTTGATGTGCCCACGGAGCCCCGAACAGTCCATCAAATGAACAACAGATGAGTCGAATTACATCATTTCCATCTCATTAGATGAAAGCTTTTAACCTGATGATTCCTTCAGGGTTTTTTTTTTTTTTTTTTAATCTGATAAAACAACTAAGACCCCTGGAGAGTGACGACTAGCTGAACACGAGTCTTTGAGATTACGCAGCCCTCCTCAGACATGAAGGCACCCACTCTGTTTCACCCCATCTATTCTCACGTTGTCGCACTTTGACAGCGTGAATAAAAAGATTTTCACATCGTGAAGTTGGTGTTGCTCCAGAGAATGGCCTAATCAGATGTTAGTTTAGGGTTTTTAAGCATTTTTTTTTTCCATCCTACATGTCTGATGAAATGAATAAAACAACCTCTGCATTTAAATCTCTTGTAAATGATCTTTTGTTGATCATGAAAAGGTCACATTTTACCGAAATTAGAATAAAAAATTAGTCTTACAGATAAATGTATATTACACAACAGTCTTTAACGTTATATCTGCAGGTTTTCTGCCACCTAACACTAAAAGTTGAAATGTTATTTATATTTATGAGAAGACCTGCTGCCATATGAATCTAAAATATTTAAAATTTTACTGGTTTGTTCTCCAGTAAAATCCATGAAACGTTCTCCATGTCGCCATCCTGCTGACATCAGTCTCCTTTTGTCTTTCTCTGTCTGGTTGTAATAAATCTACAAAAATTACCCCAGAAGTGCCCTCTGAACCTGCAGTATTAGTTTTAAATGCTGAGATGGGCACTCATGCAGCGCACACTTTGATGAAGTTAACAGTACATGACGTGAGAGTCCCTTTTGCGAGCGTAAAGACCTTTCAGCAGAACTGACAGAGATAAGAGGGAACATTTCAGATCAAACACAGCTGTAATATTTTGAACAAAGTAAAAAAAAAACTGACAAGTATATTATGAATTGATTTTATTCTTTGTCCATAGATCTTGTCCCTCTAGTTATACCCCGTGGTTTTCAGTGTTTTAATCAGTGTTTATGGGAGAGTCGGCCTGTCTGTGACGTGGATGGATGGAGTAGCCCTGGGGAGCAGGGGACGGCACCCTCCCATCCTGCCCGATGAATGGAAGTCAAATAGGAGATTACATCTTCAAACACAAACGGGTCACAAACAAACGGCAGCACAGAGGAAATCTGTACACTTACCATATCCTTTCACAGGAATCATCAACTATTACACACTGGCTCTGCACCAGCATCTCCACCCCCAAGCCTACTGGTGGAGAGTGGATGAAAATAAAAAGAATCTCAAGCAATTTCATATTTATTTATTTTTTTGTTAATGATCGTGTTATTGATCAATAATCAACAACGCATGCAAAGATTTATCACCTGCTGGGATGAACAATCATAAAACAGCCTGTCTGTCTGTTTGTAAGCAAGATGTCCTGCGAACCACTGGACTGATGTTAATGAAACGCTCAGAAACTAAATACTGAATTTGCATCTACAGTAGTCACTCGTTTATTGCGGGAGATTAGTTCCGAACTCGCCCGTAATAAGTGAAATTCCACGAAGTAGCAACGTTATATGTATTTTAGTATTTATATATATATATACATATATATATTAAGGCTTTAGAAACCCTTCCCACACTCTTGAAATATTCTAAACATCATTTTAACAACATACATACAGTACTGTATATGTAGCTACTAAATTTTACTTCCCGTGCTCTGCAGAACAGCTGCGGCTCGGATCGTTTCCAGTCCGACTCTGTTCCGTTTCTGCAGACCTTCCCTGCAGTAACGGAGCCCACAATCAATGTTCTAAACTCTTAAAGCTACACATTTTAACAACAGACTTATATATAGATGCTGAATTTTACTTTACAGCACGTCCCCGCTCGGAGGTCCTCATCGGCCGGTTGAAAGACATGAAAAACATGTCAGTAGGCTTCAGATGGACCACTGGAACTTCGGCCGTGCGTGCACATCCATTCTGAAGTCCACGTGGGCGGGCTACCAGCTCTCAAGATTCACCAATGGGTCTGATTCTGCTCTGGTTCTGGTCCGGTTTGATGGGTTCCGTGTAGCTTCCCTGCATCCGCTCAGATCAGATCAAAACTTTCCCTCTAGTACAGCAGAAGGAAACGGGGCTTCTGGGCGGGGCCCTGTTGCCTTCTGGGAAATGTGGTCATTAGGAACGGGAATACAGTGGAAGATTACCGAGAGAAAACTACAAAATGTCGGTGCCTGTCCGAAGTATTTTATATTTTCCTTAACTTTTTACTGTGCACTACGGTATCCGGTACTATCTCAATCACGAGAGTAATATTAAAGTTGACAACCATGTGTCCTGTACAATTTTATTTTGTACAATATTATGGACTGTACGTCCACAAGCTGCGATAGAGCGGGTCCACGAAAGTCGAAACTCAAAGTAGCGAATGATTCATTATTGGAGTTAACCCAAATCAAGATGGCCACCACAGCTAATAATGATAAAGGCAATCAAACTGACAGATATTGAGCAAAGATTAGATTAGTTGAGATGTACTGAATGAGTGATTTGTGTTTAGAACTTTAACATGTCAACCTTCTCATCAGCTGAGACACTGACCCCAGAAGCTGTCACAGTGACGTTCAGCTACCTACTGGCAGTTCCTGGCCAGTCCTCTTCTCGTGGTGTATCCTGGTTTTATCAACCAGCAGAACCCCAGAAAGACGAGTGAACCCAGCCCTCAAACTGAGCTGAGACAAAAGGAGCTGAGACCTGGTGACATGATGACACTTTGGCTCTGGTTTTACCATTTTAGCTGAAGTAACTTGATAAATCATTTCCTGCCTTGCAGTGATGATAAATGACTTGATCTGGTCTCATTAAATAACTTCTCTCAACCAAAATACAAGCAGTTTATCAAATTAAACTTTGACTAAATTTGTGTGCACATTAAAGCCAAAAATGTTCCTACTCTAAGTGTCAATTTTGCAATAGATAAAACAAAATTAACCCTTGATTCATACTTATTGTTTAGATTGTTCATTATTGTTTTAGTAATTACTTTGCTACTTTTCCAACTAGTTATCGCCAAATTATTATCTTTTATCATTTATTTGTTCAATTTGTTTATTATTGTTGATTATTCTTATATTGATTAATTATTTTTGTAATTAAATAAAGACAAATTCAGTCATTTGGATGAATATTCATGTTCTGGTACAGGACTCCCTGTAAATAACAGATTCTACTTCAGTGACTACTTTGTACGTGCTGATTATTAAAGGGTGAATACATTAATGAAGCTGTTGCTGGTCAGTAAATTGACTGGCTGGTGCCCCAAGTGCAAAATAAATATTAAAGTGTAGTAAAGTAAAAAGGATCATGTGTCACCCTTCTTCCTCCATCAAGCATATATGCTGCAACAGCAACATGTTCATGCTGATTCATCAGATGAAACATGTTTCATTTACACGCTTTAAATGTACTTCTCCATAAAATAGTCTGTTCTATGTCAAATGTATCTTTGCATAAAAATTTGCAAGAAAAAAAGAAAAAGTGCATAAAAATATGTTTAAATTTACAGAATAACCTGTAAATTTGACATAGTAAAACTGTTGAAGTCACCGTTTAGTCTGTAAACCTGTTTACAAGTTCACAATATTTTTTACTGATTATTTCACTAGTAACTACATCTGTCTTTTTTGGCTTGTTTTTTGTAATTATATATATATATATATATATATATATATATGGGATATTTTTACAGTGTACACCTTCACAAAGTGTTAGAAATATTAATTTCTTAGTGTTTATCTTTAAGCAAAAACAAAATACTGCATGACAATAACTGACACCATATTTTGAAGCAATAAAAACAATGTGAAAACATTCAAACATTAGACCAAAAACCTGGACCAAACAGAAAGTAAAAAAACTCTGTACACAAATGTTTAATACAATGATGACTCAGAGATCATTTTCCCTCTCAGTTGAATCGTTGAGCTAATAAACAATATTTAATGCATTTTTAATAAAGCTTTCATCTTGATATAACTGACATATCTGCAACAAAGCCTAAAACACAGCACAATTAGTTAGACGTAAAAGAACAAAAAAACTATTCTCTTTATTTTGAAACCGCTAAATTTGCTGCTTGAATTTTATTCTTCGAAGAGTGACAAATCTAATCTCAACCAATAACGAGATGTTCTGCTCTCATCCCCAGTGAGATAACCCCGTCCTGTCTCTGTTACACACCGCTGTATTTCTAGGAAAACTGTATAAAGACACGAGATGAGCTCAGAAGTTGTGCCAAAGAATGTGCTACACAAAAAAATATATACTGACAGACGGACATACTGACAGACGGACGGACGGACGGAGACAGACAGACGGACGGATGGACGGACTGACGGACGGATGGATGGATGGATAAAAAGCATTCTTATCACTGTATGCCATCATTCTTATATTTTTTTTAAATAGTGCTTCTATTCTCGATGAACATGAGATTTAAAATCTGTTCACGAGCAGTTGTGGAGTGTCTGTCATGTTGTGCTTTACATATTTATTAGGAGACAAATATAAACTGTCAAATGTCAAGTTGACATTAGAAACTCAAAGGTCACGCACATCTAAAATTGGTTTTCTGCTCTGACCTTTACACACTAAGTTTTTGTTTGACTTCTCAAACCTTCTTGTGACAATTCTCACTTTTTATTTGACAAACTAATGTGTTATTTTTCCAGTTTTGCTTTAAGAAATATCTAAATGTCTAAGAAATTATAGATGGTTTTGGGTCAGCACGGTGGCGCAACTGGTAGAGCTGCTGCCTCTTAGCGAGCAGGTCCCGGGTTCAAATCCCGGTCCAGGGGTCTTTCATGGTGGAGTTTGCATGTTCTCTCCGTGCATGCGTGGGTTTTCTCCGGTTTCCTCCCACAGACCAAAAACATGCATGTTAGGCTCATTGGTAACTCTAAATTGTCCCTAGGTGTGAGTGAGAGAGTGAATGGTTGTTTGTCTCGTTTGTCTCTATGTGGTCCTGTGATGGACTTGCAACCCGTCCAGGGTGTCCCCCGTCCCTCGCACAGTGATTGCTGGACATGGGCACCGGCGACCCCCGTGACCCAAAATGGAAGAAGCGGGTAAAAGATAATAGATGGATGGATGGATGGATGGAAAAGTTGTTTAACTTCCATAATTCCATTCAAAAAGTTAATCTTTAAAAGATGATATGTTCAGGGCCCACAATTTAAACAATTTCAAGTATTTATTTGTTTATTTTTAAATATTTTGGACTTCCAGCTCATGAAACCCACAAAAGAGGATTTCAAATAGATAGACTACTGTGGAGAAATCAGCCCAAATTTTGCAGGGCATGAATATTTTAAACTGAGTGTGACACACTAATCATTTACTAAACTCAAAGCACCTGCACAGGTTCCCCCAGGTGTCATTAAATTGCTTCAGTTTGGTTCAATTGTCTCAGTTCGGTTCAATATGGGGAAGATTGCAGATATAACAATTGGAACTGGCCAGAAGTCCATCATTGATACCCTCCATAGGATGGGTAAGACACAAAAGTTCATAGCTGGCTGTTCACAGAGTGCTGTGTCCAAGCATATCAATGGAAAGTCTAGTGGAAGGGCAAAATGTGGCAGGAGAAGATGCAGCAGCAAAAGAGATGACCATGGGCTTCAGCGGATTATCAAACAGAGAAGATTTCATAATCTGACAGAGATCCAGAAAGAGTGGATTGAGGCGGGAGTCACAGCTTCAAAAACCACCATATTCAGACGCATGCGGGAGATGGGCTACAACTGTTGGGTTCCTCTGTCCTCTTTTCCAATGAAAGTAAAGTGTGCTTTTCATTTGGAAATCAAGGTCCAAGGGTTTGGAGGAAGAAGGGTGAGGAACAGAGTCCATACTGCTTGAGGTCCAGTGTTAAATATCCACAGTCAGTCATGATTTGGGGTGCAATGTCCAGTGCAGGTGTTGGTAAACTCTGCTTTCTTAAATCCAAGGTCACCACAACAGTCTACCAGTATGTTTTAGAGGACCTCATGATTCCTTCTGCTGAGGATCTGTATGGAGATGAAGATTTCATCTTCCAGCAGGACCTGTCCCCTGCCCATGCTGCCAGAAGCACTTGGTTTGATGCCCATGCCACAGTGCTTGACTGGCCAGCCAACTCGCCAGACCTAAACCCCACTGAGAATCTATGGTGTATTCTCAAAAGGAAAATGAGGGGCACCAGACCCAACAACAAATAAGAGCTGACGGCAAGCATCAAGGAAATCTGGGCTTCCATAACTCCCAGGCAATGCCACAAGCTGATTGCCTCAACGCCACGTCACATCGAGGCAGTGATTAAGGCAAAGGAATTTCCAACCAAGTATTGAAGCTTGACATATCGTTTTGAAAGTACCATATTTTGATTGATTTCTTGTGATCCTAATTTATTTATTTTTTTCTGCAAAAACTGAGTAGTGTGGGCTGATGTTTTCACAGTATTCTAATTTTATGAAATCTTGTTTTCGTGGGTTTCATGAGCTGGAAGTCCAAATTATGTAAAAATAAACAAATACTTGAAATTTTTTAAATTGTGGGCCCTGAATCTATCATCTATTAAAGTTTTTTTTATGGAATTATGGAAGTTAAACAACTTTTCCATGATATTCTAATTTTTTGGAAAGGGTCTGTATAAACATATATACACAGGATCTCAGTTACACCCAACAATAGCAAAAATATAGTGTAAAAAGAAACAGTATATAAGGATCTAAGATATAAGCCAAACGGCACCCCAAAAGATGTAAGATATACACTAACATATATGCTAAGATGTACGCTAATAATGTAAAACAATACGGTGTAACAACCAATCATCATGTGTATTGCTAAAATGTTAATGCTAAAAAAGGTATATTTGAATGTCCAAGATGATCATTGGGGTAAATATAGTGTTTTTAATGATCAAATATGGAAAATAAATTACAGTATTGGTACTGGGAGGGGCACGGTGGTCCCAGCTGTTGCCTCTCAGCGAGAAGGTCACTGGATTGAATCCTAGTCTGGGGGCCTTTCTGGGTGGAGTTTTCATGTCCTCTCCGTGCATGCGTGGGTTTTCTCCATGTACTCCAATTTCCTCCCACAGAACAAAAACATGCATGTTTTCAATCAACCTTTATTTAGACAGGAAAATCCCATTGAGCCTCGAGGACTCATTTACAAGAGAGACCTGATTTCAACAAAGAAAGATGACAACAATGGACAACAGCAACAACAATAAACAATTATAAAAAGTCATAATACAGGTTTTTTTGGGGGGGTTTTTTACAAAAAGGATGGCTAAAAGGAAAAAAGGAAAAAGGAAAAGGTAACAAAAAAACAAAAAACAGCTAGATTCTAAGGCGAATGTAGAAAACTAAAAACAGGAACATGTCAGCATTGGTCCCTGCCAGGAGTCCAACAGATTCTTAAAGCCACTTAGCGAGGTCAAGGTCGAGAGCTTCAAATCTTTTTGTAAGATATTCCAGGAAACAGGAGCGGAATAGGAGAAGGCCCTTTTGCCTAGTTCAGTCCTCATTGAGGGAACACTGCAGGTAATAATGTCCTGAGAGCGCACGCTGTAGCTGCACTCACGCAGAGACATGTAGGAGGAGATGTATGAAGGCAGCAGACCAAGAAGTGATTTAAAGATGAAAATGTACCAGTGAGAGAGTCTGCATGAAGTTAATGATGTCCAGTTAACCAGTGAATACTGGGTGCAATGGTGGGTACGATAATCACAGCCAGTTATGAATCTTAGTGCACCATGATAGACAGCATCCAACATCTGCAGGGTTCTTGTAGGAGCGTTCATGTAAATAATGTCACCATAATCAATTGAGGGAAGGAAAGTCACAGATACAAGGCGTTTTCTAGCATTCAGGGTTAGACAGGATTTGTTTCTGAAAAAGAAACCCAGTTTAACTTTCAGTTTCTTTACCAAGTTTTCCACATGGAGCTTAAAAGAGAGATGTGAGTCGACCAAGATACCCAAATATTTATAGGAATCAACAAACTCAATGGGGACACCCAGAGCCCTGTAAAGAGAGAGTTGCGACACTCCCATAGACTCCCATAGAAAGAATGGAATGCGGAAGTCACGTGGGTCATGAAGCGGCAAAGAGTTCCAAACAGCAGCGGGTTCAGCATTGAACGTAGTTCATTTTCCGTGTTTTTCCGGTAAGTTAATGCAAATACGACACTTTTTCTCCATTGTGAAGCGTTATCTGACTGTTCTGTACCTCAATTTATCAACATTAATACTTCATGTCTCCAGTTTTAGTTAATGAAACATGTTAAATTACTAGTTGTGTTTTAACTGCAGCTGCTCTGCAACATGACGGTTTAAACGAGTCTGTTTCTAATTCAGCATTTTAAAATATCTATTACTGCTTAAATTTTGAAAGGTGGTCTTTTTTAAATTTATGGTAATTCCAGTTACTGAACTCAACTAGAAAGTATTTGGCCTTTTTTTCCTGAGAGATTCATTCAACCTTTATTTAGACAGGTAAGTCCCATTGAGCCTCGAGGACTCATTTACAAGAGAGACCTGATTTAACAAAGAATGATGACAACATGACAACAAGACTGACGTAATTTAGTTAAAGTTATAGATCATTTGTCAAAGACTGCAGCATAAATTGTGACATTATCATTAAAGAAAAACGTGATTGTGGAAATTACTATTATTACTTTTATTATTATTACTATTATTATTATTCAAATTACTTTAACACCATAACCTTCACAAAGTTGGTATTTACAGCAGGACTGTTCATTTACATTAGTTTTATATTATTAGTTTAGTGTTTTGTAATCATGGGTCAAGTTGAGATGAGACTCTTTCAAGACAGAACAAGAAATAAGAATTATTACAAGAATATATCAGCATCAATAAACTGTAGGACAGTAACAAAACAACTTCTTAAACTATCACAGGTACATTGAGATGGAGCTGGAAGTTATTCTTCATGCCAGTTGTCTTCATCTGATCTTTTGTAAAAATATGTCAGAATTTATTTTCCATTGTTAATATTTTTTTTCGCAGGACTGAGTTAATTTTCTTGTCTGTGAGTTTCTTCTGTCCTGCTTATGTATTTTTTGTGTTCTAATTGTTCCTCAGGTTGTTCATCTCTGTTCCCTGACTGCCTGTTGATCCATCCTCCTGGTCCTGTTGATTCATCCTCCTGGTCCTGTTGATTCATCCTCCTGGTCCTGTTGATCCATCCTCCTGGTCCTGTTGATCCTGGATCATCAGATCCTGACTTGTCCCCGTCCTCTGAGGACACATTTTCATCTGTCCCTCATCTCACTCGCCTCATTTCTGTTTCTTCCTCAGTCTCTGAAATTACAACGTCACTGTTAGAATGAAGATTATTGTTCAATAAAAAATATGACATGTCTTATTTAACACTGTTCGTACCAAAGTTTAATTTAGAACAACATGTGTGCTCACTGGTCAGATCACTGGTCAGGTCACTGGTCAGGTCACTGGTCAGGTCACTGGTCAGATCACTGGTCAGTGGAAGTTCTGCTGTTTTTCTCATCTGGTTCTGGTCCATGAACAACTGGTTGAACCTCCTTCAGTCTCACACGTCCTCACTGTGTCTCTGTGAACTGTCCTCTCTCTAAATGTGCCTGTAGAGTGACATTAGTTTATTTTATTTAACATTTCTTTGACAGTTCAACATTTTGAGCCCTGATTGAAAATGTTTGTGCAGATTAAATTTACAGCTCTCACTTTGTGTTGTTGTGATGATGATGGTGGTGGTCCTGCTGACTTCAGATGATGTCATTAATAAACAGTATAAATAGTAGTAAAAGTACTTTATTAAAGCTTGCTTTACATTTTACATATTTTATAATTGTTTGGAAATTTATTTTTGCACAGTTAACACTTATTTTGTCATCTGTTATGATTTTAACTAGAAACAGTTTCATTTAAATTAACATTTTAATCAATGAATTACAATTTTACAATAGTTGTCAGGCTACAATCAACTCAGTTATCAGGTACTTGGTGCCATAAAAAAACGACAAATACAACAATTATATTCAGTCTCTCTTGTAAATGAGTCCTCGTGGCTCAATGGGACGAACCTGTTTAAATAAAGGTTGAATTAATATCTTCTATAGAAATCAAGAATTCATCCAGATGATCTAAGGTAAGCTGGAGCAGATCTGAACTACATGGAGGACAAGGTGGAGCATTATCCTGCAGCGAACATCAGAAACAGCTTTATAACAGGAGTTACTCTGATCTTTTTTAACGTGTGTAACGTTATAAAACACTGACATGGCTATATTGATCATTGTATTGCATATACATTATTTTTTCTAACAAATATGTGTTTGCAGTCTTGTTTCCTTCTAAAATTTAATGATAAATGTATCAGCCGCTTCTAAAAATGCTTTGATAAAATGCATAGTTTGTGAAATAATCAATAATCGGTTCAGTAATCAGTTTGTTACTGCTCAGCAATTACTGAAAGACGTCAGGTAAAGTAAGAAAAGTCGATTTTTGTGTTATGTTGTGCCAGCAGCCGCTCAAACTGACTGACAGCGATGAGCTTTTTGGAACTATGGGGAGCTGCATGAACCACGTGACCGCGTATCGGCGAGTTCAAAGAGTGTCGCAACTCTCTCTTTACAGGGCTCTGGGGACACCATTTGAGGATAAAATCGGAGGAAGAACTGCTGGGACCAACTTCCTATTTGAAAAAAGCATCTCTTTGGTTTTGTCGGCATTTAGGACAAGTTTGAGGCGAAACAAATCAGTTTGGATGATGTTGAATGCAGATTTCAAAAGCTGGAAAGCCTTAGCAACAGTTTTAGCTCGACAATAAACAACTGTGTCATCAGCATAGAAATGTATGGATGCATTAGGGATGTTTTTACCTACATTATGTATGTAGATTGTAAAGAGGGTGGGTCCTAAGACTAAGCCTTGTGGTACACCATTGTTAACTGTTAAATAACTGGAGGAAGTACCATTGTGTTGAACACATTGCCTCCGGTCTGAAAGATGGTTAGAGAACCAACCAATGGTGTGTTCTGAGAAACCAATTTCTGAGAGTTTATGACACAAGATGTTCTGATCCAAAGTGTCAAAAGCTTTAGACAGGTCTAAGAAAAGTGCAGCACAATAATCCTTAGCATCCAGTGCTTCAACAACGTCATTAAGAACCTTCAGTGAAGCAGTGGTTGTGCTGTGTTGTTTCCTGAAACCGGATTGATGGGGAGGTAAGATGTTAAATGAGTCCAGGTAATTTTTGATTTGAGAGTTTATCAGTTTTTCTAGAACCTTGGCTAAAATGCAGAGTTTAGAGATTGGTCGATAGTTGTTCAGTGAGGTGGGGTCACCTCCCTTCAGCAAAGGAAGAACAAAGGCTGTTTTCCAAGTGTCTGGGATGGAGTTTTGTCTTATGGAGAGATTGAAGATATGGATCACAGGGACTGTGATGATATGAGCAGCCAGCCTTAAAAAATAAGGTGGAAGTTCATCTGGACCTGCAGATTTTTTAGGGTCAAGATCTTTTAACAGTTTATTAACCTCACTGACTGAGAATGGAGAAAAAGAGAAGCTGTGATTAACTGAGGATTGACTTGTAATAGGTATTTGATTTGTAGAAGTTTGGTTATTAGGGGAAATGGCTGATTTTCTGTTAGTAACTGTGTCAAATAAAGAACTAGAAGCAACAAAGTGTTTGTTGAAACAGTTCAGGATCTCATGCTTATTTGACACAGGAACAGAGTTAATGAGAGTGAAAGAGTAAGTGGTTGTTTGTCTCATTTGTCTCTGTGTCCATGTGATAGACTGGAGATCTGTCCAGGTGTCCCCCACCTTTCACACGGTGACTGCTGGACATGGGCACCAGTGACCCCCATGACCCGAAAAGGAAGAAGTGGGTAAAAATAATGGATGGATGGACATTGATTCTGTAAGTGTTGGTTGTCTGTGTGGTTTTTAATGTTCAAGTAATTTTAACAACAAGAACGTTGCAACTAAAAAAACTCAAAGTTTGATGCTGAAATAGACATTTCACCTTTAAATAAGTGTGCATTCACACCAGCCCTGTTTAGTCCACTTAATCAAACTCTAGCTCATTTTCCTAGGAAGTCAGGTTCGTTTGGGGAGGTGTGAACGCGCCATCAAACTCTGTCATGGAACAAAAAGGCGAACTCTGGCCCGGACTAAAACCTAGGTCTCGGTCCGGTAGTAGAGAACTCCATCGCGGTTCGATTACAGTGTAAATGTAAACAGACCGAGCCCCGCTCCGCAAGCAAAAAGTGGAGTACAACGCAGGGCAAACAAACACGCATTTCTCTTACCTCATATGGAGCCATCAGCTGCCTTGTGTGAAAAACAACATTCTCCATGGTCTTCTGTCTCATCTTCTGCTCATGCTAAGTCCATTGTTGAAAAATGACAAAATATAACTCCTAAAACTGCTAAAACTTGATGCCACTCCATTTTTGTTTTTATTTTCAGAAGAAGAAGAAGAAGAAGTGTCTTCTTCAGAGGTTTTTGTGTCGTTTCTTTCAGTAGTTCTTGGTGCAGCGCCCCCACAGGCGAGTGGGGGAATAGGTTGGCTCAACTGCACAGTGCAGTGTGAATGCAAACGCACCAGCTCAAATGTAAACAAAATGTCATGAATATTGGTCCCCAACTGAACCGAGTCTACCGGACTATCAGATGTGAAAACAACCTAACTTTGTTGGGTTTTTTTTTCCACAGGATGATATTGTTAAAATTATATCACAGGTAGTCCTTTTTACAGTCCAAAATAACTTAATATTGCTTTTTTTTTTTGGTTTGCCATACTGACTGATTTATTTGTTTGTTTTTGTGGCAATATGTAGGTATCATCATGTTTGTCCAGACAGGTATTGGTGATGTAAGGTTGAAGGAGAGTCTACAGGACCACTTAGCCTCGGGGCCTGCCAGCAGGCTAAGGGGGTCTGAGTGTGGATTAGTATCAGATGTCTGATTGTCAAATGCCAATAAACATTAAACTGGCTCGACACAAACCTTTTTTCTCAACTCGCCAAAAAATAGTTTGAAGAAAAAATAATTGCAGATGTTTTGAACATTATTTAATGATGTGAAATCAGAGAAAGATGTTTCTGGCACACCTAACTGGTGAAACAGAAAATTTATAATTGAGTATCTTATTGAACCAGGCTCTGCTAGGTGCAGCTGGAATAAGATAAATAATGTTGTTCTGTATGATTGCTAAACACGTTTTAGTTCATTCCCAACACGTCTGGTTTTGTTTATCGGTCGGGGATCCACAGTGAACGTGACTCAAGATAACAAATTCAAACATTTGTTCAAACCTGAAAGAAGAAGGGTGAAGGTTGAAGAGGTTTCACTTTGGGAACATGTCTTGATACAATCCTCCTAACACGTAGAACATCAACGGGAAGCACAATCTGCAGAAACGCCGTGAAATTTTACAAATCGTACAAATGTAAAAATATTTTAAAAGATGAGGCCAAGAAAACAAGAAGGAAACACACAACTGAAGAGCACAAACTGAAAACAAACACATTAGACTTCTGTAAAATGCAGCTATGACCTTGTCACAACATATTTGGAGCTGAGGCATCAGGCCAGTGTGACCAGTCCTGCTTCAAACTCTCCACTACAAGCCACCTTGTCAAGACCAATCAAGGACCATCCAGGTTCTAGTTTTTGACCCCGTAGTGGTGTCGTAAATGTAAAAGAGGGTTTATTTGACTGCGAATGAAGGATCAGTGGATAGCTCAGTGTTTGTCTGCACACTCAGCAGATAGCTTCATCTAAATCAAAGGTTATCTTCTTGTAATATGTCTGAACAGAGTTGTTGAATGAACAGCTGCTGTGGCTTTGTTCAGTCCTGATTGTAAATGGACTGAAAAGCTGTTTTGAGCTGAGCCACCGCACCAAAGGTCATCTCTGATTATCAGAACAACTACGACATCCTCTCGCTGCACAAATGAGACAATATGAAAACCAGACTGTCTGTTCTCCAGTCCCACCGTTTTAATGGTGTTGGCATTAATGCAGTATTCTTACAGAAGTGAACACTGTTATCAACATGTCCTTGAGAAGTTATGGAACAGACAAACAGTCTAGTTTTGTTTGACGTTGGTTCGTTCCTTCTCCCCTCTTCATCTATTCGGTTCAATTCAGTTTATTTATATAACACCAAGTCACAACAGAAGTCGTCTCAGGGCACTGAACAGAAACATTCATGTACATAAAAATAATAATTTAACATTATTTATCTGAGGAGCAGACTGCTTTGAATTTAATTTCTTCACAGAACTCTCATCTTGAGCAAGCATGAAGGCGACAGAGGAAAGGAAAAACTTCTTCATGAGGAAGAAACCTTTAGCAGAACCAGGCTAAGGACAAGTGGCCATCTGCTTAGACTGACTGGATTTGGTAGGAACAGATACACAATGGCAGGTCAAGAATCACATGTTAAGAAACATGCATAGAAATAGTATCAAATGAAAACTATTCAATTTTAGCAAATCATTAAAGGAAGTGATGTCAATTTGTCCTCCAGTAGTCTAAGCTTAAGGCAGCATAACAAGCCCACCCTAACTATATGATTTATCAAAAAGGAAAGTCTTAAACCCAGTCTTGAAACTGGACAATGTGTCAGCCTCATGGACAGAAACTGGAAGTTGGTTCTACAAGAGAGGAACCTGATAACTGAAAGATCTTCCTCCCACTCTGCTTTTGGAAACTCTAGGAACCGCAAGTAAACCTGCAGTCTGAGAGCGAAGTGCTCTGTTAGGAAACTATGGAATCATAAGATATGTAATACAAGATGGAGCTAGGTTGTTGAGAGCTTTGTTTGCTTGAAGTAAGATTTTGAATTCAATTCTGGATTTGACAGGGATCCAGTGGAGAGAAGCTCAAACTGGAGAGATATGATCTCTCCTACTAACTCCAGTTAAGACTCTGGCTGCAGCATTTTGGATCAACTGAAGACATTTTAAAGAAGTATTTGGACACCCAGATAATAAACCATTGCAATAGTCCAGTCTAGACATGACAAAAGCATGAACCAGTTTTTCTGCATCATTTCATCATCTGACATGTCTGGTCAATGTTTCTTCGCAGGTGGACGGTCAAACAACACCCTAACATTTATCTGCTGTGTGTATTTGCCTTTTTTCTCCTCAGCTCTCCCAAACAATCTTCAAGGGATCTTAAATTGAGAAACAACAGCAGAAATAATTCAAGTTACTTCAGGACACAAACCAGGAACAAAAAAGAAATCAAAGAAAAGTCTTGTTTGTCACTACCTGGTACCAATCAACTTAATGTC
>NC_056504.1:10269677-10289907 GCF_014905685.2 Nematolebias whitei
CACACACACACACACACACTCAAAACCCAGTAGGGTTTGTTTGTCATATACATGACATTCCACAGAGCTACGTGTGTTTACAACGTCTAAATGAGTGTGGACGTCTGTTCTGTCATTACCAAGCTCCTTGTGGCTGCTGAGTTCCTGGAAAGAGAGCTTCTATGTCCTCACAAAGACATGAGAACCTGCACCACCAAGGTGTTGTGCACACTTTGGACATAAAAGGTTAATACTTCTCGAAAAGAAAAAAGAACCATCCAAAGTAAAATTTCCAGTTACATTTGGTAATGGTTTTGTCGACTGAGGAATCCAAATGAATTCCTTGAAGGAGCGCATCTCTCCTGCTGCCAAAGTTTTAAACAATGATCTTGTGCCATCTCCTGTTTGCTAAAGACTGACTATGTATTGTGAATGACTCTCAGCTACTACCACACCAAGTCTTAGCCACAAATCTGTAAAACTTGTACCTATTTTGTGATGCCTAGCTCAGTCAGCTGTGGCAGCCATCTTGAATCAAGCTGACTTAAAAGTTGTAGATGTATGTCCAAAAATGTGAGGGTTTCATTAAAACTTGTTCGCTGGGCCAATTAGATATTTTGCTAACAGACAAACATACAGGCACAGGCAATAAAATAACTGACTTTTATGACAGCAGTGGATTAAAAAAATGTGCAGCAACCTTGGGACCTAATCAATCAGCAGATTGTCTTTCTGAGACGGTTTGAACTGAATTTCCTCATGCTCTAACTTTGGATTCAGTTTATTTTAATTAGAATCTGTTCAGAAGGAGAAAGGAGCGTTTGCATTCTTCTTCAACTGCAGGGAGACTTTAGATGTTAAACTGTGCCTGAAAAAAGCTGCAACTCAAAAACCTCAAACTGGATCTTTCCTCTCTGCTCCACTCAGTGATGTCCTTACAATGAAAGCAGGTGCATCATGAACCTGGTGTTTGCTGCGACTCATTCATTTTATCACCACCATCAGTGTGTTGTGTGAGGAAACTCTCATGAATGTTTGTGGGCCAAAGTGTGAAGTAAAGGAGACGAGTTGAGTGGCCGTGATGATCTAAGCTGAATGTGGATGTGCTACATGCAACTCTAAAGAACGGGACCAACGCTTTATTGTGGAGGATGTGTTGCTAATGTTTCTTTCCTGACCTGATTAGGAGCTGCTGCATTGTGTTGTATTTCACATCAGTAGAACCTGGCTTTCAGTAGAAGGTTCAAAATATACATGAGAAGGAAGGTTCATGCTCAAATGATGGAATCGTTTGTTGGCCTGAACTGTAACTTCACCAAAATAAACTTTTATTTTTACTGTACCTTTACATAAACTACATGAGTTAGGATGACAGAGAATGTATGATTATGTGATACTGATAACTGCAAGTTCAGATGAGGGAAAGTGAATTTCCCCCCTTTTCTGTTGTGGGGTTTTACATGTACGACACATTAACATGATTTGGTCTTTACCCACTTAACTCCTCTAGGATTAAATGTAAAAAAAACACACAACAGATTTTGCTGTGTCAATTATTTTAAATAAAATCAGAGCCAAAATGGAAAAAATTGTGTGAAAAACTGAGTCCACTAAATAATTTAGTAGCTTGTCTCATTTATAGCTGTGATTAGATGAAGCAGTCATTTTCTGTATGACATGTTTAGTCCCTTACGTTGTTGTGGGGGGATTTTAGCCCACTCTTCTGTACGTTTCTTCAGCTCATTAAGGTTTGCAAACATCTGATCCTTTCCAGTAGTCATAAGGTCCAGCCAAAGATTTTGATACAGCTTGAGGTCTGGACTTGGACTGGAACAGTCCAGCACCTTGATTCCTTCACCCTGTTGTAGATTTGTTTCTGTGTGTGGGTTCACTGTCTTGTTTCAACACGATTCAGCTTGGACCAGGTTTCAGCTTTTATGTCCTCTCATTTGACTGTAGAGTCTTTTGGTCTACAGAGGAGTTCAAGGCTGACTCAGCCATTGCAAGGTACCCAGGTCCAGAACTGCAAGACAAGCCCAGAGCATCAGCCCTCCACCACCGTGCTTGATGGTTGGTATAAGGTTATTAATAATAATAATAATAATAATAATAATAATAATAATAATAATAATAATGAATTTAATTTGTAATGCACTTTTCATTAACAAAAATCTCAAAGTGTTACAAAGTGCAACTAAAATCAGTGATAAAATCACGTGGAGGCAGAATAGGCTTGCTTCAAAAGAAAAGTCTTTAAGCCTTTTTTAAAGTCAAACGATGATTTCGAAGCTTTCAGAACGTCAGGGAGGGAGTTCCAGAGGCGGGGGGCAGCCACACAGAATACCCGATCACCCATGGTCCTTAATTTAGTTTGTGGAAGGTGGAGGAGATGACTGTTCTGTGATTGTAGGGACCGTGTGGATGAATATGGAGCAAGAAGGTCCTTCAGATAATCTGGTGAAGTTCCGTTGAAACACTGATGGGTAATGAGAGCAATTTTGTACTGAATTCTGTAGGTGACAGGAAGCCAATGGAGGTTATGGAGAATGGGTGTAATATGTTCAAATTTACGAGCTCTCAATAAAATCCTGGCTGCACTGTTTTGAATATATTGAAGCTTCTGAAGGTTTATGCGGGGGATTCCAGTAAACAGGGAGTTGCAGTAGTCAAGCTCGGAGGAGACAAAGGCATGGACGAGTTTCTTTCATCAGCAAAAGTGAGAAATGGACAAAGTTTGAAATATTTCAGAGATGGAAGAAACAGGTTTTAAACAGATGCTTAATGTGATTTTCAAATGCAAGATGAGAGTCCATTCTTACTCCAAGATTTGTAACAGAGGTGGAGAGGGGGATGTCTTGTCCAGAAAAGGATATAGTCGTTATAGTTGATGTTTGAACCTGGTGAGGGGTGCCAATCAATATGACCTCAGTTTTGGAGCAGTTAAACTGAAGTAAGTTCTGATTCATCCATGCCCTTATCTCCTCCAGGCAGGTAGTGACGGTAGTGAGTGAAGATGGAGATGACAATGGAGATGATGATGCTTAAGTCCTGATGTAAAGCTGTGTATCGTCAGCATAACAGTGAAAAGTAATGTTGTACTGATTAATAATTTGACCTAAAGGCAGCATGTAGGGGCCCTAGAACTGACCCTTGAGGGACACCACAGGAGACACAGATTGTACTGCCAAACATGGTTGCTGTGCATTATGGGTAAAAATCTCTCTTTTGTCCAAAATAATAATAATAATAATGAATTTAATTTGTAACGCACTTTTCATTAACAAAAATCTCAAAGTGCTAAAAGACAATATTCCATAGGGCGTTTGTGTTATTCAGATGCACCTTTACTAAATCTTACTGCTAATTTCTTCTCTTTTTTTTTTTTTTAAAGAAAGAAGGGTTTCTCCTGCAAATCACCCCCACAGCTTACATTAATTCAATCGTTTTCTAAAAATACTATATCAGGGCTTTTCAACAAAACTGCTCAGGGGGCCATAGTTACTGAAAGCCAGCAGCTCAGGGGCCGGACATCCAGCAATTAGTCATTATGTAAATAAACCAAGTATTACAATGATCTGTTACCTTTTAAATTTATTTATTTTGTTGCACTGAATCATAAATGCAATAAACAGAACCCAAACCCAGATCCCCCCAAAAGTATTATTATTATTATTATTATTTTATTTTTTTTAAATGAACTCATTGGTGGGCCGGACTGAAGTCCCCTGTGAGCCAGAAGTAGACAGCGAGCCGCCAGTTGAATAGCCCTTTACTATATGATCTGAAATATTAAACATTATAAACAAGACTCGCTATGTCTTAGATTGATTGGGGGGAGGCATGGAGTGGGATGGATTGCAATTTTTCTGAGCAGTGCTCAGTCTGACCTTGGGGTAGATTTGCTGAGAAGTGCATTTGATCAGCAGCACCTGGCTGCTACGTTCACTCCCATGGAAGCAGCAAAGGCGGAATGGGTTTTTCCTACACATCATTCACATTTTGAATCCATTTTGTTGTGTAAATAAAGACCAGATCATTGTATAATGCTTTGATGTGTAAACTACAATTAAAAATGAGTGGACTATCCTTTACCAGTGGTTGTGTGTGTGTTTGAGCTTCCCACAGAACAGTGTGTACACGTGATAAATATGAAGCTCCCACATTGCTGATGTAGTGATCTGGATCTCGCTCTCCGTTGTTACCTGTCTTCATCCCAGTGACAGCCTCCTCTGAAGCATGTAAATCTTTATTCTCCAGGTCGGCTGACAACTTGTCAGGCAAATCAGCAACAAAAGGAGAAAGATGTGTTCCTTTAGGAAAACATGAGCTGATAAGCACATGGAGAGTGGAGGGAGATAGAGCCCAGGAGCAGCTGCTTCTCCTGGGGAGCATTAGAACGGGAGTAAAACGGGACGAAGGGAGGGATGCCGAGTCAGATCTGAGATCATCACTCATTCCTCCGGACTCGAGCCTGCAAACGCAGCAGGGTAGAGCCACAAATATAACCTCAGTGCTCACAACAAAGAGGAAGAGATAAACAAGATCTTTTCTGTCTGCATCTGCAGCAAATACCAGAACACATGTGAACAACAGGAACATGCAGACACAGCAACTCTGAATAAATAAAAAATGTTCACAAATAGAACAGAGTTTTAATCTTTGCATGGAAGCAGACGAGAAGGATGTTGCTGAGTTGATGAAACGAGCAAACTGACTTCAGCGGTATGAAAAGTGTGACAGGTAGGGGTGAAAAAAGGATGTAAAATAAGGAAGATGTTAAACAAAACAGATTAATGACAACGTTTTTTTATCATCTGCCCTGAAAACGCCTGCCAATCCGTCACCAACAAGCTGTTATTCTCTACAAAACTTGAAAGAAAAAAACTAAAGAACACAGATCTCGACTCTCAGCCCCCCATGTAATGTTCCCACAGCGCATTGTTGTTATTTCACATTCCACAAAGGTATTGTCCCACATCTGAGCTGAGGTATACACCAGTAAGTGGCGTAATGAGCAGGGGTTGACAGGATTTGACAGAAAAGAATTAATGCTCACAGTCCCTCAGTTGGAGGCAGACGAGGGCCAAAGCTGAGCCCTTTGTGCCCTAACAGCAGGTCCCGGTCACAAGGTCCGAGCACTAAAGCAAACTACTCAAAAGCATCGCCTATGTCTGCAGACTTGCAGGAGTTGTGCTCACGAAATTCAGTTACATTTCTCCGGCTTGGCCTCGTCTAGAATCTATATGTCATCACAAACAGCCATCTGAGTGGGAGCAGCAGAGCCAGGCTGACCTCACACAAACACCGAGTGCAAACTCAAAGATGTGGGCAGGCCTTTGCAAAAATAAAATCAGCTAATCCCATAATGTTTCCAGAGGAGAAAGCCAGAGCAAGGATTAAATTCAAACAGAAACAAATTCAGGCTTATACATCCCAACAGACACGTATAACAACCGGCTGGTCGTTGACGTGACCTGCCAGGGACTGTTTCCACCACAGATCAAAACGTACGCCTACACAGACAAAAGATTATTCCTCTAAACTGCTCGGCTCTCGAGGTGGGAGGCTAAACGAGAACCTGGTGGTGTGGCAGAGGACCAGAGGCGCAGATGAAAAGCTCCGTAGGCTGATAAGGAAGCCAGGCAGACTGGATGATGAGAAACTAGAACCCTGGCTCAGCATGGGCGCTAATAGCTGCGGTCAGCTCCACTGCAGATACTGTGTGAGAAAACAGCAGCGTAACAGCGTACAGCACAGATTCTTATCTTTGACAATGATGCAGTGGTGGCTTGTTATTTTAGAAATTTACTCTTTATATGTTCTTTTAATGTTTGTGTTCTTATTATGTTGGTAAATTATGTGGTTCACTAGTTGGGGACTGTCAAGAAAGGCAGCCACCTGACAAGGGTCTTACTCTTCCTTCAACTTTAATGCTGCCCGAACTGCAATGTGTCCCCCCACAAATGTTTTGTCAAAACAACCAGCTCGGCAACATTATATGTGAAATTACTTTTATTGGCGCTTCGAGTTTCCATGGCGACGTAATTTGCAAACAAAGAGGCCATTTTTCTCATTGAAAAACACTGACAGAACTCTTAACAGCCTCTAGCTGCCACAGTGAAGTCACATGACCTCGAGGGAAGAGGTCTCTGGACTAAACACTGATTAACTTTTGGAGCCATCTTGGTTCAAGATGGCTGCCACAGTATAACTCAGTCATTCTTGGAGATATTCAACTGAAATTTGGTATGGTCGTAGCTGAGAGTGAGCTGTTATACACTCCTGATGCAAATTAAAAATCCAAGATGGCCACCTTAGCTAAAAGGGAAAAAATATGATTACTCAGCCGTTTTAGAAGATATTGAGCTGAAATTTGGTGTGGTGGTGCACAGTGGAGATTTTAGTCTCTTTTGGGGGTGCTGAGCACCCCTAAAATGTAACTCAGCACCCCTAAAAATTAAGAAATCATCATTAGGATTTTGTAAGAAATTCAGTTCTCAAACCTTAGATTCACCAAAATATTGAATCAATTTGGTATAAATGTGGAATAAATTATGACAATCTTAAAAGGGCCAGGAACATCTATAATTTTATTTGCAAGAGTGGATCCTCAATGCGACCTGTCAATCAAACCAGTAGGCATGTCAGCAAATTACCAATCAGCGACCTCAATTTGTCCCGAAGTGAAACTGACGCTTTGCAGCCAGTCAGAGGGATTTCATGGAAAAATCATCAGGAAAAATGGTTAAACGCTGTCAGTGGAGAAGATGCACAACAGACAGCGTTAGTCTGAGCGTTTAGAAGGCCCTACTACAGTTTATTCCATTTCCAAAACCTAAACAGAGTCTGGAAAAATGTCAAATTTGGATAAAGCCCTGTGGTCGACCTCATGAGCAGCTGAACACAACAGTGATGATAAAAAGGAGAGGTTTTGTGTTCTCCAGGAAATTAACTGGTTTGAGATGACTTCTGTTGTGACTTGGCGCTATATAAATAAACTGAATTGAATTAAAGTGAATAGATAGACCAGCAAGGTATGCAGTTATACTCCCATTAAAGAACACAGTATCTAGTTTAGGGTTCATTTTCTTGTTGTGTTTCTTCTGGCAGTACACCCAGCGGTAAACAGAGAAAGTGTAGGTAAATGCTCAAACGCAAAGTTCTGTCTGTGTCAGGAGAGAAAAAAGTTTAATACCGTACTCGCAGCATCTTTACACAAGAGCGACGTGTTTTTTTTGTTGTTTTTTTTTCATTTAGCCTTTATTTATACAGGTAGTCTCATTGAGCCACGAGAACTCATTTTCAAGAGAGACCTGTTTAGGGAGCACATGGTGGGGGTTAAGGGCCTTGCTCATGGGCCCAGAGTGGAGCGAATTGGGGTGGGGGCAAGTGTGGGTGTTTCACCTACCCCACCCACAATTTTTGATGTCGTCGGGGCTGGGGCGTGAACCGGCGATCTTCGGATCACAGGCCCACCTCTCTAACCTCTGCGCCACCACTCCCCTGTGATGCGTTCACAAGCATCAGAACAGCTATTGTGCATTTAAAAGCATAAGAATTATGAAACTTAGAAAGAAACAAACTATAGCTAAACAGAACTTGGCTCAGTAAACAAGACAACTACACATAAACAATGTGGCCTTTCTAACAAGCGATAAACAGAAAGTGCTGCGTCTGGACGATGGTAACTGCAAGTAAATCATTGGTTACGTACTGTAACCCCAGATTCTATGAATATAGGCGTAGCCCTTTAAGACTGTCGCTAGTGGGTTTATCACTAGGCGCACAGCGCAGCACTGAAAACTTTAGTCCATGCCCACCTGCTGTGTGGGCCTCACCCCCGGTCATATAAATTACGGTGAGACCGGGTAATCGGCTCCCAAATAGCTTTTTTTTCAGCCATTAGGAACCAGTGAGGCCCAGAGTAAAGGGCTCGCCTATACTCATAGAATCTGGGGTTACAGTACGTAACCAATGTTCTATTTCATATAGGCTTCGCCCTTTAAGACTGTCGCTAGTGGGTTAAAGGCGAAGCAGGATGTAGTCTATGCCTCATTGGGTCCATTCAGACACAACATGAAGCACTTGCTTGCACAATAAAACATTTCATCACTCAACCTTCTGTGTGTATAATTACGTGCTGCATAATTGCATGCTCCATGTGCAGGAGCGCACCGGAGAAGAATTGTAACAGTGTAACGATGAACAGAGCAGACCAACAGCTCCTCAGGATGAACCGATTAATAACAATAAAATCAGCAGTCATGAACTTGTGACTGATAATAAATATCTCACACTGCGATTGCATGCAAGCAGGTGTGAGCTCAAAAGTGAGGCTCCATGAAACAAATAATCATTCTGTCATAACCCTGAGAACAGAATGGGTCGTGGAGAAAGTAGAAACATCACGTAGATAAAAACAAATAATTAAACATGGTGATGACCAGGCAGCCGCCATACAAATATTCTCCACTGTCATCCCTCCATGCAGAGCCATGGAGGATGAAAACCCTCTGGTGGAATGCGCTGAGATTCTCTGGAGGATCCAGTCCAGATGAACTGTAAACTTCAGAAATAACCTGACACAACCAGCATGAGAAGCGCTGGGTGGATAGAGGACGTCCTGAAGAGCCGTCCCTGTAATGCACAAACAGACGCTGAAAGCGGCGCAGTGCGGCCGTGTGCGCCACGAAACATGAAAAATGTGAGCATGGAACAGAAGGAGGTGAGATGTTGCTTCCTCCTCAGAATTATGAGGAAGAGGATAAAACCCATCCAAGGTTATCACTCTCTATCTGAATGAGCTTGTGATGCTTTTCAGAGCAGGGTTAAAACGCAGTACAGCTGAACTGCCGTCAGCTTGAATTCTGAGACATGAGGGAGCAACAGAGAGAGCAAACAAACAAACACTCACTCTCTTTGCCGACATCAGAACTAACAGCAGGGCTGTTTTAAATGACAGAATTTAAGTGAAACCTTATCTAAAAGCTCAGATTGAGCTTTGATCAGAGCGTGCAGGACCATCATTAGGTCTCACTGTGAAGCTAGTGGACATCTCTGTACACCTTTCAGGAAATGCTTCACCAACGGGTGATTAAGAACTGTTCTGTCACCGAAGTCCTCGTGACAGGAAGAAATAGCTGCAGCATAAGTTTTAATTGTGCTGAACGCGAGATCTCTGTCCATCAGCTGCTACAGAAAGGACAGCATGCCACCTATTGGCCATGAGATGGCCTCCACGTCTTTCTCTGCACTCCAGCGCTGAAAAACTGTCCACTTGATGTGTACAGCGTTGTGGTGGAAGCAGCTCGTGCACCCTGAACGTACGCGCCACATCCTGTGGGAGGCCCATCTTTTCTAAACGGATCTGTTCAGTGGACAGACCCAAAGATACTGACCTATTGCTGGGTAACTCCTGATTGCTCTTCCTGCCTGGAGGAGAGCGCTCCCCCACAGCAGTTCCCACAGCCGACCCGATATCAGTCGCTGCAGATTCGGGAACCTCGTAGCACATATGCATTGGGGAGCTACGAGGATGACTGACGGTTCTTCCTCCCGGACCCAGTCCAGGGTCCGTGATATCGGCAGGACTGGAGAGAACGCATAAAGGAGCATTTTTGGCCACGGGCTGTGAGCGAAGGCGTCCACTCCTAACCGTGGGTCATCTCGTGGGCTCATTGAGAACCATAATTGACACTGGGCGTTCTCCCATGTAGCGGACAGATCCACTGCTGCTCGGCCAAAACTGCTCCAAATACCGAGAAATCAGCTCGGGATGGAGGCTCCAGTCTCTGTGGCGGGGACCGCCCCTCGACATGATATCTGCTCGCTTGTTCAGGAAGCTGGGAATGTACACTGCTCAGTTATAACATATTTTGTATTTTTAAGGTCATTGGGATGTGGAAGTCACCTTCAATCAAGTTGACCCCAAAAAGTTATTCACTTGGAGATGAACATTCGGTCCCAGTGCCTGAGCAAAAATATTAGTGGGGCGGACATTAATTTCCTGAATTACTAACAGCACAGATTTTACAAATTACTTTTTCTGAGATAAAAAAGGAAAATATGTTGCTTACTATTTAAATCATTGTTGTTTGATTTTGTGCTTAAACTTGTCACCTATTTTTCTTCTCCCGAGGGTCGAGGTTGTGTCTCATGCAAAACAGTCCCGTCTAATAAATGAGAGAAATGGACGCCTCCTACACCCACACACCCCCACCCCCCACTTGAAATGGGAGTAATTTGACTGCTTCGGCACATGACTACCAGTAAATTAATTAACACAACACATGGCTGTCAGACACATGAGAGAGTCAGCTGATTGCCAAACACTTGTGCTAATAATTGTTTGGATTTATGAAAGTTTTTTTTCACTTTTATACAGTCGTCCCTCGCTACTTCACGGTTAGACTTTCGCAGACTCACTCTTTCATGGTTTTTCAATGATTGTCAACTTTAATATCACTTACGTGATTGGGACGGTATGAGATAAAATGTTAACAAAAGAATAAATACTTTGAACAGGTGCCTCCATTTTGTAGTTTTCTTTCAATAAGCCTACTGTAGGGCCAGTCAAAGAACTGCACTACCCAGAAGCCCACAGTGAACTACCCAGTAGCCAACAGTAAACTACCCAGAAGCCAACAGTGAACTACCCAGAAGCCAACAGTGCTTCCGGACACTGCTTTCTTGTAGTTTTCTTTCAATAAGCCTACACTCTATCACCAGTCAAAAGAACTAAGTTACCCAGAAGCCAACAGTGCTTCTGGTCGTTGCTTTCTGACGAAATGGAGGGAAAGTTTTGCAACGCAAATCTATGCCATATATTAAGGTCAAGGTCAAGGTCATGGTCAAGGTTTCTTTATTGTCATTCCATCACATGTGGTACATGTGGTTGAACGAAATTGTGTACACAGGGTCCCAGTTACATCCAAAAAAAAAGTATAAATTGTAAAGAAAAACAGTAATAAGATCTAAGATATGAACTAAGAAATATGATAAACTAAGAATACACTGAGCACTAATAGTACAAAAGCAATACGGTGAATAACAGCAGCACGAACATGAGTCTGTGTGAGCAGATGAGTACGAATGAACACAGTAACATGAACTAATCAGCAACATGATGTGATTTTTCACAGTGATTATCCTGATTAGAGATTCATGAGTCTAACAGCTTCTGGGTAGAAGCTGTTCCTCAGTCTAGTGGTTCTACACTTAATGCTCCTCAACCTCCTTCCTGAGGGAAGCGAGGCAAAAAGTGTGTGTGCTGGGTGAGTGGGGTCCTTCATGATGCAGGTGGCCCTCTTCCTGCATCTGGAGGTGTAAATATCTGTGATGGTGAAGAGACTGACACCAACAGACTTCTGTGCAGCCTTCACCACTCTCTGCAAAGCTTTTCTTTCTGCAGCTGTGCAGCCTCCATGCCACACGTTGATGCTGGAACACAGGATGCTCTCCACTGCACACCTGTAGAAGGAGGTGAGGACTGAGCTCACATTAAGCTCACAGAACTGGCAGGAAAGTCGCAAATAATCCTGAAACTCAACTATCCATGCGCATGTCAACCTGCAGTGGGCTTCGTTGCTGCAGGGTAGGTCTGCAGAACCGGAACTGAGCTGCTGTTCTGCAGAGCTGGTGAGTAAGGTTTTGCAGTACTGTACTGTACATATACACATGTTGTTAAAATGATGTAGGTTTAAGAGAAGTTGGGAAGGGTTTATAAAACCTTAATATATATAAATAAATAAAAATACTAAAATAAATTTAACGTTTCTACTTCACGGTTTTTCACCTATCGCAGGCGGTGGGGGTGGAGAGGTGGAATGTACCCCCCCAAAATAATCGAGGCACTACTGTATATAAAAGTGAAGAAATGTTTACTAGGGACTTCTCAGACTGATGAAGCCCTCCGGATAGAGGGTGAAACGTCTATAAAAATAAACTGTCCAGATTACCTGACTGAGAATTATTGGGGTTTGGTTGAACCTGAACCCACAGAAGTGAGTGAAATATGTGCAATCTTTTAAACAACATGTTGTAATAACATGAAGATCAGCTGTTTTTATGCCATTGAACCCTTAGTAGAGTTGTTGTGTTGGACACAGAGTAAATAACGTTTAATGCACAAATATTTTTTAAAGTTAGAAATTATAAAGCCACAGAAATTTACAAGGTTAGGCAGAGAGGGTGGCAGAAATGATCAATTAAAAACTTTCAACACAAAAAAAATCTGTTCTGGTTTAAAAGTTGTCACTTTTTAAATTTTTGCTATTTAGAAAAGTTTAATATAGTTTAGATTCTTTGTCACTTGTCTCAGTCATTTTTTTTATTTATTTTTTTTAGATTTAGCCAAAATACAGTAAAATATGTTGAGTAGGTTCAAGAGAAATTAAAACAATTCTGTAGGCAGCCAATTATTTCCCAAACTATTAGAGCAGCTTTTTATTGAATAAAGGATGTTTTGTCTATTTGTGCAACTCTGACAGGCAGGTGTAGAAGAAGCACAAGTTTTATTTACAAGTTTAAGCTGTAGTTTAAAAATAAAATTGTGATTTTTATCCTGGTTGATGCTTTCATCGTGGGCAGTACATGAGTTTAAGGATTATTTCTGTGAAACCAAGCTGAGCTGGTGATGTTTAGGAGACTGACCTGACCTAATGATGAAAAAACAAAGGATTCTGGGTAAAAACAGACATACTGTACCGCTCCGCTTCATTTTTTTACTGTATCTTTCAAAAAAAAAAAAAAAAAAAAACTTTACATAACATGCTTGAGATGTTTGTAAGATCATTTTTTAGAGAGACAAATAAAAACTGTGGATATAATTAAATAAAGGCATGTGAGGAAAAATAATAAAATAAATCATAATGTGGTTTTGATCCATATTCGCACTGACAAATAAGGGATTGTTGAACAAAAACAGGAAAAGGCAGAAAAGTTGTAAAAGGAAACAATAATCTACTTCAGATTTTCACTCGGATCACGTCCCGCCTCTCTGAGTTCCTGTCTTCCATCTTTCAAGGCTTCAGATCGCCTTGGGTGCACCGACAACACAAACAGTGACGAGCAGCAGAGAAGCACACGCAGCCTCCCACTCACCCCCCATTGCTCCTTGCCCCATTCCACCACACAGATCATTTGAACATTCAAGGAATGTGCCTTTGTGGAAACACTCTCCCCTCTAATTAACAGCATGACAGTTGGATAAAAATAAAAATATGGGATGTTTTTCCATTTCTTCCTCTCTTCTCGATGCTAATTTTCCTAGAAACAGGAGGTAGAATCGTCATCGCAGGATTTGAGAGATCAATCACTGTAATCATATTTATTTAACTGAATTAGCCCCGAGTCGAAGTCACTCAGGGTTAATTTATTTCATTATTTAGAATAATTTCACAACGTTTGCACCATATTTGTGCATCTGTAAATCCAGACCTTCATCTGTTATTAATCACTGGAAAACATTGTCTTGTTTGTCAGGATATTTCCTTTTCCTTTCCACACATCTTTGAATACACATGACTTTAATCATGTCTTTAGATCTTATTTTATTCATCTTCTTTACTTGTGTGCACATCATTTCTCGCAAGAGTGATAAGACAAGTTCACAAAATATCAAAGTTCATGCTCAATAATCCAGGTTAAAAAAATCCAACAAAGTTAATTCAGGTCGTCTAGATGGTTTCTTTTTTTGTTGAAACATTTCATCCAAAGAACTTCATCAGTCTGAGGAGCCACAACAAACTCAGTCCCATAAGCAGCTTACTCACATAGTGGGTCAACCAGCATGGTGATAAGATGGTTTGGGCCAGATCCTTTGGATTCACTTCAGGAGATCTTTCCTGTCAACAGCTATCAGCATCTATAACAACTCTTGAATGAAACCAGGATGATGAGCTACGACAACACTTAATTTCCCTTTGGGATTAATAAAATTTTTTTTGAATTGACTTGAATTTGAATGAATGTTTGGATCAGTTGGATTAATTTGTTGTGGCTCCTCAAACTGATGAAGTCCTTTAGATGACGGACGAAACGTTTCAACAAAAAAAGAAACCAACCAGAGGACCTGACTTAACTTTGTTGTATTTTCTACCTGGATTATTGAGAATGAAATTTGATGTTTTGAACCACTTTGGCCATGGCTGCTTCAGAGGAGTAGACGGGGGAGAGAGAGCAGACTCCAGAAACCATCTTATAACCACAAACCTGGTTGGCTCTCTATGCGAGTAAGCCACTTACGGTACTGAGTTTGTTGTGGCCCCTCGGACTGATGAAGTTCTTTGGATGAAGGATGAAACGTTTCAACAAAAAAAGAAACCATCTTGACCTGACTGAACTTTGTTGAAGCTTCCAAAATGTTTTAACAGACTCAAAACTGAAACAAAAAGGAGAACAGTGTAGGGTTCCTTTAGGTTTTCTGTCGTAACCTCTTTCCCCACAGCTGACTGTCACTGAATCAATCCACCCTTCCACACCTGCACCTTATCCTGATGACTACTCTTCTGGGTAATTCAGGACTTGGCCCTCATTCCTCCGACACTGGAACATTATGATACCTTCTAAAAAAGTTCAGTCAGGTCCTCTGGACGTTGAAAAAAAAAAGGGACCTGACAACTTTTTTACATTTTCTACCTGGATTGTTGAGCATGCAACAGGATATTATGATACCTTCTGGTAACCCAAGTGACAGCCAGTATCTTTTGTAAAGAAAAGACTAATCTTTGTATTTTCCTTGTGTTTCTCCTCCGTGCCTCTTGAAACCTCCTCGCTCCTTGTGACCACGCATATAAACATCTTGGTCCTGCAAAAACCAAACACCAGCCTGGACCAAGCTCAGAGCACCACCGATCTGTCATTTCTCCATTACTCACCTTTCTGGATCAAATCACCGTTTCGCCTTGGGATACTAGAATCTTGTTTCTCCCTCGACTCCAACTCTAATCTGTCCATACTCACTGTCTCCCCATCTTCTCTTTCAGCAATGATTGAACCTCTGCGCCACCACTCCCCTGTGGTGGTGCAGAGGCTAGAGAAGGTGGGCCTGTGATTGGAAGGTCGCTGGTTCAACTCCTCGGACCGACTACATCAAATGCAGGTAGAAAGGGTGAAACACCCACACCTGCCTCCACCCTCATTTGCTCCACTCTGGGCCCTTGAGCAAGGCTCTTAACCCTCATCATCTTCTCTCAAACAGGTCTCTCTTGAAAATGAGTCCTCGTGACTCAATGAGACTACCTGTATAAATAAAGGGTAAATAAATAATAATGATAAAAATATATCTCTGTGTACAACTGTAAATAAAACCACTTACCTATTTTATATGAACCCTTGTCTTCATCAGTCTGATAACTTGGGGTCTTAAAAAAACCATCATGTTAAACAGCACACCAAGTTTAGGTAAAATTAATTAGATTTTTTTTCTTAACTTCGTATTTTTAAATAACAAGAGGAATTCAATGAAAAACTGAGTCAGTTAAGCAGCTGCCTGTATGAAGACGTGAGTGAAGCTATGGTGTGATGGACAGCAGCGATTCCTTCTCACAGGAGTTCACTTCTATACTGAGACCACCTCAGCCCAGGTGATCTTTACCACATCTCATCTACTGGGTACCTGGAACACAAACACAAGCATCCCAGATGTCAAGAAGGGTGGAGTTTACACAAAGGTCAGTGGGAGTTAGCTCTGTAAAAGCCTTGTCACAGTGTAGGACATAAAGTGTCGACATAAAACACCATCCAGAGACTGTTTGGTCTCCAAAACCACTTGGGGTTAAGTTCAGAGACACTGAGCGTGGAGGTCGGCGGGGTGACTTCATCCATATGTGCCTCTGAGAGAGAAGGGGGTGTTGTGTCAGCGTAGAGCAGCTTATTGGACCACTGTGAGACCCATGGGAGCTTCCAGGCACTCAGAGCCCACATGGCTCTGATAGTAAGTTGTGATAACCTCGCTGACCTGTGGGTGTTAGTTCATTAAAGATGATCAGAGGTCAGTCAGAGGTCACACTGGGAGGTCATCACATGTGGAAAGGAAAATATGGTGATGTTTTCATCATTCATCTGTATTTTAGGGTAGTTTATAATCATTATATTAAAATATGATGGTAAAGTTCAATAACTGGAACAGGTCTAGTAAAGAGATTAGCCTCAGTTTGATTAAAACCAGAGTTTTACTCATATCAGTAGTCTCATCATTGTTAATATATGGGTCATTCCACCGAATGGATGCCTTTTACGTCCCCCTGAAATTATATATATAAATACATATAAAAATTAGCTGTGAAATATATTTCCTTATGAAAGAAAATGCCCTGCATGTGATTCAATTGCAAATTTAAGATACATGATAAAGATGATTATGAAAAACTACCAAGAATACTGAAGAAACAGCTTTTGTCACCTGTCCTCACTCTGTAACCTTATATTTTACAATAAAACATAATAAATAAAATCCTAAAGAACTGTTATTTTTTTGGATTTTTTGTATGACTGCTAATCCCATTTATGGTTTACGTATATATTTTTTCAAAATAAATCTATTATATTTTAGTTAAAATACATATTTTAGTTGTGTCCCTTGGTTTTCACTCAGTCCATAACATATTAGCCTGTTTGAAAAATTTGGAACAATCCAGAAGTGACATGGTCAACATGAAGTTTCATCAGTTTGACCTTCTAAAAGTCATGGGAAGACCAAAAGTAAATTATTCCGTGTATTTTTTATGTAAATTAAATCATGTTGTTCAGTCCCGTTATCTGTTGTTCAGTCCCGTTACCTGTTGTTCAGTCCCGTTACCTTTTGTTCAGTCCCGTTACCTGTTGTTCAGTCCCGTTACCTGTTGTTCAGTCCCGTTGCCTGTTGTTCAATCCCGTTACCTGTTGTTCAGTCCTGTTACCTGTTGTTCAGTCCTGTTACATCATGGTATTTTGGAAAAAAAAAAGTAAACTATTTTCTCCAATTTTGTTTGGTCTGTCTTTTACCTAATTGTTTAATACACTACATGATCATAAATGTAATAAACTTTTAATTTTGGTCTCTGTAAATTCATAAATGTGCCTTTGGAAATTTAAGAAAAACACTATTTCTATTTATATGAAGGGACTTTTTGGTAAAAAATAAAAATTAAAAAATAAACTATTTAAGTATCTATTAAACCATTCCATCAAAAATAAAGATCTTATTAGGAATAAACAATTAAATTAGTTGTTATGCTTTAAAATATGCTTTTTGGATGTCACGAGTTTTGGTAAAAGGGCCTGAAAAAAATGCAACCATCTTCGACTTTAAAGCTTAATAAAAATGAAATAAAATCACCTGAGATGGACCAATATCCATTTTGAATAGTTAGATATGTATATTACTAGATCCAGTTTAAAAAAAACGTGAAAAATATATTCAATTTTGGAGAGTTACTACAAGCAAATGGCACCCATTCGGTGGAATGACCCATATATTAAACAGCGTCATAGCCATGCTGCTCTTCAGGCTGACTCTGGGTCAGTGAGAAACCAGGGAACCAGAATAAAATCCCACATTCAGCCGACGTCACAGCCTTCAAGTCTCGGCGAGCTTTCGCAGGCTTGTTACACCAGCGGGGTGGAGTGGGAGCGGGAAAACATTGGATTGCTCACAACTTTCACCAAGTGATGAGTCTGAGAAGCATCTCTGGAACAACAAATACATGTTGTTACATAATGATGACAAGAACTGACATGAACTGTATTTGCCACCTCTGATGCTGCCTGTAAAAATGTTAATTCTCCATGTCAAAGCAATTTCAGATAACGGTTTGCATCTTCCCCAAAGACATAGAAGCAAAAGAGAAACCGTCTGTGCGACTTGCTGCACAGTGGGCAAAGGAAAGAAGCGTCCCCTTGGGTCCCTCCGTGGAAAAGTCCCCATCAGGCAGTAGAGAAGTTGGTTACCAGGGGGTCACAAGCTGCTCTCTGCTTTTATTCCCACAGATCTGCTTTGATTACATCCCAGTTCCCACTGTGTGACCCTATATCCAGTGTAGCTGACTCAGAGTAGCAGGGAGCTGCTGCTCAGGTCTTTCACATCAGGGCAGCCCCGATTTGTCCTGGGAACACTGCACATCTTCAGATTTTTAAAAGGTTACAGCATTCTAAACAATTTTTTATTTAGGTTTGAAGTAGTGAATGTTTTTTTTTTTATGATCTCCTCCATCCTAAACCAGAGGAAGTGAGTCTGAGTCAGATTATGTGTCAGAGTCCACGTCCAAGTTCAGGGACGTTCTAACGCAACGCATCCGGCTGCGCCAGGTATGAGCCAGTGTATGTTTACCGCCACGTCCTGGACATTAACGCGCCACCTCGTTATTGTCCAGAGATGGGTGGGGGTGTTTGCAGCTGGTCACACACCCAGCCCGACAAAAACACACCTCCAGAACCTTCATCACAGGACACGTGCTTACTCACACTTACCCTCAAAGGATGCAGCACTGAACTGAGAAGAATTTGTGGAAGGAACACACACACACACACACACACACACACAACCCAGTGATTTAAAGCTCACCACACTTGGACTTTGACTTAGTGTCCGTACTTTACAGAAGCTGGTCATTGCTTAATAAGTCTGTTACTCAGGGAAACTTCCTGAATTGATGAGTTTTCACTGGAACAGAAGCAGGAAACACTTCCTGTCTTTATCTCTGGAGGTTTTATTATTTCTCAACTGACAAGAATACTGTTAAGCTTTTGTAAACTAGCCCCACCCTTTTTTCCAGTTTTTCCACACCCTTTAATCTCTTATCAGTCATCTTTTGGACATGCCAAAGGGATAATTCAACTCTTTTGATCTTTCTGTGGAAAGTTTACGAACAGTTAATATCTTACCTGTTGAAGATGGTGTTTTGAACAGCATCACTTTTGGAAAAATAGTTTAATTCTGACTGAAATGATGAGCTAGTCAGTGCAGACCACAGACAAAAGTGGATTGCTGCCAATTTAAAACAATTCCAGTCTCAAAATCTTTCTTCTGCTTTCTGCAAACACTAACAAATGAACCTTTACATTACCATCAGTTTGGGATTATACTATTAATCCAGCTGATATGTTATAACATTCCCTTCTGGAAGTGCCTGGAGCTTCACTGGAAGCGCTACAGCTAGCTGCTGCTTCCATTTTTACCTTCAAATAATCACTTGATTTAAATACCAACAAACTGTGAAAGCGACGATGATGTAATGATTTCTACAATAGTTTTGCGTAAATAATTACTAAATTATTTGTTAGCTTGAAGGTGTTTTGAGTCTTGAACTGGCTGTTAGCTCATAACTTCTTCCTGAATTAAACATTGGCCCCAGGCTTGGGTCACACAAAGATCTGTCTACAACAGGTAAGATATCAATTATTCATACCCTTTCAAAACACTCCACTTCAAAAGCTCTGAACTATTGCTTTAAGGCACAAGTAGAAAAACTGATTTTTATGCACCACAGGAGACGGGTCTTATTTTGTGGCAATAACTATAATAATTCCCTAAACAGGTGTGTAGTAATAATGTGATCTTTTTTGTCAGTCTCTTCTGATGGTTCCTTCAGCATCTTTTCCAACGACTCCACGTGGGTTTGCCTGTAACACTGCTAATGGTTAGTCCAGAGAGATTGCTGCTGAAGCCTGAGGCGATAAAAATGTTTCACAGTAATCTTGGCAGTAAATGTGGGCCGGGCCAGTGGTCTCCTGGCTGCTTCAAACTGCCGTTTATAGTGCTCAAATATAAAATGATAAGAATGTTTGTTGAAGAGATGCAGTCTCGCAGGTTGTTGTGTTAGCAAAAAGGACGCCATGCATCAAAGTGATGGAAGATGGCTCGGTGGCTGCCGAGAGAGGAGACGGAGGGAAGATTAACGACGAGTGTCTGAGAACTACAGCGACTCACCTTCAACCCTCTTATATTCAGTTACTCTTGCATCAAGATTTAAAGTCAGTCTGTGGAACTGATGACTCTTTGCCTGTGAGTGTATTTATTTGTACACTCCTCGTGTAAAAGTTACTCACAAACTACATTTACACATTAATAAAGATGTTTTTTAACCTTTATGTATCCAGGTTAGTCTCATTGAGTCACAAGAACTAATTTTCAAGAGAGACCTGTTCTAGACAGACTACACAGAAAGTACACACAACAATAAAAAGCAATTAAAACAAGAAAATAGGATTATAAAAACACTGTTACTGTTAGCAGCATGGTACTGCCAGCAGAGTGGCTCTGTTAGCAGTGTGG
>NC_056504.1:10289917-10385103 GCF_014905685.2 Nematolebias whitei
CCGTAAGCAGCATGGTCCTGTTAGCAGCATGGTCCTGTTAGCAGCATGGTACTGCCAGAGGAGTGGCTCTGTTAGCAGGGTGGTCCCATTAGTAGCACGATCCTGCAGGCGACCAGTGTGAAGCTCCAGCAGGAAATGGTAGATCTGGCCAGCAGTGAAAAACAGCAGGCCGTTGTTGCTGGAGGTTCGAAAACAAACACGGAGCATGTTATGGTCCGACAACTCCGTGGCCTTGAGCTGGACGAAGCCATCACCATAGAAGGAAGCTCCTGATGCCACTTCAGTTTCTATCTGTTTATTGTTTCTATCTGTTTAACTCTTAAGTTCAGCAAAAAGAAACCGGTGCAATATTTCTCAATTCATTTAGTTAAAGTTAGCAAACAGTTCAAACTCTCCCACTGCACATTTAGAGCATCAGCTCCGTGAAATCAAAACGAGAAGTGAAGCTCTTTAAGATTAACAGCTGCTTGTTTTGACAGCTTTGTTTAGCTGAGTAGATATGGTGTTCAGTCAGTGGAGGCCCAGCTGATGCCGGGCGGAGATCACTAAAACTTTACAACCCTTTCAGACAGTCTGAGCACAACTGAGGGCTGTGGAGATGCTGGAAACCTTGATGTGGGTACAGCTAGTACCCAAGTCAGTGCTTCATCACAACAAAGGCACACTTGACTCGGCTGAAAAGGTTGCAAACGTTAATTAGTTTTAAACTGAACAGAAAAACCACACAAGTCGTGACTCTCAGGATTTAGATGCACTGTGGGAGAAGACAGACGGCACAAATGCTTTATGAGCATAAAACGGCCGACACTCATCAGACGAGCTCCACAGATCTGTGATAATGTTTCACATCACCTCCAAATGTGGTTTGGATGCACTTAAGAAAAATGTTTTTGGTTTTTTTTCTGCTTCGTTCATCAAAAACAGACTGATTGTTTAAACAAGACTTTTACATTTCTCACTTATTCCTCATCGTATGAATATCTGTCCCACAACTTTTTACCTTCTCTTATCTATGAAACAGTTTATTTGTAAAATTCAGTCATCTCAGTCCAACTAAATTAATTATTTTGAAGCAGCATCAGACAAACTTCCGTGCTGATTCAGTATAAACAAACGGCACTGTATAAAACAAGACTGCATTATTTTAAATTATTACGTTACGTCTTTACTTTAAAAAGCAGAGGATTCTCAGATTATAGCTCTGAGTTTTTACCAAGTTCCCTCTTTTTTCCTCCAACATTTTACAGCATTTTAAAACGTTTTATTTTGCCTCCATTTTGGGGTAATCAGTAATCTGATTACACATCCCCTACATCTGTTAAACTACAAAGGGTGAAGCCACGTCTTCCTTTCTACAGTACACGATTACCCAGGCATCACTGGATCCTACAAGCTGTGAAAGTCTGCCCAGTGGTCCGGGTCGACGCTGGACGTGCATGATGACTACCTTTGTGTCCAAACGTTTTCATAGGTGGGCCAGAACCGTCTAGATGAAAGGACTAGAAAAATCTGAAAAAAATATAATTACATTAAAGCGTGATTTTTTTGCTCCTCATTTTTAACAACTTCTTGTGCTTTGAAAGTTCATTTTCATCTATTTTTCATAGACAAAAGAAACTCCACCCCCTTTCTTAAAGGGGGTGGAGCTTAAATCACCCCATTTGCACCATGGACAGCCCCAATGGGTCATTGAAGTTCTGATAAACCATCCAGCAGGCAGTCGCTAAAACAGATTCATAGAAGGTTTGAAGGGACACTGATAAAGTTGATAAACTTATATGTCGATGATACCGCTTTATATTATTTTTAAAATGTCCAATTTCTCCCCATTGATCATTTAATCAACTGAAATTATTTTCTTTGAAAACACTTGTTATATTTAGCCAAGTTCTATGAATTATTTTCCAAAATTTTACTTTTTGGTAGGTCAGTGAACGTTTGTTATAGGATAATGCGATTAATTATAACGAAATATTTGTGTTGTACTTAGTTTCGCTCACTTTGAGAAGATTATTTTTATCTTTTTTTGTTGTTGAACCTAAAAGTTATATTAAAAACCTATTTTTTTTACATTCAACCTTTATTTAGAAAGGTTAATGCCACTGAGCCTCGAGGACTAATTTACAAGAGAGACCTGATTCTTAACAAAGAGTGATGACAACAATGGACAACAACGACAACAATAGACAATCATAAAATAGGCATAGGTATACAAATTTAAGTTTCTTTCTTCTTTTTGTTTTTAATATTAAAAAAGTATCACTATTTAATCTAAAAAAGTCTACATCTGCAAAAACCTCTTAAGCCTGTGGGTTAAAATTATACAATTCTTTAATTGTAGCTGAGGGCCACACAAAATCACTCCAAGGACTGCAAATCACCCTCGGCCCACACTTTGGATGCCCCTGCTTTAAAGAAATCAAAGTCCTCAGGTCTGAAATACAACTCTAATTCAACACACTCAACATATATGAGTGACCCAAAGCATGTCTGTCTTAGATCCCGTCTTCACTTCTATAAACATATTTTTAATCAACATATTTTTCTCTATTTAAAGGTATTGATTTATTCAGTGTATTAAAACCATCAAATCAGTCAGACCACAGGCAGGAGACAAGAATACTCACATTACTGATAAGTTCAAAATGAAAAGAATTTGTTTAGTTGACTAACAAGTCACAAAATAATCACTGATTGTGTTTTTTTAATACCATTTTCAATAGTTTCCAGTAAATAACTATTTCAGCACTTGCCTGAATGTAAATGGTGAAAGACTCAGGATGAAGCTGGATCCAGGAAATCTTCTACAAACGTCTCCACATTCTTGAGGTTTCCACAGTGAAAGAGAGCCATCGTGTCTGAAACCTGTATTTTATGAGTACGTTTAGGCTCTAAACTCTGTTTTTATTCCCCACTAAGATCTCAAGTCAACAGAAATGTTCCATTTTAAGAAATATAAAGTGTATGGCGGTAATAAATAAATCAATCAGACATTCTAAAACAAGAGAACCTGAGCAGTGTCCATGGGTTCCCTGCTGCCAAACTAAAGAACTCAGTATCACAAAGGAAACAGATTCTTGCTTCTAAAGGCATCGTTCAAATAATTTGCATAATGTTAGAAGAATTAGAGTATTCGTCCTTAAGATTATGTTTTAAAACTTTACTGTCATTTTCTCAGTCCACAATTATTCAGTCAGAAACACGATCATGTTCCTACAAAAAGTGTCCCAGAATGCACCAGACATGCTAAACATGGCTGCTGCTGCACCTGCCTGTTCCTGCAATTAACCACTGAAATCTTTGTAAACAAGCAAGACTCGAATGTCCCACGTTGCTGAGGGATTTAAAGAGTGAATGTTTGTAGTTTTCTAGATGCTTTTCTAGTTTTCTGGGGACTGGAATTGAACAGGGAATGTACCGGCAAGTAAACTTGAATGTTTTCAGTGCAAGATGTTCAAGAGGACAGAAGTCACAGTGTAAGAATAAAGGGTTGTTGTTGTTGTTAAACTTGTCCCAGACATGCAGTGATGGATCCTGGTGAGTGGAGGGAGCAGTTTTATTCACCACCAGGTGCAGTAGTGGAGCCAAGGGGTGGCCAATGGGGGCTTGCCCATCATAGATTAATCCTTGACCACCCCAGTCATTTGAGGTAAGTAGACATTTAACCAGTATAAAACCTAGAGAGCATAAAAGCTCCTCAAATGATGGGGTGGCTGGTTTTATTATAATATAACCACCATGAATATTATTCATGGTGGTGACCATTTTGGATTTTATTGTAGCAATCCAATTTTCTAATGAACCTTTCTTATGTCGAGGTGCAGCCACACATCAAAATGAATGTTGGTATTGCACTCATTTTCCAAATGATGATGCTCACAACGTGCACGGACAGATGGACGGATGGAGGGGATTTCAAATTCCTCCTCCTCACTCTGTGACAGGGGACAATAACCATATCTTGCTAAACGAATAATGATGTGAATATTTCTAAGTAATGTTTTGATTAAACTTCTGAGAAATATCTAACAGGAGTCGTTTTAAGACCATCACTACTCAAAATAGTCATATTTAAACTTTATTTCTCCAATCTGGAAAGGCTTAAAGAGCTATCTGAAACAGGTAAGATGTTGTCCATACCCATTCCATAAAATCCCACTTTAAAAATATCTGAACTAATATTTTAACAGCTTGGCTACGCAAACATTTTCTGTTTTGTAGATGTTTATTATAAATGTACCTTCTATTATTGCTGCTTTGTCTCCTGCTGCGGGTTGTTGGAGGGGTCAAAACACAGATGTTTAGCACATTTGTGTTTTGTTTGGCTGACTACAGGCTTATTAACTCCCTGCTCTGTGGTGCAGATAAACTGTTGGTGGTTGTGGTGCACATCAAAAGCAAATGAATCGTTTCGGGTATGTTAAGAAATGTCTCGGTTATTTGTGCCAAAAGCAGACGTTTGGGACTGGATTAAGTCTGTTAATCTCAACACAGACCTTATTCTTTAACTGTGTGCGGGGTGCATTCCAAGACAACTTCGTTGTGCTGTATCGTGTCCTTGGATGGAAACAGCCACTCGGAACAGTCTTTTTTTAACTACGTACAGCTTCAGCAGTCTACAGTTGTGACAGAAAGGCTGTGGTTGAAAGAGGAAAAGACTGTGACAAGAACCATTGTAAAACACTTAACTTGCGCTGGCTCAGCACATTTCTGCTCTGAATCTGGCTGATGACTCCTGGATCCAGTTTCTGAAGCCTGTCTTTAACTCTGGTGTGCTTATAGATGTGCCACCACTTTGATGCACTGATGCATAAAGAGCAGGAGGAGAATGAGCCATGCAGCGGTCAGGCAGTAACTCCGTTTGAAAGCAAACCATGTGTTTTAATGTGAGACTTCGCCAGATAGTCAAACAGCATATAGAGTAGGGAGGGACGCGAGTCACTACGTTTTTTTATGTCGTAAACACTGAAGCGACCCACGCAGGGCCTCCCTTCTTCTCTGTTTAGGCTTCAAAACGTTTTTAATCGTTAAATTAATGCCCCAGCATCTTGTAAAAAATGCATTAAGCGCCATGAAATATTACCTTTACTTCTTGGAAACTAGCAATAAATAGTTCTTAAAAGCGTGCTTGGATCTATATCCTCAGTCTGTGATGACTACTTTGTCCAATACCACCTTAAGCCCGAACACCAGGGGGCGTTTTACGTCAAACCCTGAGCAGAAACAGCTCTGTGGCCTCAGCTCAGTCTCAACAAGAAGGAATAAAAACCACCAGCAATGTAAAGCCCCCCCCCCCCCCCCACCCCCCCATCTCTACCTGACCCTGACTGTGACAAACTCACAAACAAAGACACAGATACACACTTTTTAGTGATGTATCAATCTGCCTCTCGCTGGTGGAGTTCTTGGCCTCGTGGTGTGTCATCCCCACATCAGGACGCTTGTGGCTTGAGGAAAGGAACAGAATATACAGACTGGCCCATCTTTAGGGAGTCACTTGTACTGTAAGATTTGGGGTTGGGGGTGGGGTGGGGTGGGGTGGGGGGGGTGCATTAGTCTTTTAAATGAGTGTTCTGCTCATTCTGGGGTGTTTTAATCAAACTGCAGCTCTTGAATATTCAGTACAGTAGTGGAGGGAGGGTGTCATATCCTCAACTGGCCACAAGATGTCGCTGTGGGACACAAACAGCTGTTTATTGAACTGACTGCTTCTGATGTGAGTCCAGTTCTTTTTTCCTCAGTTTTCCTGATATTTGATCAGATTATGGTTTTGTGTCAACTGACTGCACTCTGTCAACACAGTCCGAAATATTGTTTTTCATGCGTTTGTTTTTTTTCCTATGCAAGAAAAATCCAAATTATATATCCAAGTATGTGCTAATAATTAGGATCATATTTTATATTTATAAACTTCCTGCTTGATGAAGTAAGATTTTTTTTTCTGTCCTCCTAAAGTACAAACTGGACAGAAAGTGGAAGAGTATTGTATGAAAACAACAAACCAATAACTTAAAATGTTTCACACAACTCAACAACTAAACACAGAATAAATAAACAAATAAAATATGTATTTGCTCTCAGAGCACCCTGTAAAAATATATGTTTCTTCGTAATAATTATCATAATCATCTTACATATATTTTAGCTCGATGACTGGAACATTTTTGCCACTCTTTTATTCAAACATCGAACTTTTTTTAGCCCATATTGATAAAAAAAATAAAATAAAATACAAATTTTCATTATATCATGGGCTAAGATTCTAATCTCAATATGAGAAAAACTTTAATTAAAACAGGAGGTTTATTGTGTGTTTTAAGTTTTGAAATATCATATTTTTACATCAATATTAACATAAATAAAAATGGTGTTAGTTAAATTATGTGTTAATTTCAATGAAAACATTTAGGTGTGTCACGAGGGGACATTGATGCTCATATACTGGAAACCATGGCAACGTTTCACTAAAGATGGTTTTCTAGAGGCCAAACATGAAGTTCAGTTTTAGACATGCAATAAATAAATCTTACAAACACGTCGCTGCAGTAAAGCTGCTGGTGACAATGGAAAAAATTTTTTAATGATCAATTAATTCAGGGTAAGGAGTAATGCTGAGACTGACAGGAAAAAAAAACGGATATTGAAAGTTTTTATAAAGCAACAGCATTTTAAATGACTGCATAAAAAAATATACTACATTATTTTCTTTGTTGTCCACTTGTGTTTAAATAAAGCCAAAATACTATCCACTTATTTATTTACCAAAGATTCTTACAGGTATTTCATACTCCTAACTATCCTTAAAGTGATGTTTAGTGTGATTGACAGATCGACCTAAATTAAATAATTTTAGCAACTTTTGATCAAACATTTAACCTGCACCTACCAGGGTTTATGGTAAGTAAATTTCAGGTCATAGGAATCTGTTCCTTTAAATTGCGTGCATAATTTCAAAATTTCGATGCTCAGTTTATCTGAGCAGAACAATTTTCTAAGACATTTCATCTGAAAGCTGCATGAGATCAATTTTCTGAGGGCAGTAAATTAGAAAAGTTAAATTCTTTTATCCAGATTCGATGAACTTCTAAACAAGCCATCAACCATGTTAAAACATCACCTCCTGTCAACGACAGAAAAGTAGAAATGACACTTTAATTTGAAGAAAAAGTCTCTACAGAACTGAACTTCTCATCTAAACTGAACACATGTTCAGGAAGTGTCAATCAAGTGACCCGATTTTTCTACAATTCATTTCATTTCAGTTTATCAGTCGCAACAGAAATCATCTTCGGACATTGAACAGAAACATTCACATACTGTATTTAGATATTTAGGAATAAGACGTGTATCTCCTTTTAATGTCATTCCAACAGTTCAGTTAGAACCATGTCAATTTTTATGATTGTCTTCAGTTAATCCAAAATGCTGCTGCCAGAGTCTTAACTGGAGTTAGTGGGAGAGATCATCTCTCTCCAGTTTTAGCTTCTCTCCACTGGCTCCCTGTCAAATCCAAAATAAAATTCAAAATCTTACTTCTAACCTACAAAGCTCTCAACAGCCTAGCTCCATCTTATATTGGAGATCTTGTTGTTCCATATTTTCCTAACTGAGCACTTCGCTCTCAGACTGCAGGTTTACTTGTGGTTCATAGAGTTTCCAAAAGCAAAATGGGAGGAAGATCTTTCAGTTATCAGGCTCCTCTCTTGTGGAACCAACTTCCAGTTTATGTCCATGAGGCTGACACATTGTCCAGTTTTAAAACTAGGCTTAAGACTTTCCTTTTTGAAAAATCCTATAGTTAGGGTTGACTTGTCATGCTGCTATAGGCTTTAGACTACTAGAGGACACACTGACCTCATTTCTTAAAATGAATTGTTACAAATGAATACCAACGTTCATGCTCAATAATCCAGCAGTGTTCAGTCAGGTCATCTGGACGGTTTCTTTTAAAACTGTCTTTAAAATAAAAACCATCTGGATGACCCGACTGAACATTGTTACAAATGAATATTTTCATTTGATATTATTTCTATCTTAACATGTGATTCTTGACCTGCCATTGTGTATCTGTTCCTCCTTCCTGTTCCTCTCAAATCCAGCTGGTTGAAGCAGATGTCGCTTGTTCTGAGCCTGGTTCTGCTAAAGGTTTCTTCCTAACGAGGGAGTTTTTTCTTTCCACTGTCGCCTTCATGCTTGTTCAAGATGAGAGTTCTGTGATGGAGTTAAATTCAAAGCAGTCTGCTCCTCAGATAAATAATGTTATTAACTTACTCCTAAATACAGTTAGGTGAAAACACAAAGAATTCACCTGATGAAATCCAACATTAAACTTTGATGTTAACGTTTTAGACTGTTCCTCAACTCTCGACTCACTTCCGATTTAGTTTCTATCTGTTTCCACGTCCACACTGAGGACAAAACTAAACACAACACCTGGTGATCACAGACACCAATGTTACTGTGAATCTGTGCTGTTTTATAAACTGGGGGAACAGATTCTTATGACCACAAATGTAAGGCTGTCAATACCTCTTTGGGGTTTCAGTGGCGTCCCCAGTGTCTGTCTTTCTTCCTTTTATTTCAAAACACTTTTACAAAAGGCTTCAGGCTGGAGCACCTTCTGGATGGCTCAGCTTTGAGGCTCAACGTATGATGTAGTGATTAGGTCTGTGTGACTTTCCAGACGTGGGATTTAAACAGCCTTAACAACAATAAATAGATCCATGACCGAGCACCACAGATGCCACCTTTGATTTGAGGATGCTGATGGAGAAGTACAGAGAGGGTCAGAAAGAACTCCATTGTGTCTTTGTGGATTTAGAAAAAGCATATGACAGACCGAGAGAGGAGGTGTGGTATGCATGAGGAAATCTGAAGTGGCAGATAAGTATGTTAGACTGGTACAGGACATGTGTGAGGACAGCAGGACAGTGGTGAGATGTGCTGTAAGAGCGACCGGTAACTTCAAGGTGGAGGTGGGAGTTCATCAAGGATCTGCTCTGAGCCCCTTCTTGTTTGCTCTGGTGATGGACCGACTAACAGATGAGGTCAGGCAGGAATCCCCGTGGACTAGATGTTTGCAGATGATATTGTGATCTATGGTGAGAACAGGGAACAGGTGGAAGAGAACTTGGAGAGGTGGAGGTATGCACTTGAAAGAAGAGGAATGAAAGTCAAATTGTAGTAAGACAGAGTACGTGTGTGTGAATGAGAGGGAGGTCTGTGGAACAGTGAGGCTACAAGGAGCAGAGGTCACAAAGGTGCAGGACTTCACGTACTTGGGGTCCACTGTCCATGAAAATGTGGAGTGGGGTAAAGAGGTGAAAGAGACAGTCCAGACAGTTTCAGGAATGATTTGTGATAAAAGGGTGTCAGCAAAGATCAAAGGAAAACTATACAAGAAAGTAGTGAGTCCAGCTATGCTGTATGATCTGGAGACAGAGACACTGACAAAAAAACAGGAGAAAGAACTGGAAGTGGCAGAAGTGAAGATGTTCAGGTTCTCCTTAGGAGTGACAAGGATGGATAAGATTAGAAATGAAATCATCAGAGGTACAGCACAGGTTGAACAACTGGGAGATAAAGTTGAGAGACCAGACTAAGATGGTTTGGACATGTCCAGAGGAGGGACAGTGATAGATGTTAATCACACATTTAATGCATTATGTCATTACTGCTGAGTGCTGGTCTACACTCCTCTCTTGGTTCCAAAGCTCCCTTAATGCAGAATGAGTAATTTATGAAAGTCCAAAGACAATTTAAAGATGACTGATCTTTGCAGTCACTTTTGAGGGACTATTTTGTGAAGGCGCCTCCATTCTCACCCACTCAGCATGTAAATGATGGAGCCTCTTCAGCTGAGTCCTCCACATCAGCCAGGTGTACATCGAGAGCTTTTACTTTCTTTGAATTATGTGACTAGATTTGCTACAGTTCGATTCACAGAAGCATTTTTCTGCTCATTAAGTGTTCATTTGCAAAAACGACTGTTAATCAAAAGATGAATTCTTTCCAACCCAATGGCAACCTGTTGGGTTGGAGAGATCTAATAAACCAGCTGTTTATAAAGCTGCCAGATTTCTAAGTGGCCTCAAGCGGCACAGCTGTCTGCAACAGCTCACTTCTTTTTACAACCAAGAATATATCCTTTAAAAACATGGAAGCCAAAAAAAGTGATCCTGAAACTGTTCAACAATTAGAACAAGAGGTGGAGGCTACCGGGCACGCAGCCTCTCTTATGTTGGATAAAATAATGCTGCAACTTAACTAAACATATCTTACAGAAGCAGCAGCAAAGAAATATAGTTTTTCACAAGTGAAGGCGCTAACAAAAGAATTGCAAGCTGTAGCATTGTTATATAGACAGAAAGAAATCAAAACTATCATCTGCACCAAAATCTCTACCGGTAACTCCCACTGTGCAGCTTCTGACCTCCACCTGTGAGTTCCTGTTTATGCGGAGGCAAGGCAAGCGTTAGCACTGCAGCACGGCTAGCCACTACAGAAAGTGTGTGTTATCCCAATGCTAACAAGAAGGACCTCAGAGAAGCAATTACTGCTGCCAATCAACCTGAGGAGGGTCAAAGTCATTTCCACACAATTTGGAGTTTGACATTTAACAGCAAGGAAGAATCTTTGAGGGAGAAAAGACGTAAGACAGCTGCCAATCTTCTCCGGAGTGAACGTCAAAGGAAATATACGTCACAGTCAGACTGTGCAATGCTGAAACTGCAACAATTAAAATTAGAATAAAAAACTGAAGAGCTCTAGAAACTCCACAGTTAGTTGGTTAAATGTTATGAAAGTTGCATCTGATTGAACTGCAAGACTTCTGAAACAATGTCCTTTGGACAGATGAGACCAAAGTGAAGATTTTTACCAATAATGCACGAGGTCCATGTTTGAAGAAAACCATAGAGAGATCAGCACAAACATCTCATACCAACTGTCAGGCACAGTGGTGGAGGGCTGATGATCTGGGCTTGTTCTGCAGCCACAGAACCTGAGCACCTTCCAGTCACTGAGGCGACCGTAAGCTCCTCTGTAGACCCAAGAGCTGATCATCTGCTCAGCAGCCGAAGCTTGGACTAAACCGGTTCACGATGAAACACAACAAAATAAAAAAATACAAGTCTAGTCCAAGTTCTGACCTGAAACTGATCAAAACTCTGTGGTGGGACCTTAACGCTGTTTACAAGCAAATGGATGCAAACTTCAATGAACTGAAGGAATACTACTTCTACTTCCTCAGACGGCTGAGGCGAGCTGGTCTGGGAAGCTCAGTCCTCACCTCCTTCTACAGGTGTGCAGTGGAGAGCATCCTGTGCTCGAGCATCAATGTGTGGCATGGAGGCTGCACAGCTGCAGAAAGAAAAGCTTTGCAGAGAGTGGTGAAGGCTACACAGAAATCTGTTGGAATCAGCCTCCCCACCATCACAGACATCTACACCTCCAGATGCAGGAAGAGGGCCACCTGCATCATGAAGGACCCCACCCACCCAGCACACACACTTTTTGCCCCACTCCCCTCAGGAAGGAGGTTAAGGAGCATTAAGTGTAGAACCACTAGACTGAGGAACAGCTTCTACCCTGAGGCTGTTAGACTCATGAATCTCTAACTAGAATAATCACTGTGAAAAACCATATCATGTTGCTGCTGATCTGTTTCATGTTGCTGCTGATCTGTTTCAATGTTGATGTGTTCATGCGTGCACATCTGCTCACAGACTCATGTTCATGTTTGTGCTGATGTTCAATGTTTTATGTTATGAGTGCTTAGTGTATATTTAGTTGATGTTTTTCTTAGTTCATATCTTAGATGTTATTACTGTTTTTCTTAGACATTTTATTGTTGGATGTAACTGGGACCCTGTGTACATAATTTCGCTCCACCACATGTACCACATGAGGTGCGAATGACAATAAAGAAACTCTGACTCTGACTCTGAATGTAAAGAAGAGTGGGCCAGAGACTGAGCCCTGCAGCAAACTGAGTTATTGCTGCTAATGCTGGTCCTTGTAGAAGAAGCAGCTGAGTCATGGACTGGCTTTAGTTTTTCCAACAAACTTTTCCATTTTGGATTTGTTTTTGTTTAATAAATAAGAAATCTGTTGAGTGTTAATAAAGTTGGAACATGGTAAACACAAAATCATATCTAATATACCCTGATTTAGTTTTTATGCTTGTATGTGTTAGTGTACAGCAGTTTGGCCAACGGTGTTGTTTTAAAGTGCTTTATAAATAAAGTTGTATTGTATTGTATTGATATGTAACCATGGAGTTTAAAGAGACTGGATGTCACATGACAGTCTGCGTACTGGAGCAAAGCCAGTTTGTGAATGTTTACAAAACCATAACAATACATTTGATGCTAAATTATTAACCAGTTAACTTCAGTTATACAATGTTGCCTCAGTTCTGTCAACAAAATATGACATATGCATGGAGCAGATTATTTATTTATAAATGCATCAGGACCATTGGGCGTGTCTGGAAGTTAAAGTGAATGTATTTTTAGATATTACTTCATGAATGTGTCTGATCCCTTTCGGCTTTTTTTCTACAATGCATGCACGACTTGTATTTTGTTTATTACCCTGGAAAGATATAAATAGTAATCAAAAGATGTTGACTAAAAACCATTATTAATCTTATTTCATAACTGTATATGGACGACTTCCTTATGTTTGTGTTTAAAAATAATTTACGTCCTTGTTTCTTAAACATTTTATTTGATTAATAAAGTGTCTTTGCTCCTTTGGTATGTTGCCAAAGTAAAACTCATCCTCTCGTCTCAAGCTTCACAGCAACTTCAGAGCATCAATATTTAACCTGACATTGTCAAATCTAAAAACAGAAAGGATGCTGAAGGGAAGGCAGAGCTTTGAAGCATGTTTGCTGGTAGACCTGCGTCGAACATTACAGACTGCCTCTCTGAGTTTGTTGACAACACAGGCATGCAGCGCGGAGACTGCACACACACACACACACACACACACACACATTACAGTAATTACTGACTCTTGATTGCTTGGGAACTAATGAGATGTGGTGACGTGATGAATGAAAAGGGGCTGGAGGACTGTTTTGCATATGTGATGAATTAGTTTTCCTCTCTTTATTTGCTGCTGACAAAACATCCTGAGGAGGGTAAAAGAAGGACCACTTGCCATGTATAAGCAGTTACTGACATTATTATGGCTTTTACTTCAGATCAAACTCATGAGTTAATTCAATTAGTTCAGTTCAAAGTTTCAGAATGTCTGATTCTGTAATTGTTCACCTTAAATTCCCGAGCCACAGAAATCTGGATCAGTCCGATATATGAAAAGACCATATGCTGGTGAAGACTCTCCATCATCCAGGCCATGATCAATAATAATTTTAAAAAAGTTAAAAAAAAAGAACTTCTATTCCTAGGCTGTAATGTCGCTGTCGCTCTCTCTCTCTCTCTCTCTCTCGCATAATAATTTATATATATATATATATATATATATATATATATATATATACACACACTTTTTTTTAAATTCAGGCTTTATTTAAACAGGTTAGTCTCATTGAGCCTCTTTTAATCAAAGAATTATGACAACAGTCTCATAAAAGTATACACATTGAGACGAATAAAAGAAAATGCTATTTAAAAGAAATTGTAACAAAAACAGCCAGATTGTAAGGCCGTGTAGAAAACTAAAAACAGGAACATGTGTGCATGGGTTTTTGCCATGAACAACTTCTTCTTCTTCTTCTGTGAGGTTTAATGGCAGCTTACATCCCTCAAGGTGTATTACCACCTGCCATGACCTTAGCAGATGTTTGAATCCACTTAGAGAGGTCAAGGTCGAGAGCTTCAGATCTTTTTTTCAAGATATTCCAGGAAACAGGAGCGGAGTAGGAGAAGACCCTTTTGCCTATCCAACAATTTTCAGTCAGGTCATCTGGACAGTTTATTTTTTTTATTTTTTCTGAAATGTTTCACCTTCCATCCAGAAGGCTTCATCAGTCAAGGAAACCCACAACACAAAACTTATTCTTCCCCCAAACAGCTTACTCCAAATTGGAACAAACCAGTTATGTTGGTGCTAAGATGGTGTCTTTGGCACGCCCCCTCCTCTTGTGCCGGCCCTCTTCCTCGTCGACGGTCTTGACAAACTGGTTCAAAACCAAAAAAGTTCATGCTCAATAATCCAGGTATACAATCCAACAATTTTTAGTCAGGTCATCTGGACAGTTTCTTTTTTTTTTCTGAAACGTTTCACTTCTTTTTTGTGCAGAGGGGCCAGAAATTCAGCTGAAATTAAACTATTAAGCCAAAAGTCATTAAATATCAGGTCATGTATCAGGACAGCCAATTAAATGTAACGTGCCAATATGCTATAATTTATACTTTAGGCTTTAATAAATATCTTTTAAAGTAAATTACAACAGATTTTAAATGTAACCTTCAGCTGATTTCTTTAATGAGTCATAATTATGAAGGTTCTTTGGTTACTATGTTTGAATAAGGTTATTGCAATTTGAATCTTTTTTTGTGTGAAAAGAATCTTTTGCTGAATGAAACTCTCTCTGTGACTGAAGGTCAGCATTTCTAACACACGTGCAAGATGTGTTGTAAATTTTGTGGGATTTGATTTGTTTGAAAAATGGCACTTTGGTTTTGCCCACGCTTAGCTTACCAAGAGACCAGAATTAATTCAAGTCAATTCTGTTGTTTTATACAGCAACAATTCACAACAAAACTCTTCTCATGGCACTGCACAAAATTCACATAATTTATAAAATGTACGTTAGTTAAATTGATCTATCGACAAAGTGCCAGCAGGTTTAGTTGAAGCTTCCTTTTCTTGAACTCTTCTATTTTAAACATCATGCTGGCGACAGTGGAAATAAAAAAAAATCCCTTTAAACAGGAAGAAACTCCTGCAGAACCAGACTGAGGATGAGCAGACATCTGCTCGACTAGCTGGGGTTAGAGGGACAGGAAAGCAATGTAGACAAATACAGACTGGCTGAGCCACGTGTACCTTCTATAGGAAGAAAGACAAATAAAAACACGTTAATGATAAAAACTAATTGCAAATACAAACAGGAACAGTAGAGTGATGAGATGTAGTCAGTTTGTACTCCAGCAGTCTGTGTCTATAGCAGCATAACTAAGGGATAGCTCAAGAAACCTAAGCTATCTTTAACTGATTTATCAAAAACAGAAAAAACTGTAGCAGCAGCAACAGCAGCAACAACAACAACAACAACAACAACAACAAAGACAGTGTCAGCCTCATGGACAGAAACTAGAAGTGGACTCCACAAGAGAGCAGTCTGATAACTGAAAACTGCCTCCCATTCTGAAATGATGATGATCATCAAAATATAATCTCATCAGAACACTAGCAGCAGCATTTTAGATCAACTAAATACTTCTTAAATAGTTTTTGGACACCCAGACAATAAAGAATTACACTAGTCCATCCTAGATGTCATAAATGCACAGACCAGTACATTTACCACTTGTATCGTTTTGGGACAGGATGTTTCTACACTGAACAAACATATTAACACAACACTTTTGTTTTTGCTCCCATTTTTCATGAGCTGAACTCAACGATCTAAAACTTTTTCTATGTGCAAAAGAGTTTATGTTCAAATATTGTTCACAAATTTGTGAATTTGTGTTCACAAGTTTTGAGGGAGCATGCAATTTGTATGCCAACTGCAGGAATGTTCAGAGAATTTGGCAGGACATCCAACAGGCCTCACAACCGCAGACCATGTGTAACCACACCAGCCAGGACCTCCATCAACAGCCAGCATCTTCACCTACAAGATCGTCTGAGACTAGCCCACCCAGACAGATGCTGCAACAATTAGTTTGCATAATGAAACAATTTCTGCACAAACTGTCAGAAACCGTCTCAGGGAAGTTCATCAGCATGTTCGTCGTCCTCATTGGGGTCTCCACCTGACATAAGTTTGTTGTCGTAACCGACTTGAGTGCGCAAATGCTCACATTTGATAGTGTATGGTACGTTGGAGAGATGTTCTCTTCATGGATGAATCCTGGATTTCACTGTACAGAGCAGAGGGCAGACTGTGAGTATGGTGCCGTGTGTGTGATGTGAACATTGTGGTGGCAGTGGGGTTATGGTATGGGCAGGTGTACAAGTATGTTATGGACAACAAACACAGGTGTATTTTATTCAATTCAATTCAAATTACAACAAAGTTGTCTCAGGGCACTTTACAGGAACATTCACAAACATAAAAGCCAATTAGTAAAGTTCTCTATCTAAGGAATCCAGCAGACAAGTTGAATCTTGACTTCGTTGCAGTCTCCCATCCTGAGCAAGCACAGTGGCAACAGTGGAAAGAAAAAACTCCCTTTTAAAAGGAAGAAACTTCCAGCAGAACCAGGTTCAAGACAAGCGGCCATCTGCTTTGACCGGCTGGTTTGAGAGGACAGGAAGGAGAGACAGACGAACACATAATGGTATTATTGATGGCATTTTGAATGCACAAAGATACTATGAAGAGATCCTGAGGTTCATTGTTGTGTCATTCATCTACGACCATCCCCTCATGTTGCAGCATGATAATGCACGACCCCATGTTGCAAGGATCTTTACACAACTCATGGAAGCTGAAAACATCCCAGTTCTTGCACAGCCAGCAGACAAGTCACCCACTGAGCGTGTTTGGGACACTCTGGAACGGCATGTATGACAGCGTTCCAGTTCCTGACAATATCTAGGAACTTCACAGCCAAGAGTAGTAGACCAACATTACAGCTACTGACTAGTTTCTGATCCCCTTGGACCCCCCACAATACAGTAAACTGAACATTTGAGAGTGGCCAATTATTTTTCCCCCCCGTTTCCCCCCCACTCACCCAGCACACACACTTTTTGCCCCGCTATCCTTAGGAAAGAGGTTAAGGAGCATTAAGTGTAGAACCACTAGACTGAGGAACAGCTTCTACCCTGAGGCTGTTAGACTCATGAATCTCTAACCAGAATAATCACTGTGAAAAATCACATCATGGTGCTGCTGCTCTGTTTCATGTTGCTGCTGATCTGTATCATGTTGCTGTTGATCTGTATCATGTTGATGCTGATCTGTTTCATGTTGCTGCTGATCTGTTTCATGTTGCTGCTGATCTGTTTCATGTTGCTGCTAATCTGTATCATGTTGCTGTTGATCTGTATCATGTTGCTGCTAATCTGTATCATGTTGCTGCTGATCTGTTTCATGTTGCTGCTGATCTGTATCATGTTGCTGTTGATATGTGTCATGGTGCTGCTGATCTGTTTCATGTTGCTGCTGATCTGTTTCATGTTGCTGCTGATCTGTACCATGTTGCTGTTGATCTGTATCATGTTGCTGCTGATCAGTTTCATGTTGCTGCTGATCTGTATCATGTTGCCATTGATCTGTATCATGTTGCTGCTGATCTGTTTCATGTTTCTGCTGATCTGTTTCAGGTTGCTGCTGATCTGTATCATGTTGCTGTTGATCTGTTTCATGTTGCTGCTGATCTGTTTCATGTTGCTGTTGATCTGTTTCATGTTGCTACTGATCTGTTTCATGTTGCTGCTGATCTGTTTCATGTTGCTGTTGATCTGTTTCATGTTGATGTGTTCATGTGTGTGTAGTGAACTAAGCCTGAGGTCAAATCCTGACCTTAAGGACCTTATGGGACAGAAACTGTCATTTCATTGATTTGAATCCAGAAATACAGGTTGACCCATCCTGAGACTTTCTTTCTTGAATTAATCAAGTGAAAGAACACTCTCTTTTCTATTATCATTACTATTTTACAAATGTTTGATAATCAAAGTGTTTTTAGTTCAAACCATTTTTAGATGTTGTAGTGAACTAATCATTTTTAATTAACTGTGAAACAGTAATAATGATTTTAATCCTCATGCAAAGTATAAATCATGTTAAGGTCTGTTACAGAGTAATTATGCATTTTCTGATTTTCTGTCTTTGAATGAGCAGTGTAAGTTGGTCCAAGGTTGGAGTCAAACGCAAAACAAGTTGTTGGAACGAACTGTCATGTTTTTAGAATCCTCTCAGACGTAAATATGGAGGCTGGCACCTGTTTTCCCCCAACTCGTCTAAATATTCCTCTCGTCTGTCTGAAAAACATTTTCAATCTGTTCCATAACATTCTTGCTGTTTTTCTAACTCCTAGTGACCTCTTACGTCACAAAAACACACCCCTGTCTGGTTGAAACGACCAATCAGGAAACTCCCAAGTGAACCGGAAATAGAGCCCTTTAAATGTCGGTACTTCCTAGTTCAACCCAGTCGCTTCAGGCTCCGGCTTCAGTCGTTGCAGCTCTAGTGCTGGGAAACAGGAAAATCCCGACATGATCCAGAGCTCTTCCGAGTATTGGGGATTATGACATCTTCCACCTCTGAGTGGAACTCTGACGGACTCACCACTCATGTGAAGTCCACTCGTGAGGTGAACCTGTGTCGGACGGAATACCGTCACTACTTCGGACGATTCACAGCTGTTCCTACGGAGACGCTGAAAGGGTGCGTTAAATGGAACTTCGTACCAGGGAGACATCTCCAGGTAAAAGAGTTGATTTATACCACCTAAGTGTACTGGGGAAGAAGCTGGGAAAAACCCGGAGAGTGCCGTTCTGATGCCGACAAACAAATTCCCTCACCCATCTCCCTCCATCTAAACTTCATCTTTCCATCTTTAAACTTTTCTATCTGCTAGCAAATTAATTCAGATATTTTTCAGAAATGTCTATGGTTAATCAAAATTGTACAGCTTGCTAAATTAAGCCATGTTGTTATTTTTCAATTTTTGCCAATTAATGTAAATGTGTGATGTGTTAAACTTGATTCTGTTAATAAATGACCACGTTCATTTTGATGGGTCAAAGATAATTAACGTTTCTGTCCACATTTTATTAAATTCAATGCACGTTATTACTCAGTCCAGAAAAATGAAAGAATCCGTTTAATTTATGAATATATGACAGCATATGTTCATCTACATGTGCTCATCTGCTCACAGACTCATGATCATGTTCGTGCTGCTGTTCAACGTAACGTTTTATGCTATTAGTGCTTAGTGTATATTTAGTTGATGTTTTTCCAAGTTCATATCTTAGATCTTATTACTGTTTTTCTTTTACATTTTTATTGTTGGATGTAACTGGGACCCTGTGTACATAATTTCATTCCACCACATGTACCACATGAGGTGGAACGACAATAGAGAATCTCTGACTCGGATTGTGGTCAGCCTAAGGCACACCTGTGTGCTGTCTAATCAGCATCTTGATATGCCACGCCTGTGCGATGGATGGATTATCTCAGTGAAGGAGAAGTGTTCGTTCACTAACAGAGATTTACACAAATATATGAACAATATTTGAAAAGAAAAAGTCTGAGATCTTTGAGTTCAGCTCATGAAAAATGGGAGCAAAAAACATGTGTTTATATTTTTGTTCAGTGTAATTTTAGTGATATTGTTCAGGTGGAAAAAAGACGTCTTGCTAACATTTGCATTGCGGGGGTTAAATGATATATTCTGATTTTTTAAAAATAGCCCCAAGATTTGTTGAACAGTTAAACCAAATAAAATCCTACAAACATAAACACACAAACCCACACAACTACTGACAACTGTCCCTCCAAGCTTTTATGCACCAGGTTTTGCTTGGAGGCGTTTATATAAAAAGTTTTAGGTCCTTTGTCTTAAAATCTCGTATTTGTTTAAGAACAAAATTCTTCCCTCACTGAAAGACAAGTGAAACAATTTTTAAGTTTTTTGACAAGTTTAACATAAAAAGTTTTTTTTCCCCTCTAAAATAAACCAAAAAAAACGTAGATTCCCAAAAAAGGAAGGAAGATAGAAAGTTCTAGAATTCGGTAGGTAGGTAGGTAGTTCTAGAATGAATTAAGTAATTAAGTAGGTAGGTCAATAGATCGATAGTTCTAGAACGGTGCTGCTCGGTGTGGCTGCATGGAGCAGTTCTGTTACTTTCATTCTGGGATATTGCTTTTGGAAACTTTAATTCTTTTTTTTTCTGGATGTAAATTGCATTTTTCAGATGATTATTTCCTCTGGTATAAGAAGCTGTGCAGCTGGAAGGATTTTTACTGAAGCCTTTTTACTTTGGGGCATTTGTTATGATGTGTAACCATGGCAACAAGGTGTTTTCTTAACAACCAGGAGCAGCTAATTAACATCTTAAATCCCAAATATCTCAACTACAGCACCTAATCCCAAAAGCGTTGAAAAGGAGGCGTCGTGGATGAATTCCCGTCAACCTGGCAGCGATGCTCGAGTACCTGACTGGTGAGATCCTGGAGCTGGTGCAAACTCAGCTTGTGACAACAAAAGGACCAGGGTCATCCCCCGGCACCTTCAGCAGTCTGTCCATGGCGACGAGGAGCTTGGCAGACTCCTGGAGGAGAGACCATTGCACAGGGAGGAATTCTGCTCGGCATTCGGTCAGTCCTGCTGCCCAGGAGGACTGAGAGGCCCACTGGTTCTGACAGCAAGCTGGATCTGGGTGGTCGGATCAGTATCTGTGGCCAAATTCTTCGGATACGCTGCAGGAGATCCTTCCTGCCCACAGCTATCAGCATCTATAACAACTCTTGAATGAAACCAGGATGATGAGCTACAACAAAACTTAATTTCCCTCTGGGATTAATAAAGTATTTTTGAATTTGATAGGACTTATTTAGAAACAGAGTCTGATTTGGGGATGTCTTTGACGTCTTTTGCTCAATATTTAGCACTTTTTTTCAAATATAAAACAAACCAACAAAACAACGAACACGCAGACACTTCATTGTTTTAGTGACATTGATTTTAAAAAATGGACACTGAATGAAATTCCATTTTAGCAGCCGGAGTACATTCCCCCCACTGCACCTCTCTGGCTTTAGAAGGTCATGGCCAGCCGAGCATGAGACAGATCCAGTATTAGGACAAAGAATAGCTGCTACATGACAGCACTGGAAGCCCCAACAGGCTGAGCTCCTGGCTGAGGAGTCATTAGAAATTTGGAAGCTTCTTTTTCTCCGACACAAAAGCTCGTTTGTAATCCTTGTGAGCACAAAGCCAAAAATAACACCACGCTCTCCGCTTTCGTATTTATGGATGCAGGAACGCTCGTCTGCTTCGGTCAGCTTGAGTAAGGAGCCTGTTGCTTCAGTGTTTCCATGGCAATGAAGCAGAAGATCTATAGGGTCAGAGACTACAGCAGTTGGAGGCTGGGGGGGGGGCTGACCCAGCAGGCTGACAGCCTGCCGGGCTGCAGTCATGTTGTTATTAGGCATTTCATTACTGTTGCATCCCTCTGCCTGGTGCTGACGTGATGAACTATCCCCAGAACAAGGCTGTTCATCATGTTTCAGGTGGCACAAACTATAAAACGTGGCTGCTTTTGAATTTGGTGATGAAGGGTGAACGGTGTCCTGATGAAGAGGGAGATATTTAAAGAGAGGGGAGGAGTGTTTCAGTGCTCCGAACAGGATTCTATCCATTATTTAGGAGCTGCATGGTTCTCCTCCTGCAAGAACGCAGCAGGATGCAAGCATCTGTCTCTGTGGAAGCTGCTTAAACCCACAGCAAGGCATCGTTTTACATGGGAAAAATATTAAGATAACAATAATTGTCTATCATCTAAAGTCTTATACTTGAGTATTCATGGGGTATTTGATTTAAACAAACCATTTTTGGTGTATCTTCATCTACAGTCCTGTTTTTCTTTCTGGAGCAGCTGCATAAACGTGACCATGTAAGAGCTTTTTCAGATGTTTGAATCAAAAGGAGTTGAATGACTGGAAGCTGCTTGAACTGCAGAGAAACTGGGCCAGAACAGCTCTGATGTGGAGCTGCTTGATCACTGACGCTTTATCTCCGTTTCCCATTTCCTCCCAGGAGCGGCGCAGATTGTGTCCACGGGGTAATCCAGGATGCACACTTTTTAAAACATATCGTATTAAGTACCTTAGCATATGCTGCAGCAAAGGGAAGTCGTGTAAAAAAATAAAGGCCCTGGCATTCCTTTAAGACGGAGGTGGGCAACTTTTTTTTTTTTGTTCCAAAGGGCCATATCAAGATGTTTGAAGCAATCGAAGGGCTGCATAGAGAATCAGACTTTATGACAGATAATCTAATATTCTGTCAGGCTTTTTCTTGTTGTAGCATACTTAGCATGCTTTATAAAAGCATCTTTCCAAAATACTTTAAGGAATATAAGACATGTTCTGTAAAATGGCTCTTGTGACATTATATTAACTTAATATGTTATACACATTAGCAGGAATATGCAAAGCAAACTTATGTATTTGTGTTGCTAAGTCTTTACGGTTCAGTCTAGTTCAGGAAACATGATTAATAATTTTGTTTTTAAAGTTTTGTGCAAGATGTTTAAATTTAAATTTCCTTAAGTCCATCCATCCATCCATTATCTTTACCCGCTTATTCCATTTTTGGGTCACGGGGTCGCTGGTGCCCATGTCCAGCAATCACTGTGCGAGGGGCGGGGGACACCCTGGACGGGTTGCAAGTCCATCACAGGGACACATAGAGACAAACGAGACAAACAACCATTCATGCTCTCACTCACACCTAGGGACAATTTAGAGTTACCAATCAGCCTAACATGCATGTTTTTGGTCTGTGGGAGGAAACCGGAGTACCCGGAGAAAACCCACGCATGCACAGAGAGAACATGCAAACTCCACCCAGAAAGGCCCCTGGACCAGGGTTTGAACCAAGGACCTGCTCACTGAGAGGCAGCAGCTCTACCAGTTGCGCCACCGTGCTGCCCAATTTCCTTGTCTCGTTGATAAATCAGTTTTTTTTTTTTAATCAATCTATTTAAAAAAAATAATATTTTGAATTAAGGACGTTGAGGGCCTGATGGAGATTGTCCAAGGGCCACTTTTGGCCCTCGGGCCTTAAGTTGCCCATGCCTGCTTTAAGACGTGTCTCCAGGTGACGTTTATAGCAGTTTAAGATTGAGATCATCTTATCGTGAGAAGTGACAGAATTACTTTCAAACCTTGAAAATAACACAACCTCATCCAGTTTGGTAATGTCATCATTTCACACGATCTGTTAGTGCTTGGGGTATGTGGTGGAATGACTCAGGTACCACACCAGATCTTAGCTCAGTGTCTAATATTCACTGAGATATATGCCTGTACATTGTTTTTGTGCAGGCAAAGGTTGTTTGGCTGTGGCAGCCATCTTGAACTGGGCTGACTCCTTAAGTCAGGGTCAAACACTGTTAGAAAGAGGGTCAACATTAATAACTTATTTCAAACAGCCAGTTTCAGTCAAAGCATCGACTCCAGTCAGATACCTCAACAAGTTCCCCAACAAGAGTTTCATCAGTCTCACTTGATCTCTCAACATTTCAAAATCATAGATTACAAAACAACTCAAAATAAATGTTCTTGGCTTCAGAGTTGTCCAACAGTCATGTCTGCACAAAATAAAGTATGCTGATCTTTAAAGTAGAATGAAAAGAATTAAGAATATTTAACTTTAAAAATATTGGCTTTGGGGCCAGATATGATGTTAACAAGGGCCATGTTTGGCCCTCGGGCCTCGAGTTTGACACATTTAACCAGTTGTAGATGTTCAATCTAGAATAGTTTCACTGAAATCTCTTCAGTGACTCACAAGATATTTTGCTGACAAAGCGTGTTAACTGAAACAAGGCCGAGGTTTTAAGCAAACGTGGTGAGCTTGAAGTAGAGAAGACGAGCAAACAAAGTCTCACTTTTCAGTGTTGGAAAAATAACAAAATGTTCCTGTTCTTGCTTAGAGCAGCATTTTAATAAGATTTTTATTTTAAATCAGTGTTTTCAATCTGTCAATAACCGAGCTCTTTGGAAATATTATGAACAGTAAATATCCTACCTGCTGCAGATGGCTCTGTCTGATCTCAGTTTGGATAGATTAATGAGCTAACGGCTAGTCCAAGGGAGGCTAAGAGCAAAGCGGACTGCTGTCGTCTAAAACCGACAGTCTTAGAGCTTTCACGCACAAACAAGTTAATAAATATTGACCAAATCATAAGTGATACAATACATTAATTCATCCTTTATTTATACAAGTTAGTCTCACTGAGTCATGAGAACTCATTTACAAGAGAGACCTGTTTTAGACAAAACCACAGATAATGCACACAACAATAAACAACAAAATGCAAATAAAGTAAAAACTAAAAAGCATACGTGCTATGTGTTGTCATCCCTGACGACATCAGTTCTCTGTATTTAACCCATCGTGCCTGGGACACACCCAGGTGGAGTAGTGGGCAGCTACTGAGCGCCCGGGGAGCAATTGGGGATTGGGTATCCTGCTCAGGGACACCACATGTGGAGATGGCAGGGAGTCGAACCACGACTTTCTGGTCCCAGGTCAGCTGCCCTGCCTCTACACCATCTCAGTCCCAGGAGTATCGTAATAAAACTAAATCAAATCAAGGTGCCTTAGAAAACAAGGTAAAATACTAAACGTACTAAAAACAGGAACAGGTTTGCTTTAAAAATTAATGATCTATTTCAAACGGCCGACCATTTTCTGCATGTTTACATGCTTGTTCACATCCATTGACAGTCATTTGTAGCAGAAGCAACAGCAGCTGTTGACTGGAGCACGTCCAGCTAGAAATGTGCACATTCTTGCTGAAAGAATAATGAGTAATAACAAATAGATTGTTCATAAAATAGCAAGTATATAAATCAAAATGATTTTTTTTTACGCTGGAGTTGTAAGATAGCTCCACTTGGATTAGATGTTAGGTCATTCATGCGTTCTGCCACTGGTAACACATAATATGCTCATAACCTTTCCACTGAATCCCACTTCTCTTAATCTCTGCTATTCATTTGCCACAAAAGGGCCACGCCTGTCTATTTCATACTCTGCTTCCGTTAATCTGTAGGGTAGGACCAGGACCTCCACACAGGACTCTCCAGCAGCCACCTATCCCTGTTCCAGTAATGGATGCAGATTCTTGTGCCGTTGGTCAAACGAACCTTACAGCAGGCAGTGGATGGAGCAGGAGGAGAGGGATAAGGAAGGAATGAGGGAATGTTGACTCAGGAAAAGCAGATAAAGTAATCAGTGAGTGGAAAAGACTGTCCTATCTCAGCTTTGTTTGAAGATGGAAGTTATTTTGCTTTTCCTCAAACACTTTTGGAAGGCCTTCAGTAAATATGCAAGCCTCCTCGCTATGTTCCCTTCTGTTTGCCCAGATGATGAGCTTGTTACATGTTTCCTCCTGCTGTCATGTGCCTTTCGTTCAAGCATTTTAAAAAATATAATGTACCAACTCTAAAAAAATCAAATTAAATTCCACAACCATTTTGGATGATGGTGAAAGGAGCATCAACAAAAAAAAAAAATAAAAAAAAAAAAAAAAAAAAGCAAACTCACATGGCCATTTGTTTAATATATTATTTTATTTTTTCATCATCATCATCATCATCATCATAGTTTTAACTTTTAATTTTCCCTTCACTCATTTAAAATGATCACCTCTTAATGTACACATACTGCAAACTGTCAAAAATATACAAACAAATGCAGGCTTGTGCTATAGTCTGGTCAAATGTTTAAAAAACAGTGGCACTGGAAGGAGACAGAGAGAAAGAGAGACAGAGAGAGAGAGAGAGACACACAGAGAGAGAGAGAGAGAGAGAGAGAGAGAGAGAGAGAGACACTGAAACCGGTAAAGACATGCACAGCATCGTTGGAAGCACCGGCAGCGGTACTTCCACAGAACCCTCGTGGAAAAGTACATACATTTCATCGTCTGACAGTGGGGCACAAAACGCCCGCCATATATCAAATCAAAACCAAAATGCTGCTTGATAATGGAACTCTTAGGCACATCTTTGTTTTTTTCTGGTTTTACATTTTCTGGAAAAGTCTGTAAATGTAAAATGTTTAAACAAAAAAAAGAAAGAAAACGTACAATTAAAAAAAGAACAGAAAAGTTACAGCTTTCAAAAGTCATTTGGAATCACCGTTTAGTTAGTAACTCGACGTTGGTACATAAGTAGAGTGTGAGTGCATATATGGTCATCGGGTGTGTTGCGTTCAAGTGTGTGAGCGTGTTTACATAAGTAGGTGCATTCTTGCAGAAGTGAGTGGTAATGGAAGTAACTGAGGCGTCGTGTGGGTAGTTCTCTTGAGACAGATGTTCAATCAGATGCTCAGGTCTTTGGGATTCTCCTTGTAGGTCTTCTTGGGCTCGGGGAGCACAGGCTTAGACGGACGACTGGTGTTGGTCTTGAGTGTGTTGTAGTACTCTTTCACTTTAGCCGCTACAAAATTGTCATCGTCCTCTTCATCCTCGGAGTCGTCCTCTCTGAACCTGACTGGGGAGATGGTTCGTCCCAGGCTGCGGGATCGGTACTGAAGATCGGGAGTAATACTTCCGCTGGCACGGCGCCCATCCTGCTCTATCATATCAGGCGTGTGCCCCCTCAACAGCGAGCTGTACTTCTCGTAGGCTGAGTCAAAGTCGGGGGTGCGGACTCTGGGCAGGGTTAAGTCTCTGTAAGTGTTCATCTGGGTGTGGGACGGCACGTCACTCAGCAACCTGTCCCCTCTGTAGGCCCTTTCCATGGAGGAGGGTTGCATGAGTAGGCTGTTCTCTCCATACTGGCGAGCCTCTTTCTTATAAGGTGGAAGAGTGACTTCCCTGTTTAGACGGCCCAGGGTAGAGGACTCCTGCAGATCGAGGTCATCAAAAAGGTTGGGTTCAGGGGTCCTGACTGGGTCATTCAGCGCTGCCACATTGGAAACAGGCTTCTCATTTTGACGAGTCTGTCTTTCCGCAGAGCCATACCGGTAGGGGTCTGTTGAGTGGTGGCGACGTCTGGTAGGGGAGTAGTGCCGAGAGCGGTGGGGAGACCTGTGACGGTGAGGAGAGCGATACGGAGATCGTCTGGGCGAGCGGTAAGGCGAGCGTCTGGGCGAGCGGTAAGGCGAGCGTCGTGGAGAACGGTACGGGGAGCGGTGGTTGGAGGAAGAATGATGACCGTGCCTCCTTTCTGGAGAGCGACCACGGCGGTGTCCTCGATGTTGGTTATCCAGGTTGTCTGCACTGCGCGACCGGCTGTGCCCCTTGTTAGGAGAGTGGTGGCGGCTACGGTGGCGCCCGCTGGATTGGTGGCGGTGCCCGTGATTTTCCTTGCCATCCTTCTTCCTCCTCCTGTGTTTTCCTGTGCTGGTTTTGTTAGGGGAGTGGTGACGGTGTTTGGAACGGTGCTGTGTGCCAGTGCCATGAGTCCGGCGGCTCCGCTCTGGCTTGGTCCGGGATGTTTGCGGGGGTTCTGGTGGGTTGCTCGACTCTGATGGCGTGCTCACTTGGGGCAGGTTGCTCACTTCCGCAGCGTTTTGTAGCCTTGTGATTGTGTCGGCTGGGATGAGGTCGTCAGGGTTGCCGTCTGCAACACAGTGTGACATACAAATGAGAGTAGCGCAATCGAACATGCAATCTGGACTCTAAAGGACTCGAACGGCTTTTACATTAATCATGCCGACTCACTCAGACATGAAGCTGAGAACAACTCCAATGGAAGCCAGTCTGATGTTAAAAGCAAATGTTAGATGGCACAGTAGCAGCCAATGATAGCAGCTTACGAAATAAAAGGCAGTGAGACGGTCGAGAAGCAGCCATTGCATCAAAAACAGCTGTTACCCAAAACAAACCTGTTTCCCGGCCTAACTTGGGGTCACGTCTCTGAAGCAGAATGAAGTGTGTCCTGTTGGGTGGTTAGACCAGAGGCTAATTATAATCAGTGCTGAGGTCCTTCATTGTAATGACACAGATTGTGCAGATTAGCCATGCTATTTCATGCACCATTATAAACCCCCAGACACAAAGTAAGTCTTCAACACAATTCAAATGATCAAGATGAGACTCAACAGGATACTGTAGTGACGAAAGGTGTTTGGGTGGCATTTTAAAAAAGGTACTGAATGTTACCAATCTAGTCCCAGGAACGTTTCTCCTATGCCACCCCAATGCTTCATATGACTAGGTCATCTCCTGCTTTATAAGGGCACTGCATTTAAAGCTTTAAAAGTGTTTAAAATAAGAGCTACAGAAGTAGCTATACTAACAAAGGGTGAACGGATTTATAAGCATGGAGTAGAGCACGGGCATGAGTGATCTGAGGCCACACAACACACGTCGGGATGAAGAAGTCGCAGACACAAAGAAAGCCAGACGACAGAGGACAGCTACAAACCGTGGTCTGATTTTGGAGGACAGAGGCCTCCCCCATCTTGTCATTTCTCACACATGCAGTGAGATGGGGAGCGGCCATCCCTGAAGGAAGCCCAGAGCAACACACAGAGAGGAGAGGATACACAAAAACAGAAAAAAAACACAGTAGTTTAGATCTGCTGGAACAGACTTGAAGAAAGACGAGAGAATTATTGTTTGTGTTGATTCGTAATGAAAAAAGGTGTTTATTTCATCATCGAGTCATTCAGAGTAAAGAGACAGTCCAGGAAGTTGACCCAACCCTTCAGTGAAAGCAATCTGTTACACAGAAACGTCTTGGAATCAAGTGCACACACGCACACACGCACACACACACACACACCTGGACATGTAGACAAAGAAGCAGCAGAAAGACCAAATCCAAATATCAGAAAAAAAAAAAAACACCAACAAAACTGACAAATCAACTAAAAAGTACAAACAATGGTCCAAATATACAAAGTTCACACGATGTTGCAGATCAGACGGCACATTCTTAGCGCAAAGAAGCTTAACATAGGCAACTCTACGCTCAAACATAATAAAAAGAAAAACAGACAAAAAGGCCAGACAAAGTAAATTGTTCATTACTCTTGACTATCAATACAAACTTGTCAGTACAATTAAAAAAAAAAGAGATATTCCATAAATATTATGGAAAATAGACAATAGGAGGAGCAAATAAAACAGTTCAGATTTACACTCCTAACAAGTTCATGCAGCAATAAACTTTAATCTATTAATATGTGGCTTTGATTCATGGCTCTGTACAACAAACAAAAATACTTAAAAATGCCTCTATTTATTTCATCACTGTACAAAAACATTTATATAACCGCAACAACTCTTTTGTTTTGTTTTTTTAACGAGAATGTGGTGACGTTTTATCTTTCGTCATTTCAATGACATTTAACGCTGAGATTAAAAACAGGAAAAATAATCCCATGAACGAGTGAGTAATAAGCACATTAGTGAGACGTTGAATTAAAAATGGAGAAAAGCACAGCGGCTCACTGCCTTTTCTTCTCAGTGTGTTTCTCACTTAAACCTTTAGGAGTTCAGTAGCTTACATTCACCTTCAATAAATATCATAAATAGGTTTGTGTCACAATGTGGCTGTGAGACGTCCCACTTCTCTGATGGGGTGCAATGACTCAAGTTTCTCCGCTTAAAATGCTGAATTGGTGTTCAAGCCATTCATGTTCCTATCAAAAGAATCATTGATTCGTTTCCTGCTATGGCCATTCAAACCCTGTAAACAGTTTTTTTTTTTAAGTAACACTGAAATCAGACCCACCACCGTCCTGTAAAGTCCCAGAAGAGTACATTTGCTCAGAGGCCAGAAGGTGAAAAGTGACAGCAGGACGACATGGAAACTGAGAGCAGGTGACAGCAGCTTCCAGCTCTTCCCCCACCGGGATCCAAAAAGCACAGGAAAGACCTTCACCACGTAAAAGACCTAAAGCCAAGCCGCCCTTCTCCCTGATGTGTTTACGTCGGGAGGGGCTGAAGGGTCCAGGTAGAGCGATTCAGTTCTTCCCACTTCAACCCACCACCATCCACCGGCCCCGGCTCAGGGTGTGAAGATGGGTGAGAAGGGAATGTTTTCGTAGATTGACCCACCATATTCAGGCACGGAGCCATCCCCCCTCTTGAGCACCAGATGGACGCGTCGTCCTCCGTTCTTGATGAGCTCGATGGCTCGCGCGTGCTTCATGCCCTTGGTGCTTTCGCCGTTTATCTCCAAGATTTCATCGCCGACCTGGAGTAGAAAAATAAGCAGCCAGGCAGGAAAAGAGGAGAAGAGGGAAAGGAAAAGGTGGGATTTAGGAAATAATAATAAAATAAAAAAAAGGTATAATGACAGGTGAATGTGGGGGAGGAGGAGGTGAAGATGGGCCAGAAAAATGAGAGGAGACAGCGGAGCAAAACAAATGAGAGGGCGGAAGGATGAAGAGAAGGAAAGAGGTTCAACAGGATACAAGACAAGGGAAGGGAGGACAGGTTGACAAGGCGTTACACATCAACATCTACTTAATGATGAAATGAACATTTGCTCCCCCCAACAACATTTTTTCTAACAGTTTACAGAGAGAACACGCTAAACAGCATCATGTGATGCTGAGAGGAAGAGGGAGAAAATGATAGATGGAAAACAGGAACGAGGAAAAAACACTTCTGGGTTCTTTGAATGCACTCCTCAGGTTATCTGTCAGCGCCGTCTGCACCGGGGGAATACCTCCCAGGCAGAAAGTGGATCTCTCCTCAACACCTCTGCCTGACAGAGCCGCCGCTATTAATAATTCGGCTAATAATGTGCGCTCAAACAAAGTGCGGCACGAACAACAGACTCTATGATCTCCTTGAGATGGGCAAAGGAAAATAAAAATACTTAAATCACACGTTTTTAAAACACCTACCAACAAGTTTCTGACACGTATCATCACTTGCACACATGAAGCACTACAAGCTTTGCACTTTATCAAATTCAAAAGTTAAATATCACATTTTATGGCATCTTCTGAGGCGGGGGCCTGTAATTAATTAAAAGCTACATTTTCTGTCAGTGGTTATGCTCCATAGCGCTGCACTGTTTGTGTGTTTTAATGTTGCACTGACAGTAAATCATTTCACATGACTGTGTTTGTATTCGCTGAAGCACGGCTGGCAGTAATTGGTGGGGGAGGGGTGCACACTAGGCGAGTCAACTTACAGTGACGGATAATATTGTTGTGATGGCTCTGAAGTCTCAAAAGGCAGTCAGGTGCTAAACAGAACAGCCGGCAGTTTTATGAAGCACCTGCAAGTGAGGAGTTCTTAAAACTAATCACTTCAGAACAGATAAATAGTCAACGCCACTCAGAGAAACACAAGTTACTGTAATCGGCTAAATGAATAAAACGTGGCGGTTGCTTCATTTTTTTTTTAGATTTAGCAGATCTATGGTGATGATTCCTAGTAGATTTCTCTTGGAGGCCTTAACATTCCAACAAAGATGTACAGAAGTCCCTCGCTGCTTCGCGGTTTGACTATCATTGTTTTTCAACGTAAGATTGTGCACGACACACGATTGTCACGTGATTGGCACAGTACGGGATAAAAACATAAAAAATTAATTACTTTGGTCAGGCGCCGCCATTTTGTAGTTTTCTTTCAATAATCCTACACTGTAACACAAGTCAAAATAACTACATTACCCAGAAGCCAACGGTGCGTAAAGTTTTGCAGTACTGTACTGTACATATACGCATGTTGTTAAAATGATGTAGGTTTAAGAGTTTAGAACACTGCTAGAGTGTATGAAGGGTTTATAAAGCCCTAAAATATATATATAATAGTAAAATAAATATAGCGTTCTTACTTCACCACCTATCGCGGTGGTGTCTGGAACGTAACCCCCGCATTAACTGAGGGACTATTGTAGACTTTATGAGGGCAAAAGCTAATCAGATAAATAACGGGCTTGCTGCATTATGAGCTAAATCAGCTGAAGGAGCAGAACTCCAGGGAATCTGTTTGGTGCTTTCAAATACAGCAGCTAAAGGTGTACAATAATTTTTAAAAAAGTTGGTTTTGAAATTATTCCAGTGAAAATTCAACAAGAGTAAAATATAACTAAAGATATGTAAAGATATGTAAATACAGTAGTCCCTCGTTTATCATGGAGGATCTGTACCCTGAAGTCCCGCGATAAGTGAAAAATCGTGAAGTAGGAACAGTAGTACAAGCATTAAGTAGTAGTTTTAGTATTTATATGTATACTGTATATACATATTAAGGCATTTTAAACCCTTCCCACACTCATGCAATATTCTAAACAATGTTTCTAAACTTTAAACGGTCTAAACAAACACAGAATGTCATGCTTTCCCTCTCTCTGCCTGGCTGCTCTCAGCCGCCTGCAAGCGCTCTTGGCCACACCCACTTCTCCACTCTGCACGGAGATCAGCTGATCAGCTGCAGCAGGAAGTTTATCCTGCAGTATGGGCTGCACAAAGGTGCAGCAGGTGCTAAATAATTTAAAATAATTCATTTTAAATAAAAATTCCATGCAGATTGAGCAGCTCATCCATCAATCAGTCAACTGTGTGTCATGTCCAATCTTATTTTGAAAAACCGTGATAGAGCAAGTCCATGAAAAATGAACTGCGAAGTAGAGAGGGACTACTGTATATTTTGTTTTAATTCAGTACAATAGTAAGAATGCCATAGGAATTGTTTTCCTTCAAGATTTTTCTGAGTCTTGCATTAGAGTGTGTGTAGCTGAAGGTGGATAGTCTTGTTTTTTTTTTTAATTGTGAGGGTCACACTGGACAAAACGTTTCACCTTCACATTTCCAAAACAACTCAAGTCAAAAAAAGTTTTCAAGACAAACTTGAGTGACAGCTTCAATGAGTCCACATAAAGACCAGTTTGCAGGTTAAGGTGCTGGTGCGTTGGCCAGTTTGTGTCCGTACCCTCATTTTTCCGTTGCGCACAGCTGCTCCCTCCTCAGCCAGCCGTAGCACGTACAGGTCCATGTTGTACTCTCTGCCTCCCCGCAGGCTGAAGCCAAAACCTTTGTTGTCCCGCTCCAGGTCCACCGAGTAGAACTCCGAATCCTGATGCAGGCAGACCACATGTGGACACAAACGGGGAGAGGGACGGAGACACATTAGCATCAAGGTCACTTTTTGTGGTTTGGTTTGTAAATGTGTGTCTTTTTGAAGCAGTCTCTGGTTTCAGGAGCAGGAGGACAAATGCCACCTCCAGGAAAGTCACACACATTTAATCATTGTGCCAGACTCTCTTTCTTTCTGCACGAGTGTGTGTGTGTGTGTGTGTGTGTGTGTGTGTGTGTGTGTGTGTGTATGCATATGCTCAGGTGTATGGGTGCTGAATTATTGATGCCCTGGGCTCTAGGCAATAGAGAGCCAGAGACAGACTGGGCATCACAAGGACAGGCAGACAGTCTCTGCAGCTTTGTCTTCATGTCCTTCTAATCTCCTCTGCGGAGGGATCAATGTTATCTGGGAGAGCCATCTTCACAACACCAAATTAATTCAGCGCTGAACACAATGGTCTGAGGAGCTACTTTGAAAGTAAACAGGCTTCCCTTAATGCACAGACTCAGCTAACACCAGCAGGCGAGCGTAAAACAAAAGATAAACACGTTACAAAAAGCACATTTGTCCTTGGTCAGGTGGGTGGAGGTGCAAGTTGGAGGGGACAGAGGATGAATGAGTGTTTGGATGATGTAACTGTATGAATGGATGTTTGGAGAGACGGTGGTGATGCGGTTAGGAGGAGCGCTGCGGTGCCTGATGGGAGACATGAAATGAACTGATGCAGCACGGTGGCGCAGTTGGTACAGCTGCTGCCTCTCAGCGAGAAGATCTTTGGTTCGAATCCCAGCCAGGGGCCCATTCTGGTCTGGGTGGAGTTTGCATGTTCTCTCTGTGCATGCGTGGGTTTTCTCTGGGTACTCCAGTTTCCTCCCACAGATTAAAAACATGCATGTTGGGCTGATTGGTAACTCTAAATTGTCTCTAGGTGTGAGTGAGAGAGCGAATGGTTGTTTGTCTCGTTTGTCTCTGGACTGGAGACCTGTCCAGGGTGCACCCCGCCCCTCAAACAGTGGTGGCTGGACATGGGCACCAGTGACCCTCCAACCCAAAAATGAAGCAGCGGGTTAAGATAATGGATGGATGGCAGGTGAGTGACTGCTGTGCTCTTACCTGAGCTGAATCCGTCTGGGTGGTGGACTGAGGAGGGGGAGCTGGTGGTGCTTTGAATTCATAAGATTCTTGTTTTGGTTTGGTGTTGGTCCTGAAACAGAATCAAACAAACATTTATCTAAGAAATTCAATGACTAAAGACCTGGTTTTACGGTGTACTCTGTCAGGGTGCTGCTCACCTGGCCTCAGGTGTGGCCTGTTGCTGAGCGGTGTGAGTGGTGGTGATAGTGGCGATCTTCTCTGCATTTGTCAGTAAAGATGCGTTTGATGACTCTAAAGTGGGAACAAAAAATAAAAAACTTTATGTGTTGAAAGAAAATATGATCATTTCTTCAGCAAACGCCTCCGGTGTTTTAGGAGATTTGGTGGTTAAATGAACCAGGTCTGTTGTGTACACTCGTGGGTATTCATCAGCTGTCAGCTACAAACAATACGTGACCCACAGAGACCCCTGCAGCTCCCAACACCAGCTTCCTCAAACACTTAGCCAAGATCCAAGCAACCAGGCTAACACTGTTTACACCATCAATCACTCTGTCACTTGTCTCTTCTTATTTCCACCTGAAAGACGTTTCATTCTGGACATACAAGCTCCTGGTTATTCTGTCTTTTATCTCTACGCTGATGGAATCAATTTACGTCATTAATGAAAAACACAAGTCGACAAACGGGACCGGCGTTACACCGCTCCTGCTGCGTTAAGAAGCATTTCTCCTCCGTAACAACCTGATCTTTCTTGGCTATCATCCATCTAGAATTTGAAAACAGCTTCATAAGTCGGCCTTCGGACATTTCTCTCATGGTCAGTTTCCCGTTTTTCATCATCTTCTCTTCTGTTACTCCACTCGGAGGCTTTCAGCTTAACCCTTCAGTTACCAGAGGAGGAATAAGGACGATTAATCAAGCTGAAGTGTGGGTGGCATTACCTTTCCTTTCAGAATAAATATGAGCATGCCTTTAAAGTTTTAGTTTGGGCTTCAGCGTGACGGCTTTGTAGCTTCTTAAATGTCCCCATAAACCCTTTTACCCCTCTGTAAAGATCACCTTCCACTCTGCTTCATTTCTCTCAAATAAATTTACTTGAGTCGCCCTTGATTTTCTGCTCTGTTGCCTGAATACATCTGCAAAAAGATATGAAACGGTTTCTGTAACACTTTTGAATCTGTTATGTTCTCCAGACCTGAATGAAGAAAAGACAGAAGATATGTTCATAATACACCTTAAAATGAAACAAAGAAACATGTATATTTTATCTAAAAAAGTTAAATCTGGTCCTCTGGACATTCAAAAAAACAAAACAAATGTAGAAACGTTTCATCTCTCATCTGAAAGACTTCCTCAGTCTGAGGTGCTGTATTCAGCTCAGTCTCTTAAATAGCACCGTCTCAGAGTGGATCAACCAGTTTGCTGCTGACAACCAAAACCAGCTGATCACATGCTCAAGAAGGACCATCAGCCTAACAATGGATCATTAGCACACTGATGGCTGTTTGTTATTCACAGAGGGCTGAGTGATACTAGCAATCACAGCATTGTAAGACGGAGACAATTGAACCCGGAGGCCTCCACCCCTGTTTAATGATGGACGGTTTCTTTTCACAAAGATGGCCTCCTTTACTCCTCTCTCAAACCATCGTTCCTCTCTATCCAGGATGTGAACATCTTCATCCCTGAAAGAGTGACCGCTGGCCTGGAGATGAGTGTAGACTGCAGAGTCCTGGCCTGATGATGTTGATCTTCTGTGCTGGGCCATCCTTTTGGCCAGTGGCTGTTTTGTTTCCCTGATGTAAGACTGATCACAGCCCTCCTGACACTGAACAGCATACACAACATTGCTCTGTTTGTGCCGGGGGACTGGATCTTTGGGATGAACCAGTCTTTGCCGTAATGTATATTTTATCTAACAATAAATAAAAGCTAAAAGATCCTACAGCCATGTCTACCTCCCTTGTTTTATACCAGGGGTGTCCAAACATTTTCATATGTGGGCCAAAACTTTTAAGATGAAAGGAGTCACGAGCCATGAAAATATGAATAAAAAGCACACACACACACACACACACATACATATATTTTTTTTTTTATTATTTTAAATTTATTATTATTTTTATATTTATAAAGAATATTTATAAAGGTGTTTTAAATCCTTCCCACACTCTTGCAATATTCTAAACAATGTTTCTAAACTCTAAATGCTCTAAAAGAGCACAGAACGTCATATCAGCTCCCTGCCTCGCCTGCTCTTTGACACCTGCAAGCGCTTTTGGCCACGCCCACTTCTCTACTCTGCACGGTGATCAGCTGATCAGCTGCAGCAGGAAACATATCCTGCAGTATGGGCTGCACAAAGGTGCAGCAGGTTTTAAATAATTTAAAATAATTTATTTCAAATAAAAATTCCATGCCGATCATGCGGCTCATCCATCAATCAGCCAATTGTGTGTCATGTACAATCTTATTTTGAAAAACCACGACAGAGCGAGACTGCGATAAATGAATCACGAAGTAGCGAGGGACTACTGTACTGCTCATTTTGAGACTTTTTTTTAAATTTTTTTCTGTTTTGCTGTTAAACCTAAAAATTATATAAAAAAATGATCAACATTAAACTTTCAAACGATCTACATCTGCATCAGTCTCTGAAGCCTACGGGCCAAATTTACACCACTCTTAAACTGCAAATGTGGGCTGCATAAAATCACTTCAAGGGCCACAAATGGCCCCCGGGCCACACTTTGGACACCCCTGTTTTATACAATAGAAGCAATAAATGTGGCGAGCCTTCGTTTTTCTGTTGTAAAACACCCTTTCCTGGTGCAAAACTCCATGTTTGCTCCCACACATGGAAAAAGCGAGCTGAACCTGACTTCACCTTGGACGCGACTCCTGCTGTGGTGTCTGCATCCAAAACCTCACAGACAGGACTGATCCTCACAGAAATAGGCAACAATTTGTAAACAAAAGAAAGAGAACAATCCCTTCTTCGGAGCAACCTTCAAAAGACGAGCCGCAATTTTCCCCAACACTCCCTCTGTCTCCGCGTCAGACAGTGTCAAGTTTGTTTGACACATGCTCATAAACACAAACAAGAATTTTCCGATCAAGCCCATCTGGTTATTTCTCCTCGACGCCTTCTCTCTCAGATTGTGTCTTGTTGCAATTTGGTCTCACTGTTCTCATCAACTGCTCTGAAGAAAAACAAGAAAGAAATTCCCTCTTCATCCAAAAGAAGCGAGCCGGAAAAAAAAAACGATGGGCGGACAAATGCTCCAATCTATCAGTGCGCCAGGTCGACTCGCTTACACATACACACACGAGCTCAAGTAATCAGCATTTAGGAAGGATGCCAGGGTGATGTGTTGGCACAAAGATCTCAGCTGCTCAATACGACATACAACGTATTCTCAAAAACCAATTTGAAGGATGAGACACACCCTCATGTAGTGAAGTTCTGCTTCGTTTCTCTCTTTCACAGAAGCAAACGCACACAGACGACTAAATTACTCTTGTGCGCTCTGAAAGCGCGGGCATGCCAAAGGCAAAACTGCAACGGTCGGAAAAACTCCCAAACAACTCCAAAGAGGCACTTCCATCAACAGAGCGGAGGCGTCACACGCACTTTGAAAACGAGTGGAAGAATTGCAACTCTTATACAAAACACACACCTCATCATAAAATTATAGACTTGTCTCACTGATTTAATCTGATTCTGCGACTCTGATAATCCTGATAATATTTGATAAATGTGAAAATGAACCCCTAAAAGGGAAAAGACAAATCTGCACTTTGCTGTTCGTCCATCTTGGAAGTTTTTTTTTGGCAGAATTATGTCCAAGAATCAAGAAAAGGACGGTTGGACTTGTTGGATTGGTCTGTCAATCCGTAAAGGATTGAAGTGGAAAGATTATAAATGTTTCATAAACTTGTGATATTGATGTTTTAGTTGGTGAAATATGTATTACTACAGACCCAGCTCATAGTGTTCGTCTTCTGTGATGGTACTAAACAGCAAATGTGCTGACGACCATCTAATACAGGCAGTGAAACAAGAAAAAAACACAAAAGATCAAAGACCTAGCATTCCTTGAAAGATTGCACGTCGCCTCTGAGATTTCACGCCAGAGTCTCATCTTATATTGAGATATGACACTGCTGAGCCATTTTGGTTAAACCTTACATATGACCTTTTGTGTGATTATGTCAGAGTTTCTTTATTTGTTTCTTTATTTTTTATTTATGTGTACAGGTATGTGCTGTGAATGACTATCAGCCACTACTACTTCAGATTTTAGCTCCATATTTGTGAAATAAATAAATAAATAAAAATACCGTGTTAAAGCCATTTTTGTGTTTTGTAAATCAGTTGGTTGTGGCGGCTATCTTGAACTAGCATGACTCAAACGTTAATCCGTTGTAGATGTACATTTGGTAACTAATTTCTGGGAACTAATTAAAAGTTGTCCACTTGTTCAGGAGATACTTTGGGAACAGACAGTGTCAAAAACAGACAACGGTACAATCCTCATCGTCTGCTTATTCTTGTTGGCAATAAGTTCCTATTGAGTTTATCGATTCTTATAAATATTTGGGTATCTTGGTCGATTTACACCTCAGTTAAGTCCCACATCAAAAACCTGGTAAAGAAACTGAAAGTTAAACTGGGTTTCTTTTTCAGAAATAGATCCTAACTCTGAATGCTAGGAAACGCCTTGTATCTGTGACTTCCCTTCCCTCCATTGACTATGGTGACATTATTTACATGAATGCTCCTACAAGAACCCTGCAGATGTTGCATGCTGTCTATCATGGTGCACTAAGATTTATAACTGGCTGTGATTATCGTACCCACCACTGCACCCTGTATTCACTGGTTAACTGGTCATCATTAACTTCACGCAGACTCTCCCACTGGTACATTTTCATCTTTAAATCACTTCTTAGTCTGCTGCCTTCATACATCTCCTCCTACATGTCTCTACGCGAGTGCAGCTACAGCGTGCGCTCTCAGGACATTATTACCTGCAGTGTTCCCTCAGTGAGGACTGAACTAGGCAAAAGGGCCTTCTGCTCCGCTCCTGTTTCCTGGAATATCTTACAAAAAGATCTAAAGCTCTAGACCTTGACCTCTCTAAGTGGCTTCAAACATCTGCTAAGTTCATGGCAAAAACCAACGCAGACATGTTCCTGTATTTAGCTTTCTACATCGCTTTATAATGTAGCTGTTTTTTTAATTTTTTATATAACTTTCTTCCATTTATTTTTCAATTTATATTTATATTTTTAACGATTTTCTACTGATGTCATCATTCTTTGTTTAAGAAAGGTCTCTCTTGTAAGAGTCCTTGAGGCTTAATGAGAATAACCTGTATAATAAAGGTTGAAAGAAAAAAGTAGCTAAAGGCTACCCTGCTTCTCAAATAGCAAGGTATTCCTTTAAATATCTCAAAAGGCCAAATTTTATCTAAAGAAAAAAAAAAACTGCTTCAGCTGTTAAAATCAGCTTCTATAGGGGGCCGAGATGGTGTAGGGGCAGGGCAGCCGACTCGGGACCCGAAGGTCCCAGGTTCGATCCCTGGTCATTGCACATCTCGTGGTGTCTCTGAGCAGGACACCCTATCCCCAGTTGCTCCCCGGGTGCCTTCCACAGCCGCCCACTGCTCCACCTGGTGGTGGATGGGTTAAATGCAGAGAGCCATTGCCATTGTAAGGGAACATACGATGATGACAGTTCATACACATTATTATTAGTTTAAAGTTGAGTTTTCAGCTGCTGTTTTGAACTCACCGTCTCCAGGAATGATGCGCAGTGTGACAGTGTTCCCTGCCTCCTTGATGAGGTTGACGATGTCAGAGTGGGATTTATTGGTGATGGAGCATCCATTCACAGCCAGGATGCGGTCGCCAACCTTCAGCTTCCCACAGCGGTCCGCTGGGCTCCCTTCGATGATGCGCCCTATTTTGTGAGGCATGGCCACACATGCATTTCCAGCTTTGATCACATGTTCACATTCAGTGTGTACGTTTAGGGTGTGTGAAGGGTCATGTTTGGAGAGATGGAAGAAGAAGAGAAAAAGGAGCAGAAAGAGAAAAATCAGCAGGGTTAGGAGTTAATTCCCCAGCAGCCAGCAAAGCTAAAGGCAAAAAAAAAAGACAAGAGGATCAAGATATATCAGAATAAAATGCAAGCATCGGCGAAGGAGGCCAAATGTAAATTATCTCTGCAAAGAAATCAGAGAAAGTACCACACTGCAGTTCTGAAAATCCATTTTTTCCTGATAAATCATAGGAAAATTTGAACCCACATATCCTATCTTGCATCCGCTTCTTTTATTAAAGCTTTCGCTGTATTACGAGTCTTAAAAGTGTGATTAATATATTACCATCTTGGCAGGAACAAGCTAATGGGGTAACAAGTCTGCAACTCTACATCCCAGATACTTGTACCTGCAGGATGCTGGAGACGACAAACATTCATCAGAGCTGACATCTCACCAACCACCCTGAGCTGTTCTCTTCCTCTCCGTCTGCAGACGGATGCATGCAATCACTCTATCCTCACTCCTCTTACTTTTTTATTATTACTCACATAAACCGTGCATCATCCTTACTACTTTACTCAAGCACTAATTTCTCCATCCCCCCTCCAAACCCATTTCTGTCTGATTAACTGAATCTAGCCAGCTGTAGGCAGTAAAAAATTGAGTGCAGAGTGAAAGGGAAGAAATGTGAATTTTACATGTTAAATCAAAGCAAATAAAGCTCATCTGCAAGCCTGCGCCATCGACTCAGGCCTGTGAAGGGGAAATTTGCCGCTTTGTGAACCAACCCAAGAAGCTGAGCGATTTTAGATTTTCTTTAGTCTACTCACAGCAGCAGAGGCAAGAGCACGGAGGGCAGTGAAATGTCATAGTAATATAAGCAGAGGCAGTGAGGCCAAATAGTGCAATGCATAGAAAACAGACCACTGGTTTTGTAAATAAGAATCAGTTTCCATTGAATTCATGTATTTATGAATGTGGCAGTAAAAAAGCACCAACTTTGAGGCTGAAAAAGCCAGATGTCTAAAAGCAGTTAGTCAAAACGATCTTCAAGACGAGTCTGAGTGATTGAATATTTTTGATTTCCTGTTTGGAGAACTGCATCCTCATTAAGCTGTAATTTGGCGTATGGTACCGACCTGTTCAGCTGAAGCCATTTAAATTGAGTTGAATAATACAAAGTGTCTTACGTAAGCTCCACTTCACTTGTGATCAATTATGAAGGCTCTGTGAGAGTAAAGCCACAGCTGCAGTGGAGGAAAGAGCTTCAATGTCTCGCTTTGACAGGCTTAAGCAAAAATGTGAGGGAAAAAAGATGCACATCTTTGAAGGTTGTTGATACTGATCAGTCGCGAGTGTAAATAGCCACAATCTGTGCAGGCTGTCAGGCATAGCGTTCAGTGGTTTTAATAGATGATACAAAGGAATCCCACAAAGATGACAAAAAGATTTAAAGAACCCAAAAGTTAAGAAAAAGCTTATATGTGTGTTTCAGGTTTTGCTGAGAAGAATCTGTAATAGTTGCATGTAGCATGTATCAATGTTTCCACAAATGTTGTGTGTGTATGTATATTAGGGCTGGACGATATGGCCAAAACTTTTATCACGATATATTTCTGAATTTCGGTCGATAACGATATATTTTGATATTGATATAAACAATATGAAAGCCTCAGAAAAACTGCACAAACTGTACAAATAAATTAATGTTCACCTTTTATTTGTATTTAGCCTTCAAAGAAATTGAAATCACCGGCAAATAAACATAAAACTCTCAACTTTGTCAATATTAATAGTTTTAACTGGAAGCAACAACATAACCTAACCCATGTTTCTCTTTTGATACAGCTGGGGGTGTTTCAGGGACACGTTGGCTCAGACTTTTATTGTGCTTCATCTTCTGACTCTCAGCATCTTCTATCAAGTGGAACAAGTTAGATGTGTTCCCACCGCTAGTTGGAACGACTCTGTCACATTTTGCAGCACACTGACTGAAACCTGCAGTTTATTGGATCTTAGAGAGCCGAACCACTTCCACACCGTCAAATTAGTCTTTCCTCTCTTTTCATTTATGTCATCTGCTTTCTCTTTACTTGTGAAAGCTTGTTCAGTCACATTCTGACGGTCATGGGCACTCATTTTGATACGAAAACTTAACGCGCGTTGGAGATTAGCCTAGCCTGCTACCGCTAACTCCTTCTGGACTCGAGCTCTGCATAACATCTACGTCACCACGCACTTACGTATTTGTGTTGCAGCTTTTTCTGTCCAGGTTGAAACTGAAGCGGCTGCTTCAACCCGAACAGAAAAAGAAATGCGTCTGTGAAACACTGTAATCATATCGAAATATCGAAAATGTGCTTAAAACTCATAACACCATTATTGAATAAAAGTATATCGTGATATATATTGATATCGAATTATTGTCCAGCCCTAATGCATATACATATATATATATATATATATGCATCACTTACCAAAGGTGGTGCCTGCTTCAGGACGCGACACTGACGAGACGATGACGAAGCCAAATCCTTCGTTTTCACCACGTCGGATCTCGACGTCATAGGGCTGCACCGCAGAGGAGACGCCGGTGGAGTTGGCAATGGGGGGCTGGGAGGAGGAAGTGGTGGCAGCTGTGGCGGCGACTACAGAGTTCCCACTAACCGCCACCCCGGTGCCTCCTCCACCACTGCCAATGCCAGAGGTGGAGCCGCTACCGGAGCTGACGGTGTTGAGGGAATTCTGGCTGCCCTGCAGGGTGCGCCTCCCGATTTCCTCCGTCAGGCTGGGCGCCTGCGTGCTGCTGTGGTGTGAAGACGCTGGTGATGGAGGCACATCTCCCTCTGCTTTAACTAGACACAGGAAAGGTGGAGACAGAGAGACAAGACTTTATGGAAGAAATGGACAAAAATGCAAACAGGGAGGTGAGGGACAACAGATGCAGGAGGCCAAAACTGTAAAATTAAGACGGGGAATTAAGATAAGCTGGTAAAAAATTGTGCCCGTAACTGTTCAAGTAGCTCAAAATGATGATTTAGAAGTGATGCACAACAAGGCAACTTCCAAACCAACTATCCTAACATAGCTTATCTTGTTCTAATGAATTGAAGTCCACTGGAGACCTTTGGACAGCAAAGCCTCTTCAACAATCCCTTTTCTGATCCATTTCAAACAAAAGCTGAATTGAAGACGTGGTCTGCCTGCTGAATCTGGACGTTTCATTCCACATTTAATTTCCTGTTCAGCTGCTCAATGAAGGCGCCTCATACTTTTAACGCTTTGAGCCAGACAGGGAACAGCAGTGCACTAATGCCGTCTTCAGGCCAAAGGTTGACCACCCTCTCCATCATGTTTATGGACTTTTCTTTATCGCCTGCTGGGGAGCAGAGTGGAGCCGAGCCGAGATGAGCGGCGTGACAGCAGTGATGGTGGTGTAGGCGTTTGCTTGTGAGAGCAGCTGTCCACTTCTACTTCCACACTAAAACAGTGGAAGAAGGGCCAACCTCTGCTTGTAGCAAGCAGGACCCCAGGCTGCTGACAGAACTATGGTTAAAATAAAGGTAGCTACAAATATAACCTGTAGTAGTGCATTAGACATTGTGAGGTGGGTGACAAAAGTAGAGTTGAAAGAAAAATCTGGTGGCTCCAGTGTCCTGTGCTCCAGCATCAACGTGTGGCATGGAGGCTGCACAGCTGCAGAAAGAAAAGCTTTGCAGAGAGTGGTGAAGGCTGCACAGAAGTCTGTTGGAGTCAGCCTCCCCACCATCACAGACATCTACACCTCCAGATGCAGGAAGAGGGCCACCTGCATCATGAAGGACCCCACTCACCCAGCACACACACGTTTTGCCCCGCTCCCCTCAGGAAGGAGGTTGAGGAGCATTAAGTATAGAACCACTAGACTGAGGAACAGCTTCTACCCTGAAGCTGTTACTCATAAATCCCTAACCAGGAAAATCAATGTAATGCCACTTTAATTGGTGATATGTGACTTATCTGTGCTGCTGATTATCCATGCTGCTGATCTCATGCTGCTGATTATTTCATGCTGCTGTATTCATACCCATCTGCTCATTATACTCATGTTCAGGCTGCTGTTTAATGTACCATATTATTTTACATTACTAGTTTTTAACGTATATCTTAGATCTTTTAGAGTATTGTTTAAAGTTTGTTTAATGTATGTCTTAGTTTATATCTTATATCCTTATTTAGCGTTTCTTTCTATACTTTATATTTTTGCTATTGCTGGGTGTAACTGGGACCTCGAGTACACAATTTTGTTCCACCTCATGTGATGCAAATGACGATAAAGATCCCTGAAGCTTGTTTCAGTGTTGCACTGATTGATCTGCTCCCTCCTTTTGACCAATGATGTTCTTACCTGCAAAGCCGGATTTGCGTTGCACGGTGAGATTAACGTGGCCCTGTTTGGCCGCCTGCTGCATCAGTTGCACCACCAGCTGATGTGACTTGCCCACCACTGCTGTGCCGTCCACACATATGAGTTCATCACCGGACCGCAGACGCCCGTCCTCGTCGGCAGCACCATACTTTACTATGTGGCCAATGTAGATCTAAAACACGTAAAGCAAATAAATTATATTTTAAACAAAAAAGGTTTGTAAGCTCAGTCATCCAGGTAGACGACAACAAAACATGTTAAATCATGTCAACAAAGTTCATGCTCAATCATCCAGGTACCAAATCCAATAATTCTCTGTCAGGTCATCTGGACAGTTTCTTTTTTTATATAGAGTATTCCAGTAAACGGTTTCCCCACCAAGCAATACAACTTTTTTCCTGAACCACTTTGGCCTTGGTTGTCCTCAGGCTGTTTCTGTGAGTAACAAGTTGGCCATCTGATCGAAAACACTTGATTGTTGTACATGGTGATTGATTGTTTTGCACGTGTTAAAAGTCTACTTCTGAGATTCCAACAGGAGGTTGGCTTGAAACACAGCAGTGAAGGCTACCTATGGGACAGATCTGGTTGACAGGCCGTAGACTGAGGAAGTCCTCTGGATGGGGGATGAAACATTTCTCACTTACAGAAACTGGTCCAGATGACGTGATTTAACTTTTTTTGTTGTTCAAATATACTTTGGCACATGGATCCCAATAAATTTGTGTTTAGTGTAGATGAAGAATTTAACGTTTCTACAAAAACAGCTCAGGTTTCTGGAACAAGCATGCAGCATGTTATTCTAGAGCAATAATGTAAACTTCACGCTAATATTTCAACTAGTTATTTTTATCCACAGCTGTACAGAAACCCAAGACCAGTTAAGATTGGGGAAAAAAATGTACAGAATTTTCTACTGGTCTCTGGAAAACAGCTCCTTTTCTTATTAAAGTACTGAATCATTGCAGTTGGAAGACTAAGAGGCAGAGTAAAAAATCTAGGTCACTTTTAAAGCACATTGGAAAGGTTTCAGCTGCAGGAGATGAAGAAACTTTAGGAGACTCACAGGTTCCCCCGGCTCATTGCCTCCAAGGATCCTAAAGCCAAACCCTGTATCCTTCCTCCACAGGAAAATGTCCTTTTCCTGGAAGTCTGGAACTGTGAAATCAACAAACAAGCATTAAGATTTCAGAAGAATGCAACTCATCAAAAAGAAAATGCCTCGTCTTTGCACTAGCAGAAGAACAGTTCAGCAGTAGCCTAGTGGTGGACATTTGGCTTAATCCTCTCAAATGTCCTGCACATTATAGACACATGTACTGTTTTAGGTCAATTTGAGCATAGTTAAAGTCAAACTGTAAATAACTCTCCTATTAACTGTTCACGCTTTGACACCAAGGCGGTAAAAAGAAATAACAAACAACGATTCATCAAAGATGGCAGATAATCTATTTCGGGCGAGGATCCAAATTACCAAGTCAAATAAAAACTTAAGAAAAATCATGCATGCGTGCTTTCATATGTAGACAGAGTCCCTCCTTTGTGCCAAAATTAGAAAAAAACTAGCTAAAGCTTTCTTCTGATGTCTGAAAATAGTAAACTTTTCCTTTTATCTTTTTAAAGCCTTTGTTGTGACATTTCTGCTTGGTGGAGGAGTTTTAAAGAGGCTGCACGATTCTCTTTACCTAAAGTGATGCGTGGCATGCAAAGCATCCGTTTCCTTTACGGTGTATACTGGGGCGAACCTTCCCTTTGTCTGCGGCTATAATACATGAGGCCGAGGCAGGCTATATATTATCAAGCCTAATGTGGAAAGTTCAGTCCATTTGTACTCACAAAACACAGAACTGAGCATCTGTGTTTGGTAGAAAACAAAGGTGATGTATGGAAGAGGCAATCCACTGCAGTGGTTGACAGCTCATGGATTACATATGTCAAACTCAAAGCCCGTGGGTCAAATATGGCCATTACTAACATCTTATCTGCTCCCCAAGGTGATATTTTAAACGAAAAGTATTGCTTATCACTTTTATGCTTTCTTGCTATACTTACTTTATAATAAACGTTTCATTTAGTGCAAACTTCTCATGACAGCGGGCTAAATTTGAAACCAGATAAAAGGTTAGATTTTTCAGAAATCTTTAATTCTGATGTGAAAAGAGCAATATAGAATATTGAATGAGGTCGATCAAACTCTTATCGATGAACCTGCAACCCAGATAAGATGCCAAGTGTCTGACTTTAGCTAATGCATGAACTGAAATTGGTTCTTGGCTTGGACAGAGTTTTTAATTTTGGTCCTCTTTTGTAAATGAGTTTGACATCCCTAAGCGGACTTGAAATCGTAATCAGCTACTTTTGTAAATAAAAAGATAAAGCCGCTGTGCACATATGAATGCATTGGTAAGTTTGCAGCAGTGTTATACTTGCAAACGTGCGTCTTTGAACAAACTCCCGGAGAGATTTTTGCTCGCTCCAACACAGACCATGCTGCTGCCAAAGAAAAGCCACAAAGAAGAAACAGCGTGGCAGACAACATAAGAAGCCTATTCCCAATCTGTTCCTTCAGTCAACAGTTAAAATCCACTCGGAGTGGAGCCATTTCTTTTAATCCAGCTCACTGTTTCCGAGGACAAACGGGGAAAGTGTGAGGGAAAGGCTAACTGTTGCAATCTGTTCCTGCACTCGGGAGAGTCAGCAGCACACCCTGCTTGACCCGTTGTTACATGTATAAGTGATCCCTATAGTGAGGTAATTAAACATGTGTGGCCATTTACACACACACAAAAAAAAGACGTCAAGTTAAATTAGTCTGGATGTTTGAAACATGAAGGAAATTAAATTGGGGACATGGTACACACAGTGATAATCAATATAAAGTCTAAACACACGAACAAGTCTGTTAGCTTTTTCTTTTTATTAGAACGGCTTCATCCTGAACAAGTCGGGTTATTTCTGCAGATGGCAGTCATTCAATAGAGTCTGCAGAAAGACCTTGACTTCAGCAGAACACGAAATCACATCAGATGTGAATGCAGAGAAATTACATTGCTTTAGTGAAGGCCAGAGACCCGCCGAGCGCATCACGACAGATTTTACAACGTGAGCTCGCAGCAGTGCGACGACGAGGATTTACCTCTATTGGCATAGGTCACCTGACCCGTACCCACGTGCTTCTAGTGTTTCTCATACGTACAACCTTTCCTTTTGTACTGAAGTGCAAGGGAAATTTGGAAAACTCCTGTTGAGATCCACCCTTCCTTATCTTGAATCTTGTGTTGTTTTTTTATTTTTACTTTTCACCTATTGTTTATTGGCTTTTCCATTTTAAGACAAATGATCTAGTCTTTTTCCACAAGCTTCTAAATAATGAAAACCCTTGACAAGAGGTGCTTGGGCAACTGATAAGATGTTCACATAACAGCACTCAGACCCCCCCCCCCCCTTCTCCCTTTTATTTCTAAACTTGACAGAAGATCTGAGGCTTATTCTTATTAATTGGAGCTATCCACTCGCAGGGAGAACAGAAGAAAGAGGGTGTGCAATCCACTGACATCCACTCCACTATTGCTGCTAATTACGCACTACATGCCTCTTAAGGGAAGTCTAAGCAATAGTGTATCTGTAGTGCCAGTGTCCAATTGGACAAAAGTGGCATGATTAGCCTTTAAAGAACAGGACCAAAAGGACGGGGGGGGGGGGGAACGTCTGCTTCAAATGTGTCTTCAAGCACATTGGACTGTGCAGTAACCAAAACTATCAGTAATATGTAACTGACAGTAGTATTTGTGTTTGTACAAGCTGAGTTAAATGGGGATAATAAACTAATAAACAACATGTACCACAGACTAAAATACAGTGAATTTTGCAGCAACAACGCTGCTAATTTAGAAAGGTTTTAAACTATATATCTTCTGCTTTTTACATCCAACATTTAAAATACAAGAATATATTAGAAAAACATATTTAATGCATTTACACTTTTGTGAATTTTGTGAGATTAAAACATGTATTGGACATTTAAAGCTAACAATAAAGCTTAGCTTAGCACAAAAACTGGCAGCAGGGGGGAATATTTACCTTGATCTTTCAAAACAAAACAAAATTATTTAACAGAGCAATGTCTTACCTTTAGTTTTAAATATCGTATGCACTTTTTATTGTTTTTTTTTTCTCTTAATTGATAGTAAACGAAACAAAACCAATGAAAATATATATTGTATATTGTGTATATTTAGTTGATGTTTTTCTTAGTTCATATCTTAGATGTTGTTGCTGTTTTTCTTGTACATTTTATTGTTGGATGTAACTGGGACCCTGTGTACATAATTTCGCTCCACCACATGTACCACATGAGGTGCGAATGACAATAAAGAAACTCTGACTCTCTGACTCTGAAAAACACTTTGTATAAAGTCAAGCTAACTTCCCCCCACAGGCCTTCTTTGTTAGCAAAGATACACCGTGCTCTGCTGTAGTTCGGATGTTTTGAGGTGTAATTCTTTGAAAAGACTAAATCAAATTAATATATTACCTGATGTTTGAATCTCATTGAACAATGGAAACATTTATTTCTGATCAGACAGGCAGACTAACAGCTAATCCAAACCAGACCGAAATCAAAGTGAATTGCTGCTAAGAAGTGCTAAGGCTAGCTGCCGCCGCCACTATTTGTACACTGTAAGAATTTTTTTTTGTAAATAATTGTGCAAAGTGAAACGGATGATAATGTAACATGCTTATAAAATGTTTGAGATAAGAGCTGTAGTTGGGACTGGCCTTGCTTGGATTAGCTGTTCATCATTATTGAGAAAAATCATCTAATTTTCCAAACTGATGCCGTTATAAAAGTTATCTACAACAGGTAGTATATTAACTGTTCAAAAAATTTACATAGAATCCCATTTCAAAAAATTTAAAGGCTTGCTTTAAAGTTTAGTCGCTGGTTTCCATCCCCAATCATAGAAATGAATGTTTTTTTTCCATCATGTGATTAAAAATAAACTGGTCTTTTTTTTAAAAGAAAAAACAACATTTGTTAACATTCAGGACTAGTTTCCTAAAACTTGCTTCTTAAGAACCATTCAACAATGTTACACCAATGGTCTCCAGCCAGCTCCCCATGCAGCCCTCATCCAACCGCCACCAAAAATGCAAATACTTACGCCTACTTTCATACATGCTCCTAGACTGGGCCCAAATCTTAAAGGGGTCCGGTTTTCTCTGGATGGTCCCGTCTCCTTGAGAGTCCTGGGATGGGAGGCCAGGTAAGGGCTGTGAGGGGGGAGGGGGAGCACCGGTTTCACTGAGCGGGGGTGCCAGGGACGAGTGACTGGGCGACTCGGTGTGAGCGCTCCGGTGGCTGGAAACGCTGTGCTGGGAACTGTTCTGACTGTCCTTCCTTGACAATTGCTGTTGGAGAAGTAGATCAACATCATTTGACTCTTGAAAACAGGCTTTGAAGGAACGGGGAAGATTAACTCGGAGTTGACAGACAGGTAGATAAAAAACATTTAAAGGTTATTGCATCCTCAGCAGCACATCAGAGAGAAAGATCGGGGATTGTGGCTGGTGAGAGGAGAAACCAGGAGAATGAAGATATGAATACAAAAGAGGGTTTCTTTTGGTTACAGTTCAATAAAAGAGTAACACCACATTCTCTTTGGGGTAAAAGAAAGCATACTCTGTCTTGCTACCTTAATCACGGCAAAGAATAATCAAGCTGTTTTATTCATAGAAATCCTTTTAGCTTACAAAGACAGATAAGGGAAAAAAAACTCATGGATTCTCATGATTAAGTCATTCGACTATGAAATAAAAACACAGTGGTTCAATTTACAAAGGGAGCCTTGCCTGTTCCTTTTGTTTAGCACAGGGGAGTGTTTTAATAAAATAAAAAGCTGCATTGTCTGCTGCATATAAGAAAGTCTCAGTGAATACAGCACTTGTAGGGTTTGAAACAAAGGGAGGATTTTACTGGTGCAGGTCCTCATAAATTGCACCCAGACCCTCAATTACATGGACACTTAAACACTCGCTGAAGGGTTTGAGGTGTTTAAGGAGCACATAGTTCTGAGCTCAAGTGCAAGTACACTTCAAGTTCAAGTTAAAATCCCGCTCATCATTCTTGTCAAAACACCCTTTTTAGCAGTTAAATCTTTGTTAGTCGGCAGAATTTGCGCTGCTGTGGCAAAAGGAGTCACAAAGTGAGTTACAGGCAGAGCGTGAGGAGTAGAGGCAGATATTTTAAGAGAGTGGGAGAAAAATGACAGCAGCTAAGACTCTTCGTATCATGTGACCACATATTACTTCGGATTCAGTGAACAAAAATATACCAGGAAGTGGCTCGTCGGCTCGAGTATCAAAGTGTTTGGCCTTCAAAGTGCAACTGTCTTCAATAAATTCACTCATTACTCACTGGATCTGCCTCCTACACCTCTGCAATTCATGTTTATATTCATCAAGCTCGTTAAGACGTAAGAAGCTTGATGCTCTTGGAAATACTGTGAGCTTTGACCTGCACGTTGTGTTTTGAGTGTCACCTCTACACCTTTAGTAGTGCTCTTAAAGAAATATAACTGTGGAAGCATTTCATTAATCCAACGTGCAGCGCTTGTTTTGGAGTTATCGATTTCAATACCAACCTTTCCCCTTGAACACAAAATTAATTATTATTTACTTTTGTTCCATCAAATAAAATGGCACCTCCATTAGCCATTTTTCTAGTTTTGTTTTGTTTTTCTCTCAATGCACAAGTTCTAAATACTGCTCCCCTTTCAAACTAAAACAAATCATTGGCTCCTGATGGATCTATTAAAATGTGACCTTCTACAGACACTGTGTTCTCCTATAGTGTTCAGAAACGGGTCTAAGATGTTGTTTTCCTCCAGATCTAATAAGTTCTTAGAAGACAGAATACAGAAAAGGAAAGAAAAGAGGAGTTAGGACCATGAAAGCAAATACTTGCCTTAAACAAGTGAACTGCCTTCACAGTATTAGTAGTCTTCCAGATTTGTATTTCACATGATTAACCTCATGCAGCTACACATTAAGATCATGCATTTATCCTACCATCAGTCAGTTTATCCATACTGTCTATTGCATTCTAGAACACACCACCACCATTATATAGCCAGCCCCAACACCATACGACCTCATTCCCAAAAACTTTTACACCCTCCAAATAACATCACATACCATCCTAGTGTAATCTCTGTACGGAGGAGCCATGGCATAATTGTCCTGCAAAACAAAATGTAACAAATGCACGTTGAGTCAGACACGATGGAAGGAGCCCCTAAGTACAGACGCTGCAGAATGAGGCCGTCTATCTCCTGTGATCACACATTCAGCTCGCACACCGCAAACTTAGCACCCAGCATGATGCGATCATCAGCATGTTAGCAACCCAACTCACGCGGCGCATCAAAGCCCCTCGTCCCATCCCCCGCCAGAAAGCGGGGTGGGCGGAGGACTCGTGTAAAGCTACAGGGATCCACCCCGGCACAGCGCAGCACCCCCCTTGTCTACAAACAGGTCAACAACATCAGCACAAGTTATGCCACATGGGGAGGTGGGGGTGGGCTGGGATCAGGAGGACGGAGACGAGAGGCAGGGGAAGTGAGCGCAGTCTTCCTCCACACAGATGCACATATGTAGATTTATGAGTAGTGAATGGTTGGACAGGATGGGGAAATTAAAAAGAAAACCAAAATCTTACCAGTTTGGGGCTCTTCTTTGCAGGTGCCACTCCTGTGAAGCCAGACAGAGAAGAGGAAAAAGACAAAGAGGGTTACCATCAGAGTTTGTAGTCCATGTTCAGACAAAAGGTCAGAGCAAAAAATTAAGGTGAGGGACAAGTATTCCTAATGTAGACTCCCAAACAACGTCCAAACAGTGCTGATCTAGCCCTCAAAGCCCCTCCGCTTCTCTCTTTCCCTGCTTGCCCATCCGCGGCTGGCGTTTGAGGAGGAGGAGGAGGGGAAGGGGGGGGGGGGGGTGCAGGCAGCGCGATCTATCTGCATCACCGCCGCGGCCAGCATTTGGCTTGACTGGCGCAGCGAAAGAGTGGGGCTGGCCCCAAGGGCTTACCCAGAGCTCGCTAAACCTCGGCTACCCATCAACACACACACACACAAGAGCCAGTGTGTGTTGGAGGGGAGAAAGTGTGAGCTAAGGAGGAAGGAAAGACCACTGGACAGCAATTAAACCAGAGAATGGAGAGAGTGGAGTAAAGAGGAGAAAAGAAGCGAGCTTTGTTCTGGAGTTCCTGGCCGTAGGCATTACCCATGGAGAAGGAGTCCAAGATACTGAACATTAAATTATAGGCAACCGTCAGTTCCCCTCTTACTGAGACCATCTTCCTGTGTCCGCTGAGCGCTGCGCTCCGCTGTCGAAGGCTCCAGCATCTATAGGCAGTTGGCGCGTCCTCCAGGTCTCTCCCTTTCCTGCTGCCTTTTTTTTTTCCCACGTTCTCCCTCTCTCTCACCTCTCTGCTCACTGTTCTCCCTCTCGTTTCTTCCCTCAGCATCATCCGCCTCCCTCCCTCTCCCTCTCTCTCTCTCTACACTCCATCTCACTCTCCCTCCCACCCTCACATGCTGGTAAACATCTATTCAGCTGCACACACACACACACGCAGAGTGGCAAGCATCAGATGGTTTCATGCAGCAGTCCCGACACAAATCAAAGTGCGCTTGAGGTATGATAGACGTCTTTCTGCACGAGTGAGCAGTGAACAGAAAAAATAAATAAATCATCCCAGAAATATCATTATCACAGACAAGCACGCAGAAAATAAGACTGACAGATGACTGAAACTACAGCACAGGCGCAAATCCACATGGGCAAAGACGCTCCACAAGCCCACGACCGACCTCTCCCTCTCTACCTCCACTCTGCATGAAAGTAACGCTTGTATAAACTTATGGAAATGAGAAGGGGAGAATGAATCTAAGAGACAAAGAAGAAGGAAAAAACAGGAGTTGTGCTTGTATTCATCTCCTATTTAAAATTCAACAATAAGCGGACACCTCTTACAAACAGCAGATGTGTCCATCGCACATAAAACTGCACGAGACAAAGTCTTTCCTTTGAGGAAAATGGGCCATCATTGTGCCAATCCAATAAGATCTTCACACTTCTGCTCTTGTCTGTGCTATCTTTCAGACATCTGGCTTCATTCACAACCGACAGCGCCAACTGTGTTACGTCTACAACCTTCTTCTCTTTCCTGCCTATCCAGCGGCTCCCTTTCTCCAATCTGTCTTTGTCTTTTTCACCCGCCTTCCCCCACACCAATCCAAAATGATTCATTTGGGAGCGCCAGCAATGCCTTAAACAAGATGCATGATCATGCTGTCACTCCAAAAGTACTCTCTCTGGGCAAATGATGCTGTCAGTCAAGATGTCATGGTAGTGTTTGATTAGCCTTCAGCTACGAACTGCAGCGAATCTGCTGCTGCTTTTTAGAAAACAGTCTCCTAGCTTCGCAATCACACCTACTAATACAGAAAACAGACACACCCAAGGAAGTAAATAAGCTGATTAGGAGATGGATGAATTTGCGTATTTATGACACAAAACAAATGTTTGATTTGCGGCAGATCTGACTCTAAAAATCAGTCACAGAAGATAGTACTCTAGTTTTTTTTTAACTGCAAGGTGTAAAAAGCTTTAAAGACAAATCATTCTGTAAAGTAAATGATTGATTTTACAAAAGGTACAAAAGTCATTGTTACATTAGTAGGCAGAAGCCTGACTCCTGGATTTTGTGTGGCTGTAGGCGAAGCTGCAGAGTGTTTGAAGCGCTCTCACATCAAAGGTATTGTGGCTGTTTAGACCAACCTCCATACTCAATTACATACAAGAGGAAGGAACGAGTGGTTTTAGACATGTGGGCGAACTGGCCAGCTCTTCGAAAACCTGAGCAGGAGCGCTCAGCCGAACCCTTTAGGTGTAAAAAATGCATAAATAAAAAACTGACCAGGAGCACTGTGGGGCTGTACAATTATCCTCCTTAACACTAAACTTAAAACCTGGATATTAAGGTCTGTCTTTATGATTTAAGATATATCAACAGAATACCATGTAGCAAAGCCAAACTAATGAGTTAAATAATTTTGTGACTGTTCTATTAACTGTGGCAAAATCAAGACTTTTTTTTTAATATTTAAAGGAGAAGCAAACAAAAATATGTTAAAAAAAAAGTACCGGCAATGTCAGCAACATTGTATCCACAAACAGAATCTAGAGAAATGCACTGCTTAAAGATCTCATTTGACTTATTGCACTGTCTAATAAGCAGCAACACACCTTCTGCTGAATAAAATGCACAAGAGGAACTGTTGCACCAACCTGGCAGCACACCACTCACTAAATGGAAGACATTACTAAGCAGATTATGCTCTCTGTCCTCGGTGTGTGTGCACGCGTGTGCATGTGCACACAGTGGTAGACCTTGCCTCAGCGTTATGGCCTCCAACAGGCAGATCCATCTGTCACCTTGGCGACAGTACACGATGACTGTGGAGACTGACTGACTGTCTCCAAGCAACAGTTGTTGTGGCGAGCTGCTCTCTGCTGTACAGTGGATAAGTACCGAACGCGTATCAGCCGTGCACATCAGCAGCCTGCGTGTCACAGCCCTACGGAGTGCAGCTTTATTTGGCTTCTTCTGTGTGTGCCAACGGTGAAATTTCACGTGACAGGAGCATACAAGTGTGACTAACTACAACAGCACGCATTTGGAAGATACAGCTGAGCACCTCATTTTGCAGAAAAGAAAATGTTTTGGGCTCAAACAGGATTTTCTTCAATGATTTTTAACAAAAGCCGGGGTGAAATCCCCCAACTCCTACTATTACACACTTCCACCCAGTGCAGACTGTCAGCAGAGCATCGTCATGGAAACAAAAGGCAGTGTCGTGGTAGAGGGAGAACGGAGAGTATTGAAGGACAAAGTGGTTCACCTTAACCCCGTGCAACAAGCCGTGCTGCACAGGTTCAAGCCCCGACAAAAGTGCCCACTGGTGAATCTTGGGTGCCTAGATGGCCGCCTGCTCTCCTCCCCCACATTATTGCTTTCCCCTGACTGCATTTCTGTTTATGACGATGCCATTGGAACGTTTGGTCAGCAGAATTTTTTTTATGCCAAGTGGGCAAAAATACATCGCTTCCTGCCCGTACGGTGAATTGATTTCTAGCTTTGGTCTGTGCAGGGACCCATCATCAGCGTTTATCTCTTTCTAATGGACGTGTGCCAGACTGTTCGCATCAAACAAGGCTTATAAATGTGAATTTCAGTAACTGTGAGCTTGTTTATGTGGATTGTGCAAGTTCCCATAATTGCGTTTGCGCCCATCAGAGTGTGTTCTCAAAGGACGCTGATCTATTTAGCGTTGCATGACAGAGGGGGGCACTTAAAACTGCTGGGTGCACTCGTACAACATTAAGTTAATAAGAGATGTCTAGTATGACAATGATACACTTTGTGCTTTCAGCCACCTTAAGCTGCATGCATGAATAAGAAAAAAGAAACATCTATCAGCGACACAATATGCACTCATAAAGCGTAAAAATACTAAACTGGAATACACCCTCTGCTTTGAGGGAGTATCTTCTTCTTTCAGCTTTTCCCTCTTCGGGGGTCTCCACAGCGAGTCATCCTCCATCTCACTCTGTCCTCTGCATCCTCTGTTCTCACTCCAACATGTCCTCTCTAACTGCATCCCTATATCTCCTCTTCGTCTTTACCCTGGCAGCTGCATTTCTAACATCTTCTACCATTATACCCACGGTCCCTCCTCTGGACATGTCCAAACCATCTCAGTCTGGTCTCTCAACTTTATCTCCCAGTTGTTCCACCTGTGCTGTACCTCTGATGATCTCATTCCTAATCTTATCCATCCTTGTCACTCCTAATCCGAACCTCAACATCTTCATTTCTGCATCTTCCAGTTCTTTCTCCTGCCTTTTTGTCAATGTATCCATCTCCAGACCATACAACATAGCTGTTCTCACAACTTTCTTGTAAACTTTTCCTTTGACCTTTGATCTTTGCTGACACCCTTTTAGAGCTGTTATTTCTAAACCGAATCCGGAGCCCGTTCCAGCCCGACTCGGATTCGGACCGGGCCATAATAATGTGCTTAATGTGTGGGCCGGGTCGGTCTCAGGCTTTGATGTGGCTTTACGAATCATATAGCACAAATAAAAGTAAACAAGAATACACAATATAAAACCGTGTTAATCTACTTGTAGAGGAGGAGGCAGTAAGTTTATATGTTGAGAGGATGAAGAAAGAAAGAAGAGAGCAGCAGTTAATCAGACTGTGAAGAGATCGCTGGCACATTGCGCAATTACTGCGCACGTGGGTTCAGGCTTCTATGATGCAGTTTTACGAATCATACAGCACAATGAAAACTTAGTAAGAATGCACAATATAAAATTGTTTAATCTACTTGTTGAGGACTGGCTGGTTTAAAAAGGTAAAAAACAGTCGTGTTAATCTCAGATGGACAACCTGTCACCGGTCACGTGTGTCCGTTGACCTGCCGGTTGAAATGGACTTGTGACCTGTCCAGGGTGTCCCCCACCTCTCGCACAGTGATGGCTGGACATGGGCATAAGTGCTACCCGAAAAGGAAGAAGCGGGTGGATGGATGGATCAGCTGATCACCGGCTGCGTGTATCTCTGCTCCTACTGTCATTTGCGGTGAAGGAAGCAGCAGCATCTACAAAAGCCGAAGCTTTATTCTATATTTTTCCAAATCATTTTGCTATAAAAATATTTTTGTTCATCTGTATAGTAGCCTATCTTTAGAGTTGATTTTTTTTAGGCTATTTGTTTTGTATGTTAATATCCATTTGGTGAAACAAGACATCTTACATCTTCCTTTCTTTGAAATATGTTTTTAATATATCATGTAAAACTGATTTGCTTACAAAAGCAGTAAAAGCTTAATAAAAACAACGTCAGGTTTTTTTGGGTTCGGGCCTGTAATTACAGTTAATATGATCGGATTGGGTCGGGTTTGGAAAAAAATGGCTATGGGCTGGGTCAGGTCGGATTTTGTTGGCCAGAATGCAACTCTACACCCTTTGATCGCAAATCACTCCTGAATCTTCTCTCCATTCACTCCATCCTGCCTGGACTCTCTTTTTCACCTCTTTACCACACTCCCCATTTTCCTGGACAGTGGACCCCAAGTACTTGCAGTCCTGCACCTTTGTCCTCTACGTAGAGGATGTATATAAACAGTCAAAGGTGGTTTCAGTAGGTCACACCAGAAGGTAACCTGCGGTCTTGAGCATGCTTTGCGTCAACTTCTCATCTTTTGCAAAGACATAAACAAACCAACTGCAAGATTAACATGCTCGTCCGATATGTTCATATTAGTCTCAGTTTTTTCTCGTCTGCTCAGACCTGTAAGCTGTGATTTGTTCATCTACTGGCACTGTGGCCAGACAGAAAACATCCATCATTCTTCAATGTGTGAGAAGAGGAGAGTGAGGCCCTTTCGCCCAACAGGTCTAATATGTCACTGCTGATTGATGGGTATCGAGGTTGGTAAGGGGGTGATGGGTGGGGGCTGGGGTGGACCAGGAGCAAATCATCACTGGAGTGTTATTTCCACTGCTGCTCCTTTATCATTACTGCAACCTTCGGACATATCTTCATCCACCCGTCTTCCGGTTTCACCCACATTCACCGAAACACCGGCTTTAATTTTACAAAATTAAATAACTTTAAAATAAAATCCTACATCCATGCTGTGACTAAAATTCTCTTCCTAAACAAGTTCTTACTGGCAGCACGTGAGCAGCAGGAGTAAATATCCCAGTGGACTGTGTAACATTTGCACCTCCTTAAAAGGAACAACGGGGGATAAAATATCTGCACCTTGGCGATGGCAACACATCAGGGCCAAAATGAATTATGTGCCTGTGCAGAGCATCAGTGGGGGCATGAAAAGACAGGCGGGGGAAAATGAACCCATTAGAGCAGTGTAATTAGACAGATGAAAGAACGATGTATCATAAAATACAGATCCAACTGGAGTAATAAATCATTCCCGTGTGGTTAGGAAAAGTATATATTGGTAAGGGGAGGTGTCTAAAACCACTGTATTGTGTGTTTATGAACTGCTGCCAGAAAATCTCACTACTTAACACTGAAATCACAGCTTTCCATTAAATCAGAGGCAACAGAACAAGTTGGTGTATTAATTACCACCCAGAAGCTTTTTGCTAACATTTTGAAAGAGAAATGTTAGAAGGTCAGACCTACTAACTTTTACATGAATCACCTATAACACAAGGACGACTTGTCTAATTGGGTGAATCTATCTGGTCACCATAACATCCCTGAGATCGTGAGGTGTGAACTCCAATACTGCTGTGAAGATCTGCTGTGACTGATGAGCTAATGGCTAGTCTGAGTGGGATCATGACTAAAGTGGAGTACTGCAGTCTTGAAACAATCTTAAAATTTTCAAAGAAGTTGATGTAAAAGCCAATTTTATAAACATTTAAATTAGAGCCTGACTGATATATCGATAGGGCCAATGTTGTTGGCCGATATAGGTGTTTGGGGACCTATTGGTACTGGTGATAATTGTCCCATTATGCACTGATCTAATTTTCACCCAAAATGCTGGAACCAGCCGCAATTGTACGCTATATCCAGCAGAGGGCGCAAGAAGACTATTTGTTCACTTTCAGTTTAACTTTCACTTTCAGCACAGCCGAAGCAGTACTGTGGTAGGTACTGTGTAGAATATTTTGCTGAATTGAGCATGGTAAATTTATTTTAACTGATCTGTAAAAAAAATAAATAAATAACAATAATAAATTCTATTCAATCCTCCAACCCGCTTGTCACTAGCTATGTACCTTTCAAGTTAGCAAGGTAGCGTTTATAGGCTATTGCCTTGTAAAACTTTATCCAGAACAATAAATCTAATGTAAAGGTAAAATATATCAGTATTAGTAACGTTATCTTTGTTGTCCTCAATGAAATGTATTGTCTGAAATCTTTACAAAAAAAAAAAAAAAAACACCTCTGCGGTCAATTCTAATTAGACCTTCACCATATGTGACTGACTGTTTTAACAATGAACAATGAAAGGCATTTGTTTTTTTATATTTTTGTAAACGCACTTGATAACTTTATGGTGACTAGTGGATGATAGAAAATATGAATGCATGTTAGAAAGACTGATTTTAAGACCAGTGCACCGCTTGTAAACCTCATGTGGGACTAGGTATAGCATGGATCTAATTTTATTAGCTTCATGGTTGCTAACAGCCGCGTTAAATAAAGAAGCCCTGCTCCACTCGCTGTTTACTTAGATCCTTGGGGGTAGACAAAGCGAAAACTTTTCTGCCATTATATCGGTCATTGGCATTAACCTCACACTCCCAATATTGGTATTAGCAATGGCCAAAATCTCCATATCATTTGGGCTCTAATTTAAATCACCAATAATTTACATAGCTATTTACACTGGATTTTATAAACTGCATGCACTTACAGTGACAGCAGCTAACTAGCACTTCAGATGCTGCCTGTGGCACTTATGACTGTAATATATTAATGTTTACATCAGAAAAACCAACTAATGCAAAACAAATAATTGTATTGACATTTATAAAATATAATTCACATGAAATTCCATTAAAACTTTGGTCCTGACTGTGTGAGGACTACACATTAGCTTGACAATTTGGTCTAAATAAAGCTATTTCTCCAAACTAAGACATGAGCTACTTTAATTGTTCATGCCCTTTCCGCAGAATCCTTCAAAAGAGCTGAACTACCCCTTTAAGTCCTGCACCGACGCTTCATGGTTCACAGTCACACAGCTGATCTTTTGGATTTAGAAGAAATCCGATGCTAAATACTAAATGCTATGTACTGCTTGAATACGTTTTTTTTTTTGTTGTTGTTGCAGCTTTCAGAAGTATTTATTTGTTTCATGAAAGAAACCACAGCTTTTAGAAAATACTTTGATACTACACCATGAATGAGTTCACTTCGTGAGCAACAGTGTTCAGGTACACGGAACGTGATAAAGTAACAACCACAGCAACGGCAGGACCTAAAGTTTCTCACAACACTACACAATATTTCCCACAGCTCCCAACTTGAATTTCTGTTGGCATTGCTTTAAACAATTAGGACCAAACCCTAGCACATACATTTACACAATGTAAAAATAAATAAATTATTGGACCATGCTACCACCAGTCTTTGATTTTTGGTCCATTTCTAACAGTCAAACGTTCACTTTAGATGCTTTTATTACACATCTTTTAGTGGTGCACGCTATACAGCTTGCAGCCATGGAACCTTTTAGGCAACAAACTGCAGCATTTTATACCAAAGTTCATGCTCAATAATCCAGGTACAAATTCAACAATGCAGCACATTATGTTCTGACTTTTATATGGAAACCAGCATGACCATCCAACATAAACTGAAGTGCAAGATACCAACGTTCTCTCCATAACTATTTGGCTTCTGTCAAAGTCACTTCAGTTCTTATGTTCCCAACTAGTGTTGCTTCCAACAAATCAATTATAAGATAAGGCTGAACTTTATTGATCCTGCAGGAAATTGTTGTGCCAGAGTTTCAATACAAAGGAACACACACGAGGAATCCCACAAGATAGATATGAAAAACTCTTAAAACTAAACTCACTTTGTGTCTAATATAACATCCACTACTAGGTAGCAATGTAATGCGAGATTTTTACGTTTCTATTATGGTATCTGTGAGTTAATTTGTCTCAGATTTGCTGTTCAGAAAAATTTGACATTTTCATTAAATAAAAAAATTAAAAAACATTGCTATCTAAATTTGGCTTTTCCCTGATTTTCTTCAACTGGCGCCCCAGGCAGATTTCATCATTTGATCTAAAAGACTTTCAGAAAACTTTGGTTGAAAGAAGCTGATCTTTACAACTTCAGAAAATAAAAGATTTCCAACCGTTTCCATTTAATGTCACAATCCATTACACAACTGTCAAACTAATATAAATGGCATAATGCCATGACATAATATTGTATATATATTAAACATAAATATGGCTGATTTTGTTTATCCCCAAACTATTAACAACCCAGGGTCCAGTCCAGGAAGCAGAGTTGTAGTCCTCCACCCCTCTCTGCTGCTTCTCCTCTGTTACCCACCCACACCCCCACTGAAACAGCGTCAACTCGCCCACGGCTCAAATTAAATAAACAAAAAATCAGCTCTAAAACTATAAACCATAAAAATCTTATTAAAATAAATACAGTCACGTTATCAGAGCAAAATCATAAAATCATTAAATGTGGATTATTGAACATCAGATCTCTTTCCTCTAAATCCCTGTTAGTTAATGAACTGATAACTGATCATCATATTGATTTATTCTGTCTGACAGAAACTTGGCTACAACAGGAGGATTTTGTTGGTATAAATGAATCCACTCCTGTTAATTATTTAAATGTTCACGTTCCTAGAACAACTGGCCGAGGTGGAGGAGTGGCTTCTATTCTTCAGTCAGGATTATCGATTAATGCCAAACCAGTTATTAGTTATGATTCTTTTGAATCACTGTCCCTCAGTCTTTCTCATCCAAAATGGAAATCAGAAAAGCCACTTTTACTAGTTGTTATATATCGTCCACCAGGCGCTTACTCTCAGTTTTTGTCTGAATTCTCAGAATTCTTAACTGACTTACTATTAAATACTGATAAAATCATCATAATGGGTGATTTCAATATTCATGTGGACGTTGAGAGTGATAGCTTAAGCATAGCCTTTAATAATTTAATAGACTCATTTGGTTTTACCCAAAACGTCCGCACATCTACTCATTCTCATCATCACACTCTTGATTTAGTTCTGACCTATGGTATAGAGATTAAGGACTTGGTAATAGTTCCTCAAAATCCTATTCTGTCCGACCATTTTTTAATAACCTTTGAGTTTACATTAAATGACTACACAGTCACTGAGAGTAAATTCCATCTCAGCAGGTGCTTATCAGAAAATGCTGTAACCAAATTTAAACAATCTCTTCCATCAATGTTTTCCTCTGTCTTGCAGAGTAATGCATCAGAGAACAGTGACTTAGATCATCTAGTTCATCATCTTACAACTTCAATGCAAACTTCACTTGATAAAATTGCTCCACTGAAAAAGAAAGTAATCAATCAGAGGAAACTGGCTCCTTGGTTCAATTCTGAGTTACGTACTTTAAAGCAGGCATCTAGAAACCAGGAGAAAAATTGACGCTCTACTAATGTTGAAGAATTTTATTTAACTTGGAAAGATAGTCTGCTAACATATAAAAAAGCTCTCCGTAAAGCTAGAACTTTATATTACTCATCTTTAAGCGCTTTACAGCGCTTTAAGGTTGCTGTAATTAAACCTAAGAAGTCTGACCTTGATTCATAAATTCTGGCCAACTATAGACCTATATCTAACCTAACTTTCATGTCAAAAATTCTAGAGAAAATAGTTGCAGGTCAGTTGTGTGAACATCTACAAAGAAATAATCTGTTTGAAGAGTTTCAGTCAGGGTTTAGAGCTTATCATAGCACAGAAACAGCACTAGTAAAAGTCACTAATGATATTCTCATGGCCTCAGACAATGGACTTGTGTCTATACTGGTCCTGTTAGACCTCAGTGCTGCATTTGATACAGTTGATCACAATATTTTACTACAGAGGCTTGAATATGATATTGGGATTACAGGAACAGCTCTAAAATGGTTTAAGTCATATCTATCTGATAAATTCCAGTTTGTAAATGTAAATAAAAAATCTTCTTCATACACCAAAGTTAGTAATGGAGCTCCTCAGGGCTCAGTGCTTGGGCCAATATTCTTTACTTTATATATGTTTCCATTAGGTAAAGTTATTAAACAGCATGGGATAAATTTCCATTGTTATGCTGATGACACATAATTATATTTGTCCATTAAACCCAATGAATCCAATCAGCTACTTAAACTACAAGCATGTCTTAAAGACATAAAACCTGGATGACCCTTAATTTTCTCCTTTTGAACACAGACAAGACTGAGGTTTTGGTTTTTGGACCTGAGCACCTTAGGAATGAATTTTTCAGTCTTTCTCCCTCCTTAGATGGCATTAATCTGTCTTCCAGCTCTAATGTTAAAAATCTTGGTGTTATTTTTGATCAGGACATGTCTTTTATCCCCCACATTAAAAACGTTACTAGAACTGCTTTCTTCCAACTGCGTAATTTCACTAAAATTAGAAACATCTTATTTAAAAATGATGCAGAAAAATTGGTTCATGCATTTGTCACGTCTAGACCGGACTATTGCAATGGTTTATTATCTGGGTGTCCAAATACTTCTTTAAAACGTCTTCAGTTGATCCAAAATGCTGCTGCCAGAGTCTTAACTGGAGTTAGTGGGAGAGATCATATTTCTCCAGTTTTAGTTTATCTCCATTGGCTCCCTGTCAAATCCAGAATAGAATTCAAAATCTTACTTCCAACCTACAAAGCACTCAACAACCTGGCTCCATCTTATATTACAGATCTTATTGTTCCATATTTTCCTAACAGAGCACTTCGCTCTCAGGCTGCAGGTTTACTTGTGGCTCTTAGAATTTACAAAAACAGAATGGGAGGAAGATCCTTCAGTTATCAGGTTCCTCTCTTGTTGAACCAACTTCCAATCTCTGTCCGTGAGGCTGACACATTATCTAGTTTTAAAACTAGACTTAAGACTTTCCTTTTTGATAAATCCTATAGTTAGGGTTGGCTTGGGTTTCCTGAGCTGTCCCTTAGTCATGCTGCTATAGGCTTAGACTGCTGGAGGACAAACTAACCACACTTTTCACTCTGATACTGTCTTTACTTACTCTGCTCAACCTGTTTTGTATTTGTAATTATTTTTTCTATCATTAACATGTGTTTTTTTGTCTTTCAGGTACACCTGGACCGATACCTGGACCTATCATTCTGTGTTCGTCTGTCTCTCCTTCCTGTCCTCTCAACCAGCCGGTCAAAGCAGATGGCCGCTTGTCCTGAGCCTGGTTCTGCTGGAGGTTTCTTCCTTTTAAAAAGGAGTTTTTCCTTTCCACTGTTGCCACTGTGCTTGCTCAGGAGACTGCAACAAAGCCAAGATTCATCTTGTCTGCTGGATTCCTTAGATAGAGAACTTTACTAATTGGCTTTTATGTGAATGTTTCTGTAAAGTACCCTGAGACAATTTTGTTGCGATTTGGTGCTATATAAATAAACTGAATTGAATTGAATTAAACACGTCTTTCTTGTAAATGAGTCCTGGTGACTCAATGAGACTAACATGTATAAATAAAGGTTGAATTAATAACATACATGACTTGATTTCTGTCCAATATTTCATGACAAGCAGATATTGAATATATAATGTTCACAATTTGCAAGTACATATGATTGAAGATAAGAACTTTAGAGAAAAAATACCCAATTTCTAAAGATCTTATGTCACTTTAACAGATTAGCCAAGGCAATAATGTTGCATATTTCATGTTTCAAAAGGACTGGTGTCAATATTTAATACCAATATTAAACAAAACAATGTTTTAAAAAACGAGATACAATTGTATGTAAGCACACTGTTGCTGGTGTGGAATAAAGGCACACACTCATTCACACTTCCCCACAAGTTGAATCGTGCATATACTGACACACTGTGAGAAAAAGAGCAGGCGAGGGGGGCTTGCAGTAGCACAAAGCCGCCTTGCTTTAACGAGTGTGTTTCTTCATGTGCCAGTCCTCAGGGATCGGCTTCCATTTTCATGTGGGCGAGCAGGTGTGTAATACATTCTGGCAGTCGGGGAATAGAAACAGAAAAAGGAGGGATGGAGGGATGGAGAATGTGCTGGATTTCCCACCAATTAAGACTGAGCAGGGGTCACTCTGCCTCTAATCTATAATTGAATGCGTGACTGTTCATGTCTGGGACTGACTCTGTGGATTTGGACGTGTGTGTGTACACACACACAAGCAGTGTTTGCTCCGAGGATATAATGCTCCTGATTGATGGACAGAGAGTGCAAGTGAAAGAGAATACCAGAGAAAACAAGATGTGTGGGTGTTTATAAGCAAAGCTGACATCAGGACCCCAATTAGGGACCAGTGTGCTTTGCTGCTAGTGTTGGTGGAGAACCAGATTGAGACGGAGGCTGAGAGAGTCTGAGCAGGAGAGTAATTAAAGCACTGTGACCAAAAAAACCCTCGTTAATGTTCTCATGAGGCACTGCATGTGTGTGTATGTAACTAACAGACATGATATCATGTGTGTTCTTTAAAATATGACCTGAAAATCAATTATAATTTAACATGAAGATTGTCAGTGGGAATTCAGTGAGAAGGAAAAAAAAGCTAAAAAGGCTAAAAAAAAAAAAGACTGCTCAAACAATCAATCAACTAATAAGCTGAAAAATTAGCTGTGAAAAAAAGATTAATTACACTGATAAGTTTAAGTCATTTAAGCTAAAAACCTTTGTAAATTAACAGAGGTTGAACTCATCAGCTGCTCATCAGTAAATTATGCAAAGAAACTGTTCTGGTAAGAGTGGTGCATGTCTAAACCATTTACAGTCGGTGTAGACCTGCACCTGGCTTTATCTGACGCATGATCTGCTTATCCAGAGGAATCCACAGTTTGTGTTATTAAAATGAATAAAGAACAACTCTGTCCAATCCTTCCTGCACAACGGTGCTTCTAATCTAATAAACGAGTCAAAGGACAATCAGCCTTCGGTTTCTGTAGATACAGGTGTGCTTTAAACGTGACAGATTATCGTCTATAGTCACTCACTGCCTTCTTTTAGTTAATCTGATTTACTGAAGGTAAAGTGTAAAGGATATACACCCTAAATGATTTGCTGCTGAATTTCATTTGCATCAAACCACACAAATCTAATGCAAGCTAGATGAAGAGCAGGGCCTTGTTAAACTTTTTATGCAATATCAGTCAATATTGATCCAGAGTTTGCAGTTTACCGATGATGTTCTACGAATACGAGGATAATGCACTTTTTTCAAATCAAGATATTTATTATAGGCTAAGAATTATGTGCTACAAGGTATTTTAGAAATAATTGCCTATCAATTTGAAAAATATCTCCATAAAATCCATATTAGTGCCCGTGCAGCTGTCAGTCAAACAGCAGCACCAACAGCTTCCTGCTGTTATGCAACCACCTCGGTGACTCCTGAATCTTTGCTGAATACCAACAAACCTTTAGAGAGCAGCCGCTGAGAGCCACAATAAAAAAAGTCTCACTTGTTCTAGTTGGACACAGGAAATTATCCACTCTTTGCATGAATTACTAAACTGCTAATATTCTGAGCTGGCAGTATTTTTTACTCAACCAAACGGTTTCTAGTGCTTTAGCACCTTTCGTATTTCAAACGTTGTATAGATTTAAAGAATAGCACAATCGTACAAAACTTCTCAGAATTCTTATCCAGTTACATCATTTGTTCTCTAATACTGCTACATTCATATTTCTTTGGTTTAAACCAAATTTCATTACGTGCCCATCAAGGTCACAGAGGCACAGCTAAGCTACCTTCAGTTTTATACAAACACAAAACTCTAAACATGATGAATTCATTTCACTTCATGGCTCGTATGCTTTTTTTAAGATTCATTAAGATTAATGCAAAAGGGGGGATAATACTCTTCCTATGCTGATGATTATTTTTTCTATTTTGTGTTCATGTATTGAGAATCCAGACAACGAGAGTGACAAAGTGCAAGACCTAAGTGTGACAGGCTAAGATGGAGGATCACATAACACGAGAGCGAATAGAGGAGATAAGGTGAAGACTTGACATTTGATAAGTTCTCATTGACTTAAATCTAAAAAGCGGATAAATACACGTGGACCCACACCCAAAAACAATTTTGTTATTTGAATTATTAAGCCCAAAACAAGTGTGGGACAGCCGGATAAAGAAAATAGCCTGATTACTGGTACCATAGGTCAGCAGGTCAGAGAGGGATTGGGTGAAAAATACTGACATTTAATAATTTCCCTATTAATCTCCATTCACAGATGCTTTGTTAGTGTCTTAGTCAAACAATAACGGTCATCCAGAAGCCATTACAAAAGCTGCTACTTTAACAGAATTAGTTACAGACTGCAGCTTGATAAAAACTAACCAACACTTGACATTTACATGACATTCACTGAACAGTTCCGCCCCATCCTATCTCACTGATCTTCTGCAGCCATATGTCCCACCGCGCTCTCTGAGGTCAGCAGACCAGATGCTTCTCTCAGTCCCAGAAACCTGCCGTAAGCTCAGAGGTGACAGGGCTTTCTCTGTTGCAGGTCCACGACTGTGGAATGAGTTGCCACTGAGTGTCCGGCAGGCTCCCACACTCTCAGTCTTTAAGTCTCGCTTGAAGACCCACTTCTATTCGCTTGCCTTTAACATGGTGTGATTTGTTTTGGTCCGGTCTGTTCTCTACTCTGTTGGCCATTTTAGTTAGCTTCTGCTGCTATTTGTATCTGTATTTCTATTTTATGTTTTCCTGTCCGCTGTGCATGTTTGTTTTCTTTTGTACAGCACTTTGGTTGGCCTTGTTGCTGTTTTAAGTGCTCTATAAATAAATTGGTATGGTATGGTATGGTATTTACATTAAAGACTAAATGTCATGGACTTCATTTTAAAGCAAAGTCAGGTGGGTGGATAAAACCAGAACACATGACTGGATCTTTAAAGACACTTCCTTGAACATGGTAGTCTAAAAGCCCAAAGTAAATTAAGTAGACAGGTTGTCGACCAAGTGACAGGAATATAGCGGAGTGCATCAGGACAGACAGAGAGACGTGTGTGAAAAAGACTACAACAATAGGGATGGTATTCAAACCCTTTTACCCAAAACTCCAACGTGTTTCATTTATTTTTCATGTTTACTCCGTTTATCATTCGAACCTCCCGTCTGTTGTTCTGTCTCCGTTTCATTTGAAGACAGCCATGTTTGACTTGTCAGTGCAGTTTAGCGTAAGCACCCCATCTTCCTCTCTTCCTATGACACTCTCAGACATGTCCTGAACAATCATTTCAACTTCCTCTGTGACTCCTTATTTCCTTTCTTACCATAATCATCATTCCATTTTCCCTGGTTTGCAATCCAATCTGTTTTTCTTCCACATTCTATTTGCATGAATAAATAAATGTGTGCGTCAATAAAAAGAGCTCTGTGGGCGAAACCAGCATGTAAGGGGGAAGCCCATTATTTTTTTTTTACCAACAGAATCAATCAGACTCAAGGCAAAGGTTTGTTTTGTTTAGCAGTGCTTCAACACACGGGCACATAAATCAAAGACAGCCACAGAGCTTGGATCCATGCCACCCCCCCACAGCCGCACCTTCCTCATCTCCATCTGTGTTTATGGGTTACAAAATGAATGACAAGTTCACTGACACAAGTGTAGAGTTCAGCTTTCTCTTACCTCTCTGCACCAGCATGGTGACCTCACTGCCTTTTGGACACTTGCTGAGCAGGTCCACCACCTGGTTGTGAGACATGCTCTGCACATTTCTTTTGTTCACCTCGACGATGATGTCCCCCTCCCTGAGGCCACGGCAGCGTGGGTAGTCCACAATCTGCTTCACTCTCTGTCCTCCACCACCGGGACTGTCCGCAATTGTGAAGCCAAAGCCCTTGTCTCCTTTCTCCATGTGTACAGTGATGAGTTCAGGTTGTGTTGCAATGGCTGATGCCAAGGTTACCACGTCACTGGAGTAACCAAGCTGGGAGGAGGTATCAGAAGCAGTCTCTGTAGTGGGGCTAAGAGGTTGGGGGAGGCCATTGAGAGGTGCCACTCCACCGTTGATAGGGCCATTGTTGAGGCTCTGACTGCCTTGGCTAGATGGCGAGTCATAGCTGTTGGAGACTTCCTGGCCATTGACGATTATGGGTTCTTTGTTGTCAAGAATGGCCACTGAGGTAACCAGGCTGGTGTTCGGATCGTCCGGGTCAAAAGGCAGAGGATAGCCACGACAAAGCTCCAAGTTGACCATGGAACCAATGGGAATCGACTGAAAGATCTTTACAACTTGGGCATGTGTGTAGCCTAGTACGCAGGTGTCATTGACGCTCACAATCACGTCACCTTTAAGCAAAGTAAAGGTAACAATTACTTTAGAAAAGTAAAACACTCACTTGGAAAATAAAACTCGAATCATTAGGTACTTTACGAACAGCCTTTCAGCTGAACCAGAATTTCTTCCTCAAATAATAAAACAAGTTCAAGCTTACAAACCTGTCTCCATTTTGCCATCGAGGGCAGCAGGTCCATCAAGAACTAAGCTCTTTATCTGGAGGAACTCATCAGGTTCATCCCCTCCAACAACAGTAAAACCAAACCCTCTACGACTCTTCTTTAGTTTGGTATTAATAAAGGTCCCGTTCAGTTCAGATCGGTTCCGAGTGAAGAAAGGCTTTCCTCCTGAACACACAAACACAAACATTTCAACGTCATGCGCATTTTTGTAGAAACACACATTTACTACAGAGGAGTGGAATCAACATGGATGGATACTAATTGAGCCACTAGAGTCACTCTCAGTCTTGAGAAATAAGGCGCTCTCAGCTCTAGCAGTTATAAGGACTCTCTGAAGATTATAAGGACTGTTAGTCCCTCTTTGAGGTAGTTGTAAGGACCTACCCATTTGTGTTCACTCCTTCAGGAGGAATTGATGATTGTGCCACAGTTGGTAATTGATCAATGTGATCACGTCAATTATGATGCTCATACTAGAAAAGCTGTATTCACATACGGCTGTGGCTGAGTGGTTAGAGCAGTCGTCCTCCAATGCAAGAGTTGGGGGTTCGATTCCACAAACAGTCACATGCTGAAGTGTCTCTGGGCAAGACACTGAACCCCTCATTGCCTCCGATGTGTGTCCCATCAGTGTATGAATGTGATAAAGCTCTGATTATTCTTTGTACAGATACAGTGGAGTGCTGTATGAATGGGTAAATGAGGGCACAGATTATGTTGTAAAGCGCTTTGAGTATCTTGATTAGATAGAAAGGTGCTATATAAGTACAGTCCATTTACCATTTACATAGCTAGTGTTTATTTGCTTAGCCAACCAACACTTATGATTGGACCAATAATTTCTCTTATGACACTCAACAGTCCCTATTGAGCCAATAAAGCTTCTACTCTAAAGCTAAAAAAATAGTTATAGGGAATAGCTACAGTACCTGCAAACTAACTAACTAAATAACAAGCTAACTACCTCAAATAATTAAAGAAATGCCAAATGGTTTGCTAGGAACCCAAAAGCATGGACATCCTGCATTTCAGCATCAATGAAACCCTGTCTACCCATGTTTGTCTTTTTGTTTCTTTGGACGGGCTGTACTGAAATGTAATTTTGTTGTGCTTCTGTGCAATGACAATAAAGGCATTCTGCTTCTGATTCTGAAAGGCAATTGCTTTTGGATGCTAGCTCATCCTGCACAAATACAATAAAAATTAAGGTTGAAAACATGATTCCATGGCGGCACAGTGATTTAGTTGGTAGAGCTGCCGCCTCTCCATGAGAAGGTCGCTTCAGTTCAAATCCTGGGCAGAGTCCTTTCTGGGTGGAGTTTGCATGTTCTCTCCGTGCATGTGTGGGTTTTCTCCGGGTACTCTAGTTTCCTTCCACAGACCAAAAACATGCATGTTAGACTGATTGATAACTCTAAATTGTCCCTAGGTGAGACTGAGAGAGTGAATGGTTGTTTGTCTCATTTGTCTCTAAGTGGCCCTCTGATGGGTCTGGTCTCTCTTGTAAATAAGTTCCAGAGGCTCAGTGGTATTAACCTGTATAAATGAAGGTTGAATGAATGGACTGGAGACCTGTCCATGGTTTCCACTGCTTCTCTTGCAGTGATGGCTGGATATGGGCACCAGTGACCCCCGTGACACGAAAAGGAAGAAGAGGGTAAGATAATGGATGAATGGATGGATGGATGGATGCATGGATGGAACATGATTCCACAACTGCATGTGCTGAAGGACTGGAGTACTACCAGTGGACATGTGTCTTTATTAATTTCACGTTGTGGATCATCTGTGATGGATTTCTCATGAAATCAGTCTGCAGTCTTTTTCAGTCAAGCATCTCAAAAGCATGAATAATGATAAACCTCCATGTTGTTCTTGTGGTCTTTCTGAACGAGACACTGATCCAGGCACCAAATGGTAACAAGTGAATAAATTAGACTAAAAGTAAATCAATGTAATCCAGTGACGCAGCTGAAAGCTTTTTCCCATCGAGTGCTAACATTTGATCCTAGCACACCAGCACCTCTTAAAATGATAAACACTAAAATTAGATCTAATGATCTATTGATGGAGATGATTTTACTGATCTTCACATGATGGATATCTGATGTAAACTGGTATTAATATTTAAGAGCATAGCTTTAGACAACTGCCTTTTTGAAATTTGATTCACAGGTTTGCTTACAAAAACGTCACTTGTTCTAAAGACAGAATGCTGTAATTCTAACATAGTTCCTTTTTTAATATTTTGCCTTCATCCAAGTAATTAAACATGAAATGACTAAATGTTTGAGACAAAAACCTAATTTCTATTGTAAGGTGCTATTTACCATCTAAAATGTGAAGAACTGAGAAATAAAGTGCAACACGTGAACGCAGACGCATAAAAGCTAAGGTTTAATTTATTATAAAATACTTTATTTAGGCTGTATGTTATCCCAGCATGTTTCTTGATGTGTTTCAGACACATTTTGACACAGAAATAAAAACAAAAGATGTGTATGATGGAAAGTGTGTACATCAGAGGAATGGGTGTTTAGTAATCAGCAGTACCACATCATGTTCAGGCAGTGGCATGGTTTGTGCACACAATGAAAAATGTATTACCCTTGGAGTGAGTTTACGTCCTTGTGTTTATAGAGGCCATGCTACTGATAGTGTTACTCAGACATGCAAGATGCGATTAGACTGGGAGCTGTTAATGCCTTTTTCTTTACAGAACGTATAAGAAGCAGGAATCAAGATTTCACATGACGTCTTCCTCTGCTGGGACATCTAAAGGAAGCACATTCATGTGAAAGCAGGCTAGAATGAGAGTGATGAGGAGAAAGAACGATGGACTACACCATCAACTGAAGCAAAACAGACAGTGGCGGAAAGAGACGGGACAAAAGCCAACAAGACAGCGAGCTATAAAACAAAGCTCGACAAAGGAAAAGGTGTCCGACGGAGTGGCAAGGGAGAGTAAAAGGACGAGCCAGAATGAGGCCGTTAATTCTCCTCCAAGGTTGGGCTAATTAGACAAGCTGCTGGTGGGAGGCTGGGATGAAAAGAGCTGGCATCGAGGAGAAGGAAAACCACAGCAGTCGTAGGTGCATGGCTAAACGAGGGGTGAAATCAGGCCGTTATTGGATTTCAACATGGGACATAACAAAACTGAACTAATCACATTCTTATTTGGAACGTCTGCCAAAAAATATTTAAAGAAACGGGAGCCGTTGTGCATTAAATATGTGATAAGTTTATTAAGAATATATGAAACTGCTTTATAGTGTGAGTTTCATGCTGGATTTTCATCATGAAAACTAAAGCATGGCCTTAGGCACAAGCGCAAAAAAGTATTGTAGAACAATCTTGTACAGCACGAAGTTGCTCAGAGAAACACAGACTGTACTGTAAGTGGAAAAGTAATGAGGTTTAAAACATTAATTCAACTTACGTTTTTGTCCCATGGCACTGGGCACGGTGGGACCTATTTGGGGCTCCCTGTAGGTCTCATGGTTGGCAGCATAGCTGGCCAATGGAGCCCCTGCTAATGCCGAGTCCTCGATCCACTCTGCAACATCAAGAAGCACACATTCTCTAGATGGAGTCTGGACAGGAGCACTCCTACTTTTAGAAGAACAACTCAGGACTCCTGTGTTTGGGAAGCAGCTCGTTTGGTTTCTGTGAAGCTCAGTGAAGAAGTACTGAGCAACAAGTGAATGGTTGTACTTAAAGTAAGTCACAAAGTCATTATTAAAACAAAGTTATTTTAAATTGGCTGCCATCTGTCACCTGCAGATGTTTAATAATAGCTCAGAGGGCAGTTGGACATGAGCCATTTCCAGTTTCAAATCCACAATGTGAAAACGTCACATTATCAAAACCACCAATTTATTTATTTATTTATTTTTCCTGTATCATTCATACAGTATAAATACCTTTTGATAAGAAAGCAGAGACAATGGTTAAGATTACTTTAGAAATCCAAATAAATAGACAAGTTACTTGTGCTATAGTATTGTTTTAGTCTGCCTTTTATTTATTTATTTTATTTTATTGTAATCAATTAATCTCCAATAGGGAAATTACTGGTAATTATCTGCATTTTCCCCGTTGCGCATGTGAGCACACATGTGAATGAAGCTTGGGGCTGCCATCCGAGGTGCCCGGGGAGCAGCTGCGGGGTTGAGGGTGGTGGGGGTTTAAGGGCCTTGCTCACGGGCCAGAGTGGGGCAAATGAGGGTGGAGGCAGGTGTGGGTGTTTCACCTTTTCCACCCACATTTGATGTTGTCGGTCCAGGGAGCTGACCGGCGACCCTCCAACCACAGGCCCACCCTCTCAAACCTCTGTGCCACCGCTCCCCTTTTGCGTATACATCTCTTTTCAAACAGCCTACTTGACTCTGGTGTTTTTACGGACACTATTTTAAATTTAACTTCAACATTTGTGATTAAATTAAACATTTTAGTCTTAATCACAAAGATCGTAGTAAATACAAATGTAATCATTGGCTGATAACAACTGGAGTGACAGTCATTTCTGCTACTGTTAGTTTCTATGCATCAGAAAAAAAATGTATATACTATATTAGGCAATATATTATTATAACTATAATATAATATAATCACTAGTAAGCAATATGTGGTATTTAGACAGGGGCAGTAATAGTATTTAAATAGAAGCACATAAACCATGTACTGTAGTTGTGCATTATTCAATTTCTGTTTCAATAATATCATGAAACTTTGTTTAAGGTTATCGTCCCATCACAATCTCACACTAGCCCATACCTAAGTGCAACCATTTAATTAAATATTCCCAGTGGTGAGATATAATTATTAAAGATGTGGGGGAGTGGGGTACAAACTAAGCATGAAAAGATGTATTTTTGTAGAAGGGCTCTGCTTTCATATTAGGTGGATGTCAGTGGGTGAATTTAATGTTTCCTGCTGAATGAGCAGACGATGGAGAACAATAGGAGAATCCTATTAAGGATAAAAGCTTTATTTACAATACATTTCTTTGTGGGGCATCCAGTGAGTAAATACGCTGTAAACCAGCATGCAGGAGCAGCATGGAGTCATTTCCTGGTTAAGATTTGGCAGCTTTGTCTAAGTATTTTACCAAAATACTACAGTATTAGTCTCATTATTGTTAGGTTTTAATTAAATTAGAAATCAGACTCATTTTTAGAAATTAATAATTTCAGCAGAAGTCATATTTGTTCTTCGCCTTGGGAGAAAAGCTTACAGGTTATAATCACAAATAAAAAATACAAAAACAAAAGAAAACAAATAATTTTAAAAGGCTACGTTGTACAGCCGCAAATAATAGTTATGTCTTTATGGAAGGGCACTTAGCAAATCATAAAGCTGTAGCAGGCAACGCCACAAAGAACAGCAGCAGTAACTGGTATAAAACGTTCGTACACACACAGAGACACGCATTATTCAGGCATCCACATGAGGAGAAAGAAAGAAAATGACGCCCTTGGTGGGGGCTTGTGAACGAACCTCGGATGTAGCGCTCACCTTCAGGTGGCTGCTGGCTCTGGGGCTGAGGCTGCTGGGGCAGATGCTCCAGCTGCCTGCGCTTCTTAGCCTCCAGCACTGGGTTCTCATACTGGGTCTTCCTGTTTATATGACTAGGAGTTTGCAGAACAGGAGGGATGAAATTACAGGAGATAAACGCAGTAGAAGAAAAAAAAAAATCAGGATATTGGGGGAAACAGCAGGGAGGGACAGCATGGTGGGGAAAACAATCCAGAAAAAGATAAAAAGAAGGAAGAACACAGGAACAGGGTGAAGGAACGAGGGCAGGGGTGGAGACAAGGAGATGAGTTTTAATAAACTAAAACAAAAATACTCATGAACCTGTGCTAGGATGAGTCTTCCTGGCTGAGATGTCCATGAAGTAACGCACGAATCAAGCTCTAGGATGATAGCTAATCTATTAGACATCTTTTAAATTAGACCCATGCAGAAGAAATGGACGTGTCCTTACAAAAAACAAAAAAAAAGAAACCTGGAAGTTTTGTATTAAATGGCAAATGAAGGCAACTGTGAATAATGTGCATGAAAAAATATACTCTAAAGAGAAACTGAAAGTAGAAATGCCTCGTGCTTGAGCCCCCAGGTGCTGCTTTGAACAACATCAAAAATGTGTGAAACATATTTATATTAATGGTGCAGGCCAGCGGCTGCACGCCGTCTTTGATACATGAAACACACACACACAAACATGCTTGCTGCTCATTTTCCCAGATGGTATAGATGCAAACAAAACGGCCTACATTTGCCAGGATGCAAATTTTCTAAATAGCTGAGGCACAATCTGGCTGTGATTGTCTCTGAGTTACAATAAGACGAGAAGTTGTTCTTGTTAGAATGAAAATGTGCAGATCTCCTTCATTTTATGTGCATAAAGAATCATTACTTTTGTCTTATTTTTATTCTGCATGCATGAGTAAAACTCTGAAGCGTCCTTGTGTTTCATACTGTGAGACAACTTACTCAACGTAGTAGACCCCGTAGACTGGATCGTCTATTTTCTCCCATCCTGGTGGAAGCTCTGCAAGGACAGCAGAGACACAATGAGACAGAGGACATGGAGAAAACCTAAGGTGGCAAACTACAGTAGTCCCTCGCCACTTCGTGGTTTCTCTTTTGCGGTTTGTCAAAGATTGTCAACTTTAATATTAGTCAGGTGATTGGGACATTATAGGATAAAAAGTTAACAAAAAATAAAATACTTCCGACAAGCGCCGCCATTTTGTAGTTTTCTTTCAATTAGCCTGTACTGTAACGCCAGTCAAAGAACTACACTACCCAGTAGGTGTGTAACAATACATCAATTTAAACCGATATATCGATTAAATGATTAATGATTCAATTATATCCTGGCAAAACTAAAACATTGATTCATATCGTCATCTTTAAAATACGCTTTTATTTTGAAATTCCCAAGGCACGGCTGTGGTACCATTTCCGTGCGCGGCTGCGCTCTGCGGCCGCCTCAGCAACATGGCAAACGAGGCAGAAAACACAGAAAATGAAATTCACTCTCCTGCTGGATTTAAATCAACACTGTGGAAATATTCTGGATTCTGACAGAAGGACGGCTCAACAGACAAAACTCATGACGTATTCAACAGGCGTCAGTGTGAGTTCAAATACTCGGGAAACAACAAATATGTCCGTTCACCTGAAGAAGAAACACGGCATTGATAGCCATGTTATGTAAGCTCAATATCTATGTTTGTTTCTTTATAACTGAAAGGTAATCAGGACACTTTCAAGTTAACTGGTTTAAAAAATGCACTTAAACATGAGAAATGTGAGACGATACTGAACAGATCATTTTTATTTTTTTATTAATTAAGAAAAAACAATGTTTTTATTTAAATGCCTGGTGCCTGTAATAATAGAAATAAAATGATAACATCATATTTGAATTGTTTTTGTAAATGTATTTATATGTAAATGAGATGGGCATTTGGTATCGCAATATTTGATATATATTGGTCCTTACTCATAGTGACTCGGCACTCAATGGATGCAGAGAGCCGATCAGTACCCGACCAGAACCGGACCAGGACTACTTCTAGCCTCATCGTTCAATCTGAGTTCTTCTTGCCGGCCCACGAAGCCTCTCGAGCAGGGAGGTGTTGCTTTGAGGTCCGGTGCCTTTTCCAGGGCTCATCCGAACTTTTTTCATCCGGATCCCTCTGGATTATTTGGACTCGATCGGGACCATTGTGCGGTTTTGTGTTGGCTCTCCGAAGGTCCGGCTCTCTCCAAAATCATCTGGTGCTTAACGGCTGCATAGAGCCGATCAGAACCGGACCAAAACCAGACCAAGACTGGTAAGTACCCACATAAAATTTTGCAGTACTGTACAGTACATATATGTATGTTGTTAAAATGATGTAGGTTTAAGAGTTTAGAACATTGTATGAGTGTGGGAAGGGTTTATAAAAACTTTATATATATATATATATATATATATATATATATATATATATATATATATATATACTAAAATAAATATAGTGCTCCTACTTCGTGGTTTTCCACCTATTGCGGGGGGTGTGTGGAACGTAACCCCCATGATAACTGAGGGACTACTGTACCAGGAAGCCTTGCATTCATCTATGAGATGAAGCCAGGAGAAACCTTCTGCCTGTCAGTCAGTGTTCAGGACTAAAGTAACCCAGCAGCTTCACAGGCTGTCTGGCTGCCCCCCCACCTCTGTCACCTTAAACTGTTGACCTTTCAGCACATCAGATAAGAACACAGCCAAACCCCCTTGGGCAGAGATGAAGAAAAGACCAGAGAGGATGGGGAGATGAAAGAAAGGCAGGAAGGAAAGAAAACAAAAGAGAGGTCAGAGTGACGAGAGGAGAGAGGGACAGAAAGAAATAACAAGAACGACGAGGCAGGTGAAGATCTGAAGGTGAAGAATCCGAGGAGGAGTGGAATAATCCAGGATTTCAGAACTGAACAGAAACAAAAATAAAAGCTGCGAGTGGGGGAAAGTGACTGGGTGGTTTGTGAATAATTTATTTTCTTTTCTTCCTACGAGTGACAAACATGAAGAAGAATGTTCACAGAAACAAACCTGTCCAATTAGTGAAAAGATGTCCTTGGTTCAACACAAAGCTGCTGTGACCATGATGTCTGATTAATTTAGCAGATTTTATTATTATTATTTTTAATATATTGCAGATCTAGCTCCCAGCATGCACCCCGTCTTGAAAAAAAAAACTACTTAACCAGAGATGGCACTGAAACAGCGATAAAAGCGTGCTTAAGGAGAATTTTACAAAATTACAGCCACGTTTGACCCTGATTTTGAAAAGATCTGAATGTGACCGTTTATTTCTGCGGCTCAATCACTTTGACAGTTTATATTTCAGACAGAGCATCTTGATTCTGTTCTGAGGGCTGATTTCATCTGTGTGCAAACAGGAAAAGACTCAGTCACAGTGTGGCTGGCTAGAGAAACCAGTTGTGCAATAATCCTTTTTTGTGATGTATAAGTTTAACATCTCATTAACCCCTGTTGATGCCGTTTGGCCCAGATGTTAATTACAATCATCTAAACGAAAGTGCCTCCCCCCTGAGCTGCAGAGGAGTCAGCGAGGAGCACATTGAGCTTGTTATTTACATGTTTGTGACTCACCGAGCTAAAAGAAGTGCCACCCGCAGCCAAAAGGCAGGCGATAATGTTTTTGCTGTGTCTGTGTGTTACCAGAACATCTCGTGAACTCTGTTAGCAACATTTTTCATGGACCACTTCATAGTTTTTATTGAAACTTGCAGAAAATAATCATTGAATGATCATCTACAACTGATTAACTTTGGTAAATATTTCAATTCAAGATGGCCACCACAGCTAGATGACATTGGCCAACACAAAAATAGCTATTACTCTGTCAGTTTAACAGATGTTGAGCTATAATTTGATGTGGTGGTAGCTGGGAGTTAGTCAACACATGCTCCGAGCGTGACATCCTATAGCACTGCATACAGATCACTTTATTTTCACTCTTTGACCAAAATAGCTACAACACTTTGTCTCAAAATCTCGTATGGAATATGGGACAACATACACTTCAGCAACGGCAAAATATTTCACAACCACAACTGACAACCTCAAGTTGAGTTCATTAATCCATCAACATTTAGATCATTTAAAATAAGCACGTGCGCCACAGAAGGAGAGAAAGGTTACAGAGAAAATGTTGCTGCAAGGGAAAAGGCTGACTTATCCTCCTCAGATGTTTTGATCTGGAACAGTAAATGGATGGAGGTCCCGCTTCACCTCACGCAAAATTCTAATCACCCACTTGATTTCGCACACCGCACTAGTTCTGCTCCACAAGGAGCACCTGAGAGTGTGTGTGTGAGTGTGTAGTAACAAGTGAGTGCAGAGAGAGGGACGTTTGGTCCAAAGTCCCTCCTTCCTACATCCTACAGGGGAGTCGAGCACATTTCCAGCTGTTTGCATCTGTTTCTCCTGATGCACTGACTGAATGTCTTGACTGAGTGTGTGTGTGTGTGTGTGTGTGTGTGTGTGTGTGTGTGTGTGTGTGCGTGTAGATGTGTGTAAACTGAGGTTCAAAAACCTTTGCCTGCTCCTCCTTCAAAAACAGAATTTCATGGTTTTGTTGCTCCTCTACAGTGGATTGTGTTGGTAATGAATAAAAGTGTTCATTGACATTTAGCAGATTAAATAAAGAATTAAGAACTATTCTGATGAAAAAACAAGTAACCCACTGGTAATTAAAAGCCTAGAGTTCCTTAAAAATGCATTTCTATCCACCTCCTTTCATGCTAGAGATTTGTATGATAGCTGTGGTGGCCATCTTGAATAGAAAATACTATCGGGCTGCTGTTGTTACACTCTATTGTTTTATGTTATTGGTGTTTAGCATATATATTAGAACTTTTAGTGTACAGTTTGGCATTTGTTTAGCGTATATATACTGTTTCGTTTTATACTTTATATTTTTGCTATTTTTGGGTGTAACTGGGACCTTGTGTACACAATTTTGTTCCATCTCATGTTCCACATATGGTGGAAACATCAATAAAATTGAACTTGAAAACAAAGTTAATTACTGGTAGCTTTTGAGAGTATTATTAATCTCTACCAACTGGTCCAAATAAGCCAAACCTGAACCTGGTCCATAAGATATTTTACTAAAGAGATGCTCATACACAGACACAGAAAAATCATGATCACCTTTGCCAGCAGGCATTAACTTAAAAAAAAATATATATATATATATCCTTTTTTTCACATAAATGAAAGAAAAGCAGCACTGACTGCATTAAGCAGTTCCAACCACATGCTTCTGGACCTTTGTATTATTCCAGTTCCTGTCAAAATATGTGATTCATAAAGTTTGGTACAATCATTGGGACCTTATTTAGAAAAACAGCATCATTTATTACCTGTACAACTGTTTCCAGACACTGTTTACCCTGAAAAAGTGACCTGACTTGCTGATTTGTTGGTGTATTGATTGGCCGTAGGAAATAAGACACTCATTTGAAAATCATAATAACTTCATTTGAGCAGCTCATGTAAGAAATGACTGCCTGCTGGGGTGGGACTGTTTGATGTGATGAGGGTAAGTCGACAAATGTGTTAAAGGCCACATGCAGAGGGTGTTTGCTAAAAGTCAGAGTCACATACTAAGGGCTGGCTGGATAAATGTCAAATGTTGCAGTGTCTCATTTGTGCACGATTAGTCATGGTTATTAGAACCGGTCAGAGCTTATGAAAGAAGATATGTGGCCTACTAACTCTGCCATTTCAAACTCTTTAACTTAAGCTGTTTGTTTTAAACAAGATAAAACATAAACATTCTAGGTTACATTATTGGTAAAATGCAAACGTGTGACCCAGAACTGGAGCGTTAAGAGATGAGAGAGCTTCCTACCTAGATCATTATCCAGCTCCTCCGTATGCACCCCTTCTACTCAGTGGGACGGACGAAGCAGCATCGGTGAAGAGACAAAGATGGGTGGGTTAGAGAGGAAAAGAGGCAAACGTGGGTTAGATTGGTGTAATGGCAACAGCTGGCCACTTGGGGGCAAGAGTTAATCAGAGCCTCAACATCCACCTCATCTGACAGAGTTTACAGAAAGAAAAGCAATAGTTATAAATGACACGGCACATTTGAGTCAAATGACCAGATCTCTGCATATTTTTGGACTGAAAGCTGCACATATACATTTGAGGTGCATGAATTAAACACTGCACTTCAGTTTGAGATAAAGAAATTGTTGGTATTCATTAAATGGAATGTGAGTAAGCCTTCTTTAAAAATACAGAAAATGAGGCAACTTGATCTGAGAGTACTGAACCATGAGAGTAGCAGAGCAGCAACACCTAACGACTAACCACTTCACTTACCCAACACTGACACCTAAGGGTTGCTGTGAAAAACTATTCGGAGTTGAACTTGAGTTCATCAAGGTCATGTTAAATTTGTCATGAGATGGTATTTGGTAAATGCATAATCGTGATGGAAATCAAAGAAACAACATCTCTAAGTGTTTTGTCTCCGATTTTTCAGTTTATAATAAAAATACAGATGTTTTTAAAAGCAAAAGACACATATAAATACAGCATCAGTGGCACGTGGCATTCTGGGTAATTGTGTGCACACAAAAACATACCATCATCTTCGCTTTCTTCCAGGGGTTTCTGAGATTTGTCCAGACTCCGAGGGTCTAACCAAGAGGTGGTCTTTGTATTATGGCTGAAGAGAACAAACAAGGACAAATTGCAGATCTTGAGATGAATCTTAATATTATTAAACACCATCCATCCATTATCTTTAACCGCTTCTTCCTTTTTTCGCATCGCGGGGGTCACTGGTGCCCATATCCAGCAGTCACTGTGCGAGAGGCAGGAGACACCCTGGACAGGTCTCCAGCCCATCACAGGGACACATAGAGACAAACGAGACAAACAACTATTCTTTGTCTCACTCACACCTAGAGACAATTTAGAGTTACCAATCAGCCTAACATGCATGTTTTTGATCTGTGGGAGGAAACTGGAGTACCCGCATGTACAGACAGAACATACAAACTCCATCTAGAGAGGCCCTTGGGCTTCTTCTTTTTTTTTTTTATTGCTTTCCCATACAGCTGGACAATAATTTGATAGATATATTTTGCGATATACTTTTATTCAATAACGATGATATGAGTTTTGAGCACATTTTCAATATTTCAATATGATTACAGTGTTTCACTGACGCATTTCTTTTTCTGTTCGGGTTGAAGCGGCAGCTTCAGTTTCAACCCGGACAGAAAAAGGTGTGACACAACTATGTAAGTGCGTGGTGACGTAGATGTTATGCAGAGCTCGAGTCCAGAAGGAGTCAGCGGTAGCAGGCTAGGCTAATGTCCAACGTGTGTTAAGTTTTCGCTTGAAAAATGAGTGCCCATGACCGTCAGAATGTGACTGAACAAGCTTTCACAAGCGAAGAGAAAGCAGACGACATAACTGATAAGAGAGGAAGGACTAAGTCGGCGGTGTGGAAGTGGTTCGGCTCTCTAAGATCCAATAAACTGCAGGTTTCAATGCTGCAAAATGTGACGGAGAGTCATTCTAACTAGCAGTGGGAACAAATCTAACTTGTTTCATCTGAAGAGTTTCCACTCGATAGAAGATGCTGAGAGTCAGAAGATGAAGAACAATAAAGTTTGAGCCAGCGTGTCCCTGAAACAACCCCCATTTAGTGGATTAGCGTTTTCGCCAACTTCGAAAACCTATAGCAGAATTAGCTTCCACTAAGTTTAAACACGGTAAATTTAAGTCAGCTAAAAGTTTTTTTATGACAGTTCTCCACACTGAAAGCATAAAGGAGAATGGTGATTTATACAGAGCAATGCTATGCTAGGCAGAGCAAAGCTAAACGCCACTCAGTGACATCAAAACCATCAGTCCCCCAACCCCCTACCCCCACCCTCTCCTATCTACCGAAACAGTCATGTTGTCAAAGATTTTAACATAAAAGCTAAACCAAACCAAAACAATAACATGAAAAACCCATTTTCACGCTCAGAAACAATTAGAAATGTTGCATATATAATTCCTACCCAGCATGCTATGCAACGCTCACACCGTCTCTGGGACGTAACTCTCTCACACACGACTTCACATATCTTTACTTTAATACAAACATATTTATTACAGCGAGAATATTGATGATGACACACAGCAACTTTGCAGTTAGTTTATAAAAAGTAGTTAACAAGAAAGAGGATTCCTAAAGTGAGTTAATTCATTATAGTAAATGACACGAGGGAGATGTCCGACACACATTGAATGCATCACTCTGCTTCAGCCCAGCAGAGTTCTGCTTTGCCTCTTTGGTTCCAATAGGCCGGATTAATTTCTGAAAGCTCACCTCTGAATGAGACATGGATGCTTTACCTGTGATTTATGAACCATTTTGAGTTGCGTTCACTTACGTTGTCACATTACAGACAGTCTTACAGTGTCAGAGACAGTGGATGATAAAAGTTAGCGCTTTAGCGTTAGCTTATGTAATTAAAAAAAAAAATAATAATCTGTTTAGCAGTTTAGAATTAAAGCAAATTTAGTTAGTGAATCAGCAAAGCAAACTTTTTGGTTAACTGTGTCCACCACTGCTTATACTTAATGTTTAGCTTTGAAAACAGGAAATGAAAATAGGTTTACATTAAGAACAACAGCAACATTTTAGAAATATGTAAGCATTATTTATACTTAATGCTTTTCATTATAATTTGCTTATTATAATTATAGATTTATTTACTTGTGTTTTGTCCAACAGAGGTAAAAGATCCAACTTAATACAAACCTCACAAAAATTGAATTTCTTTGTCTGAATCTAAAATAATAAGACAACTTACTAAATGAGCATTAATAACAGATTTTTAAAAAGTTACATAGACTATATACCACTAGTTGCTGCTTACTGACTGTTATTAAATTATCATTATTATTATGAGTTACTACTAATATATTTTCACTCTTTCTCTTTAGTTTTCTAGAAAAAGGCACAAATTCAAAGCAACCAATTAAGTTTGATGTTAAATTTAATTTGTTGAACACACTGAAGCTGGTTCTATGATACTTCAACGGGTCCCAAAAACAGTGCAAGAGTTGTGTTTGAGTTGGTAGTAACTTCTGTTTGATTTTGCAGACTGGATCATTTAATGTCCTTTTGTAAGCTGGAACCTGGTAAATAGGAAAAAATGTGTAAATCCTAAAAGTTTTAAGATTTCACCGAAAGTTAAAAAAAAAATAAAAAAGTGTAAAGAATAGAAACTTTCCAACGTCATAGAACCAGAAACAATCAAAAACCGAGGACAGTGAAGGTCTATGTATTTGTTTCCATGTCCTGTTACTTACTCTATAAAGTAGACCTCTCCGTTCTCGGTGTAGGCCATCTCCCAGTTGTCAGGCAGAGGTCCCAGCGGATCCTCCGGGGGAGGATGGCTCAGGTGAGAGTGTGACTGCTGTGTGCTCTCCGTGGTGGCCGATGGTGAGGGGGATGTCCCAGCGTAGGACAAGTCACTCTGGTGAGGGGCGTAGGGGCGCACCGGCTGATGAACTTCGTCTAATTCACTCGAGTCTCCTGAAGATGTCATAAACAGTTTTATGTTAAGATTATTTTTATTACACAGTACCAGCAACACCTTTAAGGATACAAAGTAGCCATGAACACACTGCCAACAGAACAGCCTCAACATGCTTACTGGTACTTCCTGAAACTACAAAGATAACTTGGGGGGGCAGTTCACACCGAGAACCACGACCTCTATTGTCTGCACCTGTTATCTCACTTTAACGCTCAATCACAGATAGCAAACAAACAACTTTTGGTTCCACTTTGGTGGAACAAACCAGAGGAAACGGTTTCAGGGCTCTTCTCAAAAGACCAATGAACATGGCGTAACTGAGTGCACCCAGTTCAACCATTTAAACAATCACATACAGAGCTCTTCACAAATCAGCACTATGAATGGCAGCATTACATGTTACCTTCACAAACACAGATAACCTTGTAGTTACTTATATTATCACACATTATTTCAAAGCTCATTAGTTAATTCTAGACTTTACGAGACATACAGCCAGGTGGCAGTATTAAACAGCTCTGAACGGTGATTTTCAAATAAATAAAGTCAAACCCAGAAAACCTAAACACATAAAACTCACCAGTCAAAGAAGCTGTTGAATTTGCTTCCAGAGTTCAAACCAGAGGCTCTTTCAGACATGTCCTCGTACCAAGTCACTCCATTTTCTGTCACTTCCTGCTGCGTCCCCACAACTTCAATCTCCCTCCTAGTTTAACCATTAGCTCTCAATTTCTCTTATTTATCTCAAAGGCCAAGAGTGACAAAAAGGTATGACTATAAGTAAGCTTGCAAACTACACACAGCCTGTTTTCAGGATGATTAAACACTCAGTGTGCAGGTCTGTTTGTCAAAGGTGTCCGCATCAGCTACAAAAAAAAAAAAAAGTTCACGTGCAGCTTTGCCCCGTCATTGGCTCCATGCAAGATAGCTGGAAGCTGGACAAACTGCCTGAAAGCATAAATGTGTGTTTAACAAAAACCTCATGAGGCATTCTGTTGCCAAACTGAAGCCAAATGTATGCCTTCAAGCCTTGTGGTCAATTTGTTGACCAAAGTGTTGATCCAAAGACATGAAAATCATATCTAAATGAAGAAGAGACCCAAAACAGCTAAAACCTGACTTCAGAGTGTGAATCAGAAGCACGGTGTGGACATTTTATAGTTTTGCTCACAGTAAGAAGCTGCACAACATAAAAGCAGTTTTGCAATTGAAGAAGGTCCTAACAAAATAATAAAATAAAAACAAAATCCTGAAAAATTGTCAAACAGAAGAAGCATTTACATGTTTTGAAGAGTATGCTCCTGCAAAATCGTACTGTATAACTTAGATTCACATCGTGCTTTTACAATACCGGGTATTTATTTTATTGTCATGCCAGTCCTGCCTTCAAAGCAGCTAATAAATAAAAAAACAGTGCCTCAAAGCCAGGTGACATTCTCACATGTCAACTGTTCAAGCTCTGTTGCTGCAAAGGTGCAACAGTGTCAGACTGTCGTTGACCCCAACAATTACCTGCAGGATCAATACAGTTCTGTCTTTTCTTATGGCACCGCCAGCAAGCCAAAAATTGCATTGAGATGGTCTGACATTTAAAAAAAATAATAATTTAAACATTAAAAAAATATATAATAATTTATTTGTAAAGCTGTGGTTTTCTAATGGTGCACGCCCGGCCATTGGAGGACGACTGCTCTAACCACTCAGCCACAGCCGCCCCAGTTAAGCTTTTGTAATTGTATGCACAGCCTTCACAATGATTTGTATAATGATTAAAGAAACATTTCCTGCTTGTACATTATCAGAGTCAGAGTCAAGAGTTTCTTTATTGTCATTCGCACCTCATGTGGTACATGTGGTGGAGCGAAATTATGTACACAGGGTCCCAGTTACATCCAACAATAAAATGTATAAGAAAAACAGTAATAACATCTAAGATATGAACTAAGAAAAACATCAACTAAATATACACTAAGCACTCATAACATAAAACATTGAACATCACCACAAACATGAACATGAGTCTGTGAGCAGATGTGCACGCATGAACACATCAACATTGAAACAGATCAGCAGCAACATGAAACAGATCAGCAGCAACATGATATGGTTTTTCACAGTGATTATTCTAGTTAGAGATTCATGAGTCTAACAGCCTCAGGGTAGAAGTGGTGTGTTATATCTCACATTAAAGAAGCAGTTTGACTTAAATCTTATCTTTAAAGTCTTTTGCACATATTCCACATTACTAACTCACTTTAAGGCTTTTTCACCCAACAAGTCCTCCTGGACTCATCACCAGTCAGTCACAGAACCAACACAAAGTGACAAGACAAACCAGCACCGACACTCGCATCTAAACACATGCACTGTTTCTGCTGGTGTTTGTGATTTTACCCACATACCTGTAAAGCTACTGTTCAGGTCAGGGAGGTCCTCGTCGTCTTCCTGTTGCTGCTCACCAAACCCTATTCCAGCATTTTGCATGTCATTGTAGGACTTGGCACGTTGAGGACTGGAGTGCTGAGAGCCCGGCAGGCTGCGGCTGAGCCTGTCTGGCAGTAGGGCATCACCACCACTGCTAATCACTTTCCCAATGGGGGGCTGCAGCGGTGGCTTGGGAGTCCCATAATAGTTACCTAGGAAACAAAAGAGGGGAGGGAGGGGAGAAAATGGGAGGTGGGAGATTAAACACAGAAAAGAAGTTGAGGGAGGATGTGACAGGAAGGGTCAAAGGGTGTGTGTGTGTGTGTGTGTGTGTGTGTGTGTGCGCGTGTGTGTGTGTGTGTGTGTGTGTGTGTGTGTGTGTGTGTGTGTGTGGGGGTGTGTGGGTGTGTGTGTGTGTGTGTGAGAGAGTGTGTTGGGGGGGGGGGGGGTATTATTTTTCAAAAAAAAGATGTTTTAAAAGTTTTACATTTTATTACAACTGGAACTAGAGAAATTGCATTTCCTGCAAAAATGCAGTGTGAATGTTTGCTGCTGAAGAACTTGCAGAAAAACAGCTGAAATTAGCTAAAAACCTGCTGAAATGTAGCCGAAATGGAAGAACAAGCCTAAGTTAATAGAATAAATCAGAAAGAACCTATATTTGCTGAATTAGGTTTGAATAAGCAGAAATTAGCACAAAATTTAAGAAATTAACTAAAAAAAAAAAAAGGGTGAAATTAGCAACAACAAAAAATAGCTGAAACGTCAGAAGGAAGTTTAACCAGAAGAAAGTGGAAGGAGCTGAAATGAGCTAAAAAAAAAAAAAAAAGTAGAATTAGCTGAAAAAGCTATAAAAATTTTTTTTTTACAGTAGCTGAAAAGGTAGAACAAGCATAAATTAGCAAAAGAAAGCATAAATGATACATATTTGCTTAAAAGAAGCAGAAATGAGCACCAAAATGTGGAAATTATCTGAAAAAAGCTGAACAAAGAAAAAGAACAACTAAAAAGTAGCTGAAAAAAATCAGAAAGAAGCTTAAATTACAAGAAGGAAGTGGGGAGAGCACATTTTTGCTGAAATAGGCTGAAAAAAGTTTTAATGAGTTCAAAAAATGTGGAATTAGCTGTAAAGCTTTAAATTTGCATAAAAAACAGCTAAATAGTAGCTGAAATAGTAGAAAAAGCTTCAACTTGCTGAAATTAGCAGAAATAAGTTAGAAGTACAACAATGTTGTAATTAGCAGAAATAATCAGAAAGAAGCAGAAAACTGCTGAAAAAAACAGCTGAAATTAGCTGAAAGATGCTGAAGCAGAACAAAGTCTGAAAGGAGCAGTAAAAGGTTGTAAACAGATCCAAAGAACTGAAGGATGCAAAATAAGCTCAATTCATTTTCTATAAGACAAAAAAAAAAAAAAAAAAAATGGCGGAAAAGGCAAATTTCAAAAAGTTGTACCAATACCAAAAGTCTTAGCAGAATTGTCCTAAAAGAGCCGAAATGTTTTGATATATGATTTGTTGAAATAGCTTGAAAATTGCGGAACGAGAATTGCACTGAAAAACGTATGGAAGAAAAATGGATCACAGTAGTGTGAATGTGTCATAAACATTCACACAATTAAAATGTGTTACTATGAACAAGTGCATTAGTTGCTTCTTTTAAGTCATCTTTGTTTGTGAAGAGTATTTTTTGTTAAGCAATTTAGCCAAACTGTTCTCTGTGCATGTAAAACCTGTCTGCTACACCAAGATTTTCAGAGTGGAAGGAGGAAAACATGCAGAAACCCAAATATGCTCCTCCAAAAAAAAAAACACATGGCAGCTCTAAAGACATTTTATCATTTGAAGTATAGAACATCCAAGCAATGTTTTATTTCAGACCAGGTTTTACTGAGACAGAACAGCGTTTGTAGTTTTTCCATATTTCCAAAGGCGTATTGAACATGAGTCTGATTTATTCTAATTATTTATGTACACATATTTTATATAAATCTAAAAACAATATCTAAAGATGTAAAGAAATAAAATATTTTACACTTGTATGATGTCTTGCATCGACATCCTTTACAGCAAGGTATGAGAAAACTCTGAATTTGTGATTACTCCAATAGTGTACACCAAACAAAAGTAAATTCTTTTACAGTGATCCGTCACTGCAGGGGTTATGTTACAGAGACCCCCACTGTAGGTAAAAATCCACAAAGTAGCAGCGTTATATTTATTTTATTATTTATACCAGTGTTTCCCCTAGATAACTTGCCATGGTGGGGCACTCATCTCGTCCATGATTTTTGTTGGGGTGGTGGGGGAGAGACGTATGCTGTTTGTACCGACAGTGTTCTAGCGGGGGTTGGGGAGTTCAGCATGAGGGTTCAGCATGAGGAAAGAGCTGCCTTTAGCTTTTTAGCTAGCACACCCATATTGTGTGCATCTAGCTTAGTGCTATGTCAGTGCCGGGGAGTGGGGGGTTAAGTAGAGAGGCCCAGACTTCCCTCTCCCCAGCCACTTGGGCCAGCACCTCCGGGGGAATCCCGAGGCGTTCCCAGGCCAGCCGAGAAATATAGTCCCTCCAGCGTGACCTGGGTCTTCCTCTGGGTCTCCTCCAGGTGGGACATGTCCAGAACACCTCACCAGGGAGGCGTCCAGGAGGCATCCTAACCAGATGCCCGAGCCACCTCAACTGGCTCCTCTCGACGTGGAGAAGCAGCGGCTCTACTCTGAGTCCCTCCCGGATGATTGAGCTTCTCACCCTGTCTCTAAGGGAGAGCCCAGACACCCTGCGGAGAAAACTCATTTCGGGCGCTTGTATCCGAGATCTCGTTCTTTCGGTCACAACCCAAAGCTCATGACCATAGATGAGGGTAGGACCTCCTCCCTGACCCAGACAGGGCACTCTACCCTTTTCTGGCTCAAGACCATGGCCTCGGATTTGGAGGAACTGATCCTCATCCCGGTCGCGTCACACACGGCTGCGAACCGCTCCAATGAAAGCTGTAGATCAAGATCTGATGAAGCCAACAGGACCACATCATCTGCAAAACGTGTTTAACGTATATCTTAGACCTTTTAGCGTACCGTTTGGTGTTCGTTTAGCATATCCTAGATCCTTATATACCGTTTCTTTTGATGCTTAATATTTTTGATATTTTTGGGTGTAACTGGGACCCTGAGTACATAACTTCGTTCCACCTCATGTACCACATGTGATGTGAATGACAAACTTGAACTTGGGCATGTACAGTACACACAAAATAAAAAACTGAGTTTAAAATCCAGCGATATAGTGAAGCTGCACAAAGTGAACTGCAATATGGTGAGAGACTACTGTACTTATTTCCTTAATCACAAACATAACATGTCTCTAGCAACAAAAGACCTAAGCTCATTTAAACAGGCCTAAACTGACATAAATTTAATGTATTTTGCACATAGTATTTTTGGGGAAACAACATCTACAGTGCAACATAGATTCTGTTTTGCTGTCTGGTCATAGTTGTGTCAATGTGATGAAGCACAAATGCACCATCTTCTACAGCAGCTCAACACTGAACAGAGGTCCCTCAGTGTGAGCAGCACCCCTTGCATCAGTCAGTCCCTACTTAACTTTACATTAATGATTTAAGACTTACAGAACAGTACGACTGCTAAATGTTCCACTGAGTCCAAATGATAGCCTTATTAATCATGTAGAACTAATATGAATTTCTTTAAAAAAAACAAATCGCTGTAGAACAAAGTTGAAGTTTCTTCCTCTACTCTTGAAAAAGTTGAATGCACGACAAATCTTGCTTTTATATGACATCGAGATCATGGTTTTAAACAGTGGTACAAGGAATTTCTTTCAGTTTAACCACTGAATGTTGATGCAACCAGTGAAACATTTGGCCTTTGACTAGAAGCTACAGTTGATTATAGTGTGGGTAATAACATTCAAGCACTAGTTCAAGGCAGAAAGACGACCACAAGGCTGTTTGTGAAAGACAACCCCAACCACTAAAATGTTATTTAACGGTTTCAGACCACTGTTTTAAAGATTTTGGGTAGCAGTTTTAGTTGTGTGAATGCAAATTTGTTAAAAGAACAAAGAATAAACCAGGGAACATAAGGATGTTACAGAGCCTCAGGCTTGGAAAGATATTTACTACAATGTTTCTGACAAGAACAAGAAATGTTTAAACTTTTTTCTTGATGTAAAATCATAATGATTTTAGAGGTAATTAGAGTTTGATACTAATTGCTTGCTTTTTTAATCTTTAACCTTTCATGACCCATCCTCCCAATATTGACCTTCTGACCCCAGACTCCCCTGTGATGGACCTGTGACCTGTCCAGGGTGTACCTGCCTCTCGCACAGAGACCGCTGGAGATAAACACCAGCTCCCCCACAACCCGGAAAGGAAGAGAGGGCAAAAAAGATGGATGGTTGGAAGGATACCCCTTACTCTTCTTGTACTCTTACTCTGCAGACCAGCTGTTCGCAGTTTCCAGAGCAAAACTGTAAGGGCTTCACAAGGGGTTCATTTGCAGATTGTTGCCATTTAGGTACTAACTCTGTTGGTTTAAAATTAAACTATTCCTGTTGCTAACACAAAACTTCATATGTTTGTTTCCCCCCATCAATAGAAGTTAACAAGAATAGATATAACTGATCAAGAAGATGGCATCATGTCAGTGAATTTACCTTCATATGTTCCTATTTCCAGCAGAGTTCCACTTTTCTCCAACTCCAAGAATTCCTCTACAGAGAGGAAGTTGTAGTCCACGCCAGGGACTTCTCCTTCACGTGGGGTGCGGGTTGTACCTACGCAATCAGAGACAAGGTCGAAGTTAGATGATCACCTGGGACTAATATAGCACTGAACTCACAAACTTCAGAATATATCGAAATTGTTTGTATTTAAAACCTGATTGGCAAAATGTTACATTTGAATACACTCGACAGAGACGTTACGTCATAATCCAAGCATTTTATCATCTTAAAGCTCTGATGCTACTATAACATGGATAAAGAGTAAGAGTAAGTAAGATAAACTGAAAAGCAATTTAAAAAAGTTTTCAGAGGGATTGTTATAATATCTGGAAGTTTTCTGAGCACGCAGTTAAAGTGTGAACTAAATGCCAGAAAAAAAAAAATTCACAAATATCAAAATTTATTAAGAATGATATCACATGCACGTTAATTTTTTTGTTTGTTTTGTCGACCCTGCACTAAATTCAACACATCACAAGCAAAAATTATTAGATTTCCAGTTTGTAAATGCACTATTGCTAAATAGCTAATTTGTACGAGCAATAGCACGCCTTTTGTGTAGAGGGTTTAACTGTGAAGAGTCAGATTTAGTTCATTGTAATATTTGGAAAATGTCCAAGCTTGCAAAGAAAAATGCTCAAAGGTTTAGAGCACATAAAGGTCTTCCAAAGAAATCTGAATTTATAGGTCAGATCTTTACAATCATCAAAAACTGGAATTACCGTTGAAAGCTGAATGGTGTTTCTCTAGTTTGCCCTAGTAAGAATGATGGAAATAACCAGAGAAGAGCAGCAACACAACGCAGGACAAAAGAAGAATGTCTCACTCTACACTGATGTCTGACCAAACAAGGGAGATTATCTATTGTTTGTTGATAGTCCTTCACGCTGGGGTAGAGTGTGAAGTATTGTGGTAGTAACACCTAGTGAGATCCTACCATATGTTTGGGGAAATTCTGTGTGCGTGTGCACGTGTGTTGGCATGTAGCCTGTGAGACATGAGCGTTGCCTTAAATGGGTGCTGACAGTTGGCCGGCATGGCAACAATGGCAAAAAGTGTTACAACTGAAACAATGGTGAGTATTTCTTTTTCATGTTCTTCACCCTGTTTCTGTGCTTGCTTATGGATATTTGTATAGGAACATATACAACCAATGGCATCTATTTTATTACAACACAGGTCTTTTCCATCCTCTTTTTGTGTTTTCTTTGTTTTTTCCTTCTTCCATCTCCTGATCTGTTCATCTCCCAATCACTTCGTCTCCAGCGTGCTGGTAAGCAATAAGCAGGTAAAAATAGATGTGTGGCAATATGAGGACATGCACCCTCCGCTGCCACGCTTCGTGACACTGGTGATAAATCACAGGTGTGCACATCCTCGCTGAAAGCAAATGCTTTACAGTCACGCAGGCATGCAATAAACAGAAAGGAAATGCATGTGGTCTATTTCTGAAAACCATCATTTTCTCACACAAAATGATCTTAACCTGCATCAGCTCAGTCTTCCAGCTGTCACAAAAATGCAATAAATATTGCAGGTTATTTTAATTTCATGACATCTAACGGGGCATATAGAGAAGGAAATTGTTCATATGCATCAATAGTATTCACAATTAGAGCCCACAAATGTGCAACGATACATCAGTAATAAATTGATTTAAAGTCATTTAGATTCTGTCGAACAAATCGTTTCAGTTTGCTCATTTTCAGGCACTACATCAACCTTGGGAGCGTCTTCGGCCGAGCCTGAGCGTTCAGCCAACTGTCAGCTTATTTCCCTCACAATAGTAGCCATTGATTCATCTACATCTAGACACTGTTCTTAGAAAACCAAAATGGAAGCAGAATTGTGACCAGTCTATAAAAAGAGAGAAAAACAGAGTCTTGGCTTACATCAATGAGTAAGATACAGTAATCACTGTGGGTAAATCAACTCAATACAACATTCCAACAAAAGCTCTATTGACCAAGCTGTGAAATAAAGTGAGAAGTAAAGGCAGGCTGAGAGTTCTTTACAGAGACTCCTGCTAGAGTTGGGATGGGATGAGCTAAATGAGTGTTCTCTTTCCAACATACTGGCAAATAATAGAGCCTCTCAAGGCTAGGAGCTGGCGTTATTTCCTACTTTTGGCAAATTTAATAAGCCACGCAAGTTGATATTTAGGGTATTCATTGGACACTGACTAACATGTAGCTTAACAGCTTCAACACTGTAACCAGCAAAGATGAGTTGGGGAGATACAAACAACAAAAAGTGTCTCAGTTTCTGATATTGCAGGACACAATCAGCTGTGGGTCAATTTGTCCCACTCCCAAACTGTTTCACTTCACACCTGATGGGTACAAACTGGATACCATTTTGATTAAATCACCAGTTTGTACGTATGCAGTCACCATAGGCATGTTTCCCCATATATACACGACCCTGCATGCACTTATGCACGTTTTACAAGCAGCATGAGCTTAACATAACCCTGCATTGAGTTGTGCTTTATTTCAGAGTGAACATTAGTCTACACCATAATGGAGTTTTCTTATATTAGGTCTACATTGTCAACCCTTTCAAAGTGCTGATGACAATTTAGCAGTTATTTCTTATTGATCATACTTTCAACTGTTAAGAGATTATGTAAAACACGGTCACAAAGCTTTAAAAGCTTAGAAAATGTATTTTGAATGTTTTATTATGTATGAAAAAAATGACTTGAACATGGACTCAACGGGGGCAGCACGGTGGTGCAACTGGTAGAGCTGCTGCTTCTCAGCGAGCAGGTTACCCTGGTTCAAATTCTGGTCCGGGGGCCTTTCTGGGTGGAGTTTGCATGTTCTCTCCATGCATATATGGGTTTTCTCCGGGTACGCTGGTTCCCTTCCTAAAATGTCTTCAGGTGTGAGTGAGAGAGTGAATGTTGTTTGTCTCTGTGTCCCTGTGATGGACAAAGACCTGTCCAGGGTGTCCCCTGCCTCTCGCACCATAATTGCTGGACATGGGCACCAGCGACCCCTGTGACCCAAAAAGAAAGAAATGGGTAAAGAGGATGGATGGATGGATGGATGGATGGATGGATGGATGGATGGATGGATGGGTG
>NC_056504.1:10385503-10439533 GCF_014905685.2 Nematolebias whitei
GATGGATGGATGGATGGATGGATGGATGGATGGATGGATGGATGGACTGTAAATTCTGTTTAAAATAAAAAAAAGTAAAACAAAGATAAAAATAAAAAAAAAAACGTTCCAGAGACTAGCCTTTAGCAAATAAGTGGATTCTTATTAAAAAGTATTCTGGGCAATAAATTAGGAAACAAATAAAAATAATAATAATACAGTATATATTCAAACCATCACAGTTAAATCTACTAATTCAGCTTCTTTAAACACCTAAAATCTGCAACTGCTGTGACAAAAAAAGATAAAAAACTGACGTCAGATAAAACTGCTGCTAAATCTGCAAGGAATAACAATTACCACCTTGTGGAAGGAGCTGGAGACTTGTCTGACAGAAGCAAACCAGGCAGGGGGCAGAGAGCTGTGCCACCCTAAATCCAAAGAGAAATCTTCTGACATGTATGTCAATTCCCAACATCTACTCACACCCAAAACGGTGTGGTGCAGGGTGTAGAAGGAAACACTTTCTGTCCTAATCAAATGCTACTTTTTCACACTCAAGAAGGGGCCACCAAAAGACAAGGGACAGAACGAGGAACATAGCTGGACGGTAAAAAAAGTTGTTGCATCTATCACCTTTGAAAATCACACAAACACAGGTTCACTTTAAAAAGAACTACAAGGTGAGAACGGCCATGTTTAACTATGTTGCACCTACAGAGATTTGACTCCTGCTGTGGAGAGGGCGAGCAACACCCCAGCTTGATTAGCGCATGACAAGAACACTGTCCGACTTTGACTACGTGTTAAAGTCAGGAGTTAAAAAAAAGTTTGAATAAATAGAACAAAAGTTTTTTGTTGTTTTTTTAAGAGTAAAGAGGACGCAGAAAGAGAGATTCAAACAGCGAACACCATTTAGACCCTCCATTCCGGACGGCTGTATCACACTTGGGTAGAGCTAAACAAATATTAATAACAATCTTTGATATTACAAAAGACCAGGTAGTCTGAATTATATTGATCAGTTGATTATTGGGATACTGTATGGGTGAGTTCCATTTGTTCTGGTTAGTTTTAGAGCTCGTTGTACCTGCTGCAGTTCATGAATTGTAAATTGTTCTCCGTCAATCAGAGAACAAGAACCTGAGCAGTGTTATAGCATTCACCTACTTAAACACACGTCTTATGTTCACAGTGAAGCTGTGTAGAAAACAGCTGAAGACGTGCTCCCGTCAAACGTTTAACTGCTGTGGTGTTTTATGCATTAAGGTTTGTCTTTGCACTGACACTGGCACAAATTATCATCGAAACAAACGAGAGACAAACGAGTAAGAAGAAAAACTTTCATAGAAATTAAAGCTTGAATAAATATTCTAAAATCTGTTTAAAAATATTGCAAAATAAAAAATTCAGGATGACAAATTTTGTGCACAATTGTATTTTAGACACGTTTGGATGGCAGCATCCATCTGCTAAAATCAGTGGCGGTGCCAGGGGGATGCTAGGGGGTGCTATAGCGCCCCCTGGAAAAGTCTTGGCACCCTCGTAGCACTCTCAAGAAAATATCAGATTATTTTCTTTTTCATCCAAGTTAATATTCTTTAATATGTGGTTGTTGTGATATTTTCCTCGCAAAGCACAACTAATTAATTTTTTTTTTTTTTAAGTCAATGATTATAACGAGTTACAAAAAAAAAATCCAAACTCACCACAGGAAATGAACTTCCGAACCCAAGTGAAAATTCAAGCTACTCAAAGTTTGGTAAACATTTGAAAAGAGCACGAAATGCAAAAATGGACCGTTTTCTGTTACTCAAATTTCCTAGGATGGAATCAAAGAAGGACAATGTTTTTGGAAGCAGACTGCGACCAACAAAGAAACAATAATTTGGAAGAAGGGGATCAAGCGTACTGCTATCCTTCCACATCTATGGAGAATGCTAACACTGCTAGCACTGGACAGCTGAAGGAGCTAAGCGACCACTTCTGCAAAAATGCATGTCAGGCATATTTGGAGTGCAACAGAGAAGTTTTAACAAAGGCTGGCTTGATTAATAGTTGTGGTTGGAATACAACATGGGTAGAGATGCTGTGTTTTGCTTTGCTTGTCAGCATTTTCTAAAAGGAGGACACAGATTTCACAATAACAGGCGTATTGTCCTGTTCTGAAGACTTCTGATGGTGAGTGAATGATTTCAACCTTGTAACTTTGTAATGCATTCAACGTTGTGCACTGAAATCATCCACTTATACTAGGGATGGGGCCGATCCGATCCAGTATCGGCCTCCGATACCAGCATAATTTACGTATCGGATTTTTCCGATCCAACCTGCCGATATTTTCGATCCATGATGCATGTTGGCTTCAAGCTATGGAATGAATTTCCTGAACGGCGGCGTGTCTCATGAACCCAGAGTAATAAGACCTGCCTCACATTCAGGAAATCCATTTCATAGTTTGCAGCCAGCTAAAACGTGAGGACTGAGTTAGCAGCACTGTGGCTAACAGCTAACAAACTTTTCATCTAAACATGTCCGCTGTGTGGAAGTATTTTACTCTAGAAACACCACAAAACAAGACAGCATTGTGTAATGTCTGCAGAGCCATAGCACCACATTAAACCGTAAAAGTTAGTTTTGCATTGGAGATTCGAGCTCCGTGGCTTCAGCAGGGTGCTGCTCTTTGTTCAACCCGAAACAGGCGACTCGACCTCGGCCAGCCGCGTCCAATCTGCCCCGCTCAGTCTGCCCGTCTCTGAGGAGGGACAGACTGAGCGCGGCTGCCCCAAATCAGGCTGCCTGCTTCAGATTGAACAAGAAGAAGACATCGCTGAAACCACGGAGCTCAAATGTTTACAGAGAAGTTGCTAAACTTCATCATAATTCATGACCAACCACTATCAGTTGTAGAAAACGAAGGATTTCTCAGCTTGATACTTGCAGTCAAGATATAGTTTACCCTCCAGGAGATATTTATCAGTACAACAGATGACAATCATAAAAAAAAAACATATGATTTGAAAATTATATATATTAAAAAAAAAAAAACAAAAAAAAAACAGCTACATTATAAAGTGATGTAAAATACTAAAAACAGGATTCTGTTGGTTTATGCCATGAACTTAGCAGATGTTTGAAGCCATTTAACATTTTATTTTATTTAATTCATTTATTCATTCATTTAAAAGAAACAAAATTTAAAAAAATCATCAAAAAGAAAACTGAATGAAAAGAGTGCAGAAAGAAAAAAAATATATTATATATTTTCCTCTTATTTAAAAAAATAATAATAACTTTAAACAATCACTTAAATGAATCACTGTAATATCCACTTTAAAGATAGGAATAAAAAGAAACATGTTTTGTGTTAGCAGCATTTATTTCAAACTTTAAAACTTATCCAACATTAATAAAACTTAAGTCAAGTTGCCTTTTTGGACATGCACAAATTGTACTTGAGAGGAGATTATTACGGTTTTATATAAAATCAATGATGATGATATCGGAACTGGATCGGTATCGGCTGATATCCAGATTTAGGGATCGGATTGGAAGTTTAAAAAAGTGGATCGGTGCATCCCTAACTTATACACAGATACATCTGGGGGAACAATACAGTGGATTTATTGTAACAGTTTATATTCTACATTATACATATGCATGTCATGTTTGTACATGCTTTAAATAGCAGAATACCACATATTCACTATCTACTTTATTGGTGGCTATACTTGTCTGAGTTCTGAGTGCACCTCTGTGCTTGCGTCTGTGTGTTTTGAGAACTGAAAGAACCAATGATCCTTCATAGCACCCTCAGTAAAATGCTTAGCCTCACCTTAGCACCTGCAGAAAATATCTCTGGGGCCGCCACTGGCTAAATTCTCAAGTTAACAGTGTAAAAGTACACAAATAAATATTGTCAGATACAGGGGGTATGACCTGTCTAATGTTTAACACACAGTGCCAGTATCTCTAGTAGGTGAACAGGTAAAAATCATTATTTTTGTGGCAAAAACAATACAGTTATTGTAACAGATTCCTCTCTTAAGCCTTTTAATGAACTGCAATTTTTGAGTGGGGAAAAATAGTCTGTGGTCTACCACTAATGATGTATTCTTAGCTTTTAAGACTGTTTGACACACTTGAACTAATGAAAACAATGCTGTTCAATTATATTCACTAAGCTTTTAATTAAGTCCCACCCCTCCCATCCAAAAGCCACATAGACCTAATTTTTTTTACGCATGATGAGATGAATTTTGTTGTTGAAAGCAGTTCTGTCATGTTAAGGTCTAATGATGTTCATAATGTGACTGGCCTCATCAGGGGTGGTAGAGCTAATAGTTGATAGTAGAAAAATAATTGACTAGGACTTAAACAGTGGAAGCTCTGGCCATTCCAATTCACACAGTTGTTAATATCAGTGACATCAGTGACAAATTAAAACATTTTCTCTGACCAGACAATTTAGTGGTCTGAATGCTTATTCAACTCAGACATTCAAGTCTTCTAATCCCAATCTTGTCTGCATTTAATGGTGAATCCACTGAAAAATAAATCTAAAACACAAACAATCGGTACAGAGGAAAGTCCAGACTGTCTCTAACATCAAGGCAATAAGACCATTCAAAATTCAGTCATAAAGTGATGAATCACAACACACATCATCAACTTTCTCTGTATTCCTCGAACATTAATTTAAGATACTTTGCTAAATCCAAGCTAAAGGTGGCTAAAATAGTATTGTGTGATTGTTTTTGTTGGACAGTTTGTATTGATAATTGCTTCAAGGACCTTATTTAACAAAATGATTTTCACTTGGAGAGCGATTCCTTTTTTGTCTCATATTGTTCATGATAGTCATAACACTAGGTTAATTCTCCTCCAGCAATCCTCCAAAGAATCTCAGTGGAGTTAAAGACTGGATTCTGCCACCAATTCTTGCATACAAATGATGCTCTACACTTCAAGATGCTTGATGAACCCTGGCATTGTCATTAGAATACTTCAAGGTAGTCAACTGAGGTCATTTTTGGGCACATGCTGTTGCTGGACATAATGATGTTCTTCATTTATACTCAAAAGTCAGAAACATGAAGTGGAATACCATTCTATGTTGTCAGAGGTTTCTCAGCAAGGCAAACCTCTATAAAATTGCTTTTAAAAATGTGATAATAGCTTTAGTAATATTTTTTTTATTTAAACTTCTGTCCGTTTTTACCTCATTACTTTAGTCGCCAACATACCGATAGTATTTTACAACTGCTATTAGTGAACATGCTGCTGCAGATTTTGAATACATAAAACGCAGGGAAATACATTAACGGCGTGTACTGCTAATAATAGTTAGCTTGGTTTTTGAGTATAACAATTAGCAAATCCCACCGGTTTTGTGATTTTTATCTGGAACACAGGCTGGGTGTGACATCATTGCAAAATCCATGTTCTGACTTCTGAGGTGAACAGAACGCATCATTAAACATACCATACTGGGGTAACCTCAATACCATAAAAAATGCCTCAATTGCTTGTGTGGTAATGTGTTGACTGTGATATAGCCACTGGCATAAACATTCACTACTCACTTCCTATACATGTAGGCAAAGATTGTGCAATAAAAGATGACAGTTTTTAGCTCTAACAAGGACCAGAATGATAATATTTCAATATTAATGGGAAACCAATTGTGGTGGCGGCACAGCAAAAAGGGTGCAGATTCAACTCCCGGCCTACTGTATGGTCTTTTTTGGCATGTTGTCACTATGCATGTGTAGGTTTTCTCTGGGCAAAAAAATAAATTTTATTAAAGTTATTTAGTTTCTCTAAAATTGTCCATGTGAGTGAGAGTGTCTCATTTGTCTCCAAGTGTCCCTGTGATGGACTTGCAACCTGTTAAAGGTGAACCCACCTCTTGAGAGTTAGCAAACAGTTTTGTTTGCTCCAGTCTAACCAGTGACACTGCTGGTTCTGTGATGCCAGCTTCATGTACGTGAACACCTGGAGATTACTTAAAGATGGGTTTGTCTGTGTGGGAATATTAAATAACTGCAACCCCGTTATGTAAAATGCTGTGAAGCAAATCTGAGATGCCTTCTTTGTGTAATTTTAACATAGTGAAGTGGCGTGGGGGTCTAAAATCAACCTACTGCTGTAACGCCTTTGATTTATCAAGTGGAGTAGTGACAGCCCAGTAATGTTCAACATATGAAAGAGTAAAAAGATTGTGGCTTGATGGTGTTGTATAGTAATGACAGAGGGTCTATGTAACCAGCCAACCACTGGATGTAAAATTGAAGACACATTTAATGTATTGTGGTCCATGTTAACACTAGGGCTTTAGCAGACTACTTGAGTAATCTACACATCGATTCCTAGGACATCTATCGAGTTTTTAAATTTCACGTCGAGTATTCGTGGTGATGTCATTACGTTGCCGTTACGTCACTGCGTCACGTGATCTGCACCTGGCGCGGGTTACAAAATGGATTCCTCCAAGCAGACAGATGGAGCAGAGCAGGCCCAGTCTTGGCAAACAGGTAGAAATGCATCAGTAGTCTGGAAATATTTCACTAAAGATGAATCTTCTGGTTCAACTACCGTAAGGAAACAGAAAATGAATCAACTTCCTGACTGTTTGGAGCTCGTTGCGAACTGGTGTTACACCATAATCTGTGACCACCGTATATTGTGACCGTAGGGGGCGGTGTTGCACGCACTGTTGCAGGTCACAGAATATGGTGCAACACCGGGTCCAATCGACCGAACCACAACCAGCTTCCTCTGACCTTGTTTCACAAACAAAAAGCAAAAAATATTAATCTCTAAACTTATTAAAAACCTAGAAACATATTAATCTCTAAAACTCAACCTAATGCGCACCACAGATGGCGGTGGTGCGGGGTGGTCGTCCTCCCCACTGTTTTGTTTCGTTTTTGACGTGCCGGACGTTTCTTTCACTTTTGCTGCTTAATAATAATAACTAACAGTTTTGTTTTTCCTGTGACTTATTTGCAGTGTGATAAATGGTAGGAGCATAATATATGCTCCCAATGTTTTGTTGGTCTTTTTTTGTAAATAATGACTTATTTTTTGCGGTTTTATTTATTTATTTATTTATTTATTTTTGCATCTTTAGATCCTATTACGTCATCAAGTACTCGAGTTTTATAATGTTAATGTCGAGTTTTAAAATTATATAATCGTTCAACCCCTAGTTAACACAGCAGAGTTACAAAACATGTCTCCCTCTTATGGTTTCATGATGCCAATTTCATTTATGAAAGCTCACATCATCATTTGACTGGTTCAACTGGTGATTTATGAACAGCTAGAAGCTGCTTTGAAATTGGCTCGTCTTTGCAGCCACATAGAACGGTTCTGTGAAAGACTTGTGTGAAAAGGTCTTGTGACTACCCATTGATAAAAACAGTATCCAGTGTACTTCTCAATAACTAGTCATCTCTTTTTTGTGTGTACGTCAACAGACAACATTTACACAGCTCACCCTTTTGGTTATTCTATCTGCATTTAGACAGCATCCATCACAAAACACATAGGAGGTAAAACAGACCAGATGTTAGTGAGATAGAACAAATATCTGGAAACCTAAGAAAAAGTCACATAATGTTTTACAACAGCAGATGAAAATAACTGGTGATAAAAAAAACAAAATAGTACATGTACATGAGTGATGGTAGTACGTTATGAAGTGGGGATATTCAAGAGGCTCATTTTTCTCTGCCAAGTCAATAACCGCTAACACTCAAGACAAAAGAGCTTCCTTGGAAAGAAGATTATATTTCAGTTTTGATGTTTAAGAAAGGTTTTTAAACTATTCTGATACAGTTGAATAGCAAAAAAAAACAACAAAAAAACGAAAAAAAAAACCCTGCTTTATAAATGCCAACTGCCTGTTTTATATGACAAACATCAAAATATACACTTTTTAAGCAAGAACAAAATGACAAAAACTAACTAAAATCACAACGTATTTTGTTTAAATTATTAAGTTTCTCAATCTGAAGTCATTTATAATCAATTTTGTGTCATTTAAAATGTTTAGTCTCTATACAGGAGTTCTTTTCAATTACAAGGAGCATCTAGTTGTACAAAAGTCTCTTTTGAACTACAGCAACTGGAGCAACAGAGTTTCATTCTGCCCAGACTGATAGGCCAACAACAAGTCCATGTGGATCTAAGACAAAAACAAACAAACAAATAAACAAAAACTTATAGCAGGCAAAAACAACTCTAAGCAAAACATTGAGTCTATACAACCACCAATGTTCCAATAAACTCAAGGCAGAAATACAATATTCCTATCACAAGTCCCTACCAAAATTGCCACAGCTAGCTGTTGCAGCTACCACCATTTGTGCTTTCAAATAACCACAGAATTTCATGTAGATAGCCATGTAATGCAAAACTGACAGCAATGAAAAGATTTACACATGGGTTCAAAAGAATGTCTATAAAAGGATGGGTTTGTAGTTGTATAAAGATGGTAGTAATTAGGGCTGAACAATTAATTGCATTTGCAATAACATTGTGATATGATAAAATGAGATTTTCTAATCGTAAAGGCTGCAATTTGACTGGTCATGCGATCTGGTTATGTGACATGCGAGTGAGCGGGGCGGAGCAAAGCAAAGCAAAGCAGGGAGCGGGAGAAGTCAACACTGCGATCTAACTAGGGCTGTATACCGAACCGAGGTTCTTTTATAGCACCGACCGAACTGCGTCGGTCGGTGTATGGATTGAAACGTCACTCTTTTTTCTGTGTCAAGTTTCGGTATTGGCTGTAACGTGTCACGTGGTTTCAGCACGCCGGCAGGTAAAACGCAGACATATGACAAACAGACTACATGTTTACACCCAGAGCTGTATAGAGCTGCCCTACAGCTTGTATGTCTATGGTGCTGGTTACACCGACAGACGGGGTTCACGTGTGCAGCTCGTGTGTAGTCCAACGGCGTCGACAACACACACAACTTTCTGCTTACGAGCAGAAAGTTGCTCCGTGTTTTTCTGCAAGGAGAGAGAAGGACAGCAGCCTCCCCCTTCCTCTCAGCATTAAAGTCAGCCTGTGAGTGTTGAACGGCCTGATTCAACATTCCACGACCGGACTCCTCTCCGTCAAAGAACTCCGAGGACGGAGCTGCGTGTGGGATTTCAGCTGGTAAGTTTACGTTTGTTAACGTTACTGCAGCTTAACACGTACATTGCGGTGAATTAAACTAGAATCCATGTAACGCTAACTTTAAGATATTAGTGTGTAAATTTATTTTATCTACGTAGCTAGCTAAACTCAGAAGCTAACTAAAGATTGACAGTAACAGATGAAGCTTAGCTTGTAAAAGTGTGCACATCCATCGGATCAGCTGCTTAAACAGTTCAGCTAATGCTAACCATTTATGTTCTCCTCACAGGAGCCTCTGACCCTGATGTGAGGACAGAGGCAGACAAAAGAAAAGCGAGGTGGGGGGCCACAGGGCAGTCACTAACTTTGTTGTTAAAAGTTTGCTGCCTTTTTCTACAGTGGATGCTGCATGGTGGGGGTAAGTAAACTTTAAAGGATATTGTTGACCGTTTAAGCTTTTATTTCTCAGCCTAGATAATGTTTTTGAGCAATAATAACACAACCATGTTATTGTTGGTGTTTTGTGTTATAATCTCAATTAGGGAGATGATAAGAGCCCTAAACCCCAGAGAACCACAGAGAAGATTCGGGAAGAGACACAGAGGTGCAGATGTCTGCCACCAACCCTAACCTCAGTGAATCCAGTGACCTGCTGGTGGAATGTGAGGGACAATATGTCAGTGCTATCAAATTGACAACCAGGTATCTGTGTGTGCAACAAGCATCATCCACATCCTCAGAATGAACACTTCCTACTGCTGGAGACACCATCAGCCAGGAGCGGGCTTGTTTGTGTCCAGAGAAAGCAGACGTTGATTTTTCTGAAGAAAAACTGTTAATTGAAAAGGTCCTCAGTGAGTAGCAGTGAGCATTAGACACTGACGTGTCACTTGTTGTTTGCAACTGTTCTTTTGACCTGGACATTATTTGTTTATTTTTATGTAAGAAAACTGCTTGGAATAGAAATACCAAAGTTAAAAAATTAAACTCAAAATGTGTACTGTAATGTGTAACATAATTTTATTCTTGTTAGAATTAATAGTAATTACAAAATTGGTACAGAAAAAAGAACCGTCCAGAAACCGACACCGAAGTGAAGGTACCGACACCGGTACCGATACCAATTTTTTTAGAAAGGTACCCAGCCCTAGCTTTAACTGGTTGCAATGGTGTCAGGCTCAACAGAAGCTAACACATCTGAAAGTTTGGTACCAAAGAGGGGCAGTACATCCGTTGATTGGAATTATTTTTGCTATTAAAAAAGAAGACACTACGTAATGACATGTATTGTGAAGAACCTGCCTTGCTGCTGTTGCTACCTCTCAAGGTAACACCACAAATCTTTATCAACACTTAAACAAAAAAAAAACAAAAAAACCCACCACAAATTCATTTATGATAGTTGCATGGCTAGAATGCCAACGACCAGTGCTTCGACTTCAAGTAAGCAAAGTACCAGCTGACAGGGATCACTGACCGAACTGTTTGAAGGTATTACTCCATATGAACATCATTCGAAACAGCACGCGGAAATAACTCAAGCAATAAAGGAGTTCATAGCGAAAGACATGATGCCTATTAACACAATAACCAAGCCTGGGTTTACGGCTTTGGTAAACACAATAGATAAGCGGTACAGAATGCCCTCGCGCACACATTTTAGCCAATTTGCTATCCTGGAGCTTTACACAAAAAATGCAGAAACAGAGTTGCAGGGAAGCGGAATACAGTAGAGTTTTTTTGCAACTGAAACAGATTAATTTATTGTTTGTGTTCATTGAAAAATACATGAGAAGAAGACATTGAAAAATAATCGCATAAGAAATTGCAATTGCAATATTGAGGTAAAAAAAAAAAAATCGCAATTAGAATATTTTCCAAAATTGTTCAGCCCTAGTAGTAATCCACATTGATCTTGGCATTACTCAGATGAGAATATACTAGAATTAAACAATTTCTAAAAACTGTCTCTCAAAGTGCTACCTACAACAGGTAAGATTATTTGTCTCCAACAGAACTGTAAAATCTCCCTTCAAAAGGTCTAAAAATAGCAGTCTCTCGATACGTCATGGTTTAACTTTCGCAGACTCACTCTTTCGAGGGTTTTCAACATAAGATTGTACACAATACACAATTGGCTGATTGATCGAATGCAACCAAACAGAGCATTGTGCTGAGGGGCAGACTGGCCATTGGGAGCAAAGGGACATTTCCTGGTGGCATGATACACTCAGTGATCACTGAGGGGCCCCCTCCTTTCTCTTTCTGAGGATGTCTGTCATAGCAGAGCAGAGACACTCAACAGACAGGCGTGCAACCTGTTGTGTGTCTCTGCTTTGCTATGACAAGACAGCCTCAGAAAAAGAAAGGAGGGGCGTGGTAGGGTCTATCTTTCCCCATTGCTAATGCTCAGGGAGCTTCAGTGAGGTCGATACCTGAGTGAACGCCATGAATTCTTTATTTTAAATAATCAAGCGCAATCCGAACCGAGTCTTTGGTCCAGTCTCTCAGCAATCACTGAGCGGGCTAAGTTACCGGGAAATGCCCCAGTGCTCCCAATGGCCAGTCCGCTCCAGCGATTAGCTCAGTAACTGCAGCATCAGTCAGTTTGTTCTTTTTCACTGTGCTCTTTTAGAGCATTTAAGAGTTTAGAACACTGTTAAGAACATTGCAAGAGTGTGGGAAGAGTTTATAATAGGGGTGCAGAAAAAAAAAAATTGATTCACTAAAGAATCTAGATTCCTAGTCCTAGCAATTTTTAATCTATTTTAAAGGCCCAAAAATCGATTTAAAAATGTGTTTAAGTTTTGTTTTTCCACTCCTCCAGAGTGCACTGCATATCACATTACATTTCTACCTGTCATTGTAGAATTTGGCTTTGTAAGCCACTGTACAGCAAGCTAGTTAGCCAGTTCCTTTTCTTTGAATGGAGTCCGCTAGCATGGAACGGGAGGACAGCGCAATTCAACCCGCTCTTTCGTTGTTAAAAAGTCAGTGTAAAGTCATTTCGGATTCTATAATGTTCTGGGGAAGACAGAGCTTGATAAGAGCACAGTTGTTTGCAAGAAGTATAAAATAAAAATGTGGTACAGTATTTTGGAAATATGACAAATGTGCGCAAGGAAGATGAAAAGCGAAGCAGCAGACCAGTGAATTCTGCAACAAACTTCCAGCTAATTCTCCAAGAGCTGTGAAGATTTCCCACTCTATTGCTTGCTACATCACAAAGGATTTATGAGAATACAGCTCAGTCGAAGGCGAGAGGTTTATTTTTATTACACTTGACCCAAGGTGCGTTATTCCGTCACTTAGCTTTTTTAGCGATAAAGCAGTGCCACACCTCTACCATGAAACAAAGAATAAAGTGAGAGAAGCTCTGATTGCTACCAGCTGCAGCTCAAACAGTAATTGTTTTTTTCCCCTCATATTATACAAAAATGTATCTAGACAAGTTGTATAAAAAAACTTAATGTAAATTGTCTTTTTAACAGGTTGAAGAGAGGCCAGATGAGACACATCGCCTGGAGCCAGTTCTAAACTATACAATTTAGATGGTTTATAAATTACATACAGTTCAGAAGTGTTTTGATGTAGACTTGCAGAGGTTTTTAAATTGTGTTAACGATTTACCAAATATGAGTACAAACTGTGACGTCTGTATATTTCATATTAGGTTAAGTTTTGAAAATATAACAAATGTAAGAGCAATATGGTTAAAACAACTGTGAAGTCTATTTTATTATGAGTTAAAGGTTAATATACTATGATAGGCTGAAGTCTTTGTTTACTTTTGTATTTATACATTTTGAAATATTTATCTGTGATGGGCGTGTGACCTGTCCAGGTGCCCTCCGCCTTTCGTCCAGTGATGGATGGATATGGGCACCAGTGACCGCCGCGACCCGAAAAGGAAGAAGTGGGTAAAGAGGATGGATGGATGAATGGATGATTTGTTCTTTTTTTTTATTTTAGAAAAAGCCAGGCAGCTAAGCTAACAAATTACTGCAGTAATTAATTAAGTAATTAATCATGGTAATTCAAGCTACAGGATTATATGCACTCCCATATTTGTTCCTATTTTTGGTATAAATATAAAATGATGCAAAGCGTTTTGATACAGTAAGGAAGTTAAAATTATAGTTTTAAATAAATGTTCTATTTGTTTACATTGTTGTTTAATCTTTCATCTTGTCAATACATAATTTAAACAAAATGGATGACAATTTCAACAGAAAAATTGTTTCTGAATCAAAAATTGTTTCTGAATTGAATCGTGACACCAAAAATCGGAATCAAATTGAATTGCCAGACACACAGATTTACATCCCTAGTTTATAAAACCTTAACATATATATAAATACTAAAATAAATACAGCATTCCTACTTTGTGGATTTTCGCCTATTGCAGGGTGTCTGGAACGTAACGCCCACAATAGGTGAGGGACTATATTTGCTTTAAAGTTAGCTACTTCAATACTTTATCAGATAATACGTTGAGAAAAACATCTACAAAGTTAACCCAAAACACTTTTTTCCCCAGAGTTTTTAAAGATAATTAAATATTACATTCATTATATATTTTTTTAGTTCCTGGCTTATCTCGGTCAGCCAGTTCCGGATAAACAACCTTTATGGGAAAAAAAATAAAAATGAGTTCCATGTCAAACTAAACAACTGACTCATGCAAAATTTTAATCTAGCCTCATGATTTGAACATGGTTCAACAAAATGTAATGTTTAAATGTACGTTTTATGAGGAATATCTTCACTTTCCTCCCTATTCAGGCTTAAAACTAACACTAATTGACAGATAGATCCAAGCAGCCCATTTATATTTAATTGATGGCAACCTATTTTAGAAGTGTGCCTGGATCTCTGGTACTAGGACTCACTATGATGGTGAATGGTGTTTAGGCGTAGAAAGACTATATTGGGTTTGAGAACAGAGAGACATCAAAGCAAATATAGGAATATAATAATATATATGATCAGCTCAGTTATATCAGATTACTTGATGTAGACACTTAAAAAAAACTTGTGAAATTAAAATTAACCCCATTTTTCATCATAACACTGCATACAGTAAAAAGAGATATATGCATACACATAGCCATGTCCCAACTTCTAAATATAACCATGTGTGGAAAAAACTGTTTATTTCCCACACTTGCTTTCCCCTGAAGCAGCAGAGTACCCTGGGCACGCATATTCCTTAGGCTTGGCCTCACATTTTAACAAATGCCCTACATTAAAATCTCTCCACAAGGACAATGTTGAGTTTGACTTCGTGGACAAATCTGCCTTTGAAAAAGCTCAAAAGAATGTGAGCTAAAAAAAATTAGGTTGACATCTTCATCCAGTTCGACAATGGAGCTCGACTTTGTTTCAGTTAGGTTATGCCTCACAATTTCATTTGTTTCAAAAGAGGGAGGTGAACTAAAGTGAAATATTTCAGTTTCAGAAAAAAACAATATATGCTGATTTTACCAGATAAAATGAAGATGCAGTTAAAGTACCCAATTATGCTCTAGCAGCTAAATTTAATCAGTGTTGTGAGGATAAAATAGTTTAAGTCTTGCTCGTTCATAATTTTCTTGAGATGCCAAAAATATACCCTATAATAATCTCCAGAACTATTGTATTTTAACATGAACACATTAAACTATCAGGACAATAAAGCATGTTGCCTTACATGTAGATTGAATTTCTTTAAGACATTCATTAATTCATTATTTTTAGCTGCTTCCCTTTCCAGGTTATGGTGAGGTGGTGCCCATCTCCAGAAGTCACTGTGTGAAAAGTGAGGTCCAACTTGGACAGGTCGCAAGCCCATCACAGGGACACAGAGATAAATGAGACAAAACCATTCACACCCTAACTCACACCTAGGGACAATTCAAAGTTACCAGTTAACCTAGCATTTATGTTTTTAATCAGTCGGAGAAAACAAAACACCCCAAGAAAAACCATGCATGCACAGAGAAAACATGGAAATTCCACAATGAAAGGCCCCCAGCTGGGAGGTGATCTTTCCACCTTCTCACTGGGAGGCAACAGATCTAACCACTGTTCTGCTGTGCCGTCATAAAAAAAAAGACAAAATCATAACATGATTATTAATTTATTGAAGAAAAATAAATCTGTAAACATGATGAGTAACTAAGCCTTTAGGGTTGGAAGGTATTACAGTAATAAATTATACCACGGTATCTAAAAATAGCAATAGTGTCCCTTTGAAGACATTCATTAAATTTTCTGCTGTAATAATAAATCCAATTTAAAGCCCAATAAAACTATTTTAATGTGTCTGTACTGTAGTAAGAAGGTAAAGTTGAAGGGTAGTGGTTTTCTCCTTGCAGTGCATCTACTCACTAATATTTCGTTGTCTCAGGTCTCATCATGTTGAACACATGAGTGTTGGTCAACAGGAGAGTAAAAGACCCTGCGTACTGCATTCAATGCTGCAAAGTCGGTTCTCCTTGATGAAGACGCGTGACAAAAATCATACCATTTTTTTTTCTCAGAACAGCATCGCCCACCCCGTCTCGACACAAGGCCCGACAGACTTTTTTTTCTCACAGACGTGTGCCAAGTATTGTGTGATTGGTCAGGAGTTTGTTGGCATGTTCATCAATGCGGAAAAATGCTCGGACAATCATGTGTATGGCTTTTCAAACACACGAAGAGTCAAATGACCAAAAACTCTTGGATGGAGATCATGCAAACGTGCATGAAGGAGACTGTCTGCTAAAAGTGTGGTGCTTTCTTGATGATGAACGGTGTTTTATGGCAAAATGACATTTTATGGCCAAACGGCAGATGCAGGAACAGAGTGGAGACCTTGGTGGGAAGAAACCCATATGGTGACGTATACTGTAGTGGGAGGAGTTTCCCAGAAGCTCTGGAGAGCCTGTGTCTCCCTGACTATGAAAGGTGTGTGTGAAAATGAATGTCCCGCAACCATGTGACCGTGCATCGACTGTTCGGCTTCATATGGAGTATGCCAGGCCCATAACACAGCTTGGTTAATGGTCAAAATACCAGATGTGCATTGGACTTGTGTGTCCACATTTTTGTAATCTGTTAGAAAGTTGTGAGAGTAAAACAAACTGTAAACATTCTAAAACATATACAAACCTTCAAGCACCAGACTGTATTTTTTAAAATAACTACAACATATTGAGCTGTGCCAATCAAGCATCTGAGCCTAAGCTTGTTTAACACAATGAGGGAAGCTAATCTGGCCCAACAAGTTAGCCAGGCTTTAACGCAAACAAACATCCATCCATCCATTATCTTTTACCTGTTTCTTCCATTTTGGGTCACCGGTGCCCATGTCCAGCAATCACTGTGCGAGGGGCGGGGTACACCCTGGATGGGTCGCAAGTCCATCACAGGGCCACATAGAGACAAACGAGACAAACATTCGCTCTCTAACTCACACCTAGGGACAATTTAGAGTTGCCAATCAGCTTAACATGCATGTTTTTGGTCTGTGGGAGGAAACCGGAGTATCCGGAGAAAACCCACGCATGCACGGAGAGAACATGCAAACTCTACCTACAAAGGCCCCCGGACCGGGATTTGAACCAGGGATCTGCTTGCTGAGAGGCAGCAGCTCTAACAGTAGTGGCACCGTGCTGCAAACAATTTAATCAAATTTTTCACCTTTAGAAGGTTACTGAAAATAATGTTTCTTTATTTTTCTTAAACAACATAATTTAAAAGAATAAAAACTGATCTGTTTTCCTTAAGATATTTATAGTTTAAAACATGCATCACATCAGGAGGATGACCTACATACGAATGGTTGTCAAAAGTCACAAGTTTCAGGAGAACAACATGCACGGATCACCAGAAGACAGCTAAGAGCTTTGATAGTTAATTTCATGACTAATGAAGGATGTTGAAAGCTAGAATAAATCGGAACGTTAGTTGTTCCTATATTTAAAATACAATTAAGTGATTATTACCACGAGAAAGAAAATGGGGTGCCATGAAAGTGTTTGGCAGTGATTCATTCTCATAATTGTTCTAAAAATAGAGCTGACTATACTTCTACAGATTCTGTGCTGGCATTCAGGTCCAACAGGGCAGAATGTATTTAAAGGAATATATATTTAAGTGGTTTGAATGTGACATGGCTAAACACCAAGAATCCCACACAGACACATGCAAGTCCCTTAAAAACTTGGGATTCAAAAATACAGAATGCTATTTGTGCACAATTAGAGAAGAATTTGATATTTGCACTGACTGAAACAAAATTTCATAAGCATCACCTTGTAGAATGTACACAGGACAACTCTGTTCAGCCATCACTTCCCATACCTGCTATCTGCTACAATCACTCCTCCACATCATTATAACCCTTTCAGCAAATGTGTTCTTTGTTCTCATTATCCTCGTCTCTAATGCTTAGAAACTCTGCTAATCTGTAAGCTTTTATGCACCCGCTCTTCCACAAAAAAGGATATCAAAGAAGGTTAATTCCACTGACTTCTCCACTCCATCTCCTACATCCTCCTTCATGCGTTCTCCTTCTTCAGTAGGTTTAATTTGTGACAGCTGCCAGTGTGGTCCAGTTGTTCCTGCTTTTGAGTTTGACCAGAATACAACTGTGGCTTTTGTTGAGGCCAGGCTAAAGAGCAGGATATTTTATGTAAACTAATGTAAATGACATATAAAAGCCATTATATAAAAGGTTGTGCATGAGCATGCTTAAGCAAGGCTTGTTGTACGCAATATTTTTTAAATGCATTCATTTCTTAACAGCACATTTACAGAAGGATTCAATGTGTGAAGTGAAAAAGTAGAGGGAGTACTGTTGCATTCATATCTGTCAGAATTTGCTTTGTGACATTTAACCCTAAAGAAAGAGCCAAATCGTGCAGACGACCTAAACGTTTGGTCATCTGGGATCATCCTAGGATCACATGATTGAGATGTGATTTAGTAGTAATATAATTTCATTTAATATTAATTTTAGAAAAAAAATCAGCTGGCCTGATTAAATAGCTTAACGGGCCACATATGTCTCACGGGCCATAGCTTTCCCATGCCTGCTCTAGACTAAAATCCACGTTAAAAGATGATGCATGAAAAATACCCAGTATTTCTTGTGTCAAAAAGAACTCACTAAAAATTACTATACTAAATCAATACACTGTTGATAACTGATCAGCGATGGTGAAACATTTTAATGAATGACCTTGAATTATTCAGCTCTAGGCTTCTAATACAGTAAAATATTCTTCAACCTGACTTTGCACAATATTTATGAAATAAATCTGACACAAAGTATTTTTGTTAAAATGAAAGCATTCATGGCTTTCCTATTCTGCAGTCAAAGTGAATACGGTCGGATAGTAAAGGAGTACAAATTAAGCATGTTTTTTTTTTATTTTTTATCAATAACGCTGTGTGAAATCCAAGGTATCCTTTCTCAGAGTGACCACATTTTTGATGTGTCAAAAAAAAAAAAAAAAAAATAGCTTCATCCAAACCCTCCACACGTCTGCTAGATCCCATCCCAACCAGACTGTTTAAAGAGGTATTTCCCCTAATTCATGTCCACATTTTGGATCTACTTAATTTGTCTTTAATGAATGTTTATGTACCACAGCGCTTTAAGGTTGCTGCAATTAAAACTTTACTTAAGAAGTCTGACCTTGATTCAGGAATTTTGGCCAATTATAGACCTATATCTAACCTAACTTTCATCACAAAAATTCTAGAGAAAATAGTTGCAAATCAATTGTGTGTGAACATGGGAACATAAATAATCTGTTTGAAGAGTTTCTATCAGGATTGAGCTCATCATAGTACAGGACTGAACAGAACTGGTCAAAGTCACTAATGATATTCTCATGGCCTCAGACAATGGACTTTTGTCTATACTGGTCCTGTTAGACCTCAGTGCTGCATTTGATACAGTTGATCACAATATTTTATTACAGAGACTTGAATATGATATTGGAATTACAGAAACGGTTCTAAAATGGTTTAAATCATATTTATCTGATAGAGTCCAGTTTTTAAATGTAAATAATAAATCTTCGTCATACACCAAAGTTAGTCATGTAGTTCATCAGGGTTCAGTGCTTGGAACAATACTCTTTACTTTATATATTAGGTAAAGTTATTAAACAGCATGGGATACATTTTCATTGCTATGCTGATGATACACTATCATGTTTAACCATGAAGCCCAATTAATCTAATTTGTTACTTAGATTAGAAGCATGTCTTAAAGACATAATAACCTGGATTAATTTTCTGCTTTTAAACTCAGACAAGACAGAGGTAGTGGTTTTTGGACCTGAGCATCTTAGGAATAAACTTTTCAGCCTTTCACTTCTTCTTGATGACATTAATTTGGCCTACAGCTCTAATGTAAAAAAAAAAAAAAAAAAAAAAAAAAAAAAAAAAAAAAAACCTTGGTATTATTTTTGATCAGGACAAGACTTTTATCCCCCATATTAAGAATGTTACCAGGACTGCTTTACTCCACTTGCATAAAATAATTAAAATTCAAAACATCTTGTCCAAAAATGATGAAGAAAAACTGGTTAATGCATTTGTCACATTTAGGCTGGGCTATTGTAATTGATTTTTATCTGGATGTCTAAAAACTTATTTGTCTTCAGTTGACTCAAAATGCTGCTGCCAGAGTTTTAATGAGAGTTGGTAGGCGAGATCATATCGCTTCAGTTTTAGCTTCTCTTCATTGACTCATGAAATTCAGAATTGAATTCAAAATCTTACTTCTAACATACAAAGCTCTGAACAACCTAGCTCCAGCTAATATTACAGAACTTATTGTTCCATACTTTCCTAACAGAGCACTTTACACTCAGACTGCAGGTTTACTTGTGGTTCCTAGAATTTCAAAAAAAAAATAGAATGGGAGGCAGAGCTTTCAGTTATCAGGCTCCTCTCTTGTGGAACCAACTTCCAGTTTCTGGTCATGAGGGTGACACATTGTCCAGTTTTAAAATAAGGCTCAAGACTTTTCTTTATGATAAATCCTATAGTTGGAGTTAGCTTGGGTTTGCTGAGCTATCCTTTATTTATGCTGCTGTAGACTAAGACTGTTGGAGGACTAACTGAGCACATTTCCTCACTCTGCTGCTGTCTTTACTTGCTCAACTATAACAGTTTGTATTTGTAATTATTTCTATCTTCAACATGTTTTTAAAAAGTTTCTTTTTTCCAATAGAAAGTGCACCTGGACCTGCCATTCTATGTTTTTTTGGTCTCTCCTTCCTGTCCTCTCAAACTCCAGCCGGTTGAAGCATATGGCCACTCATCCCGAGCCTGGTTCTGCTGGAGGTTTCTTCCTGTTAAAAGAGAGTTTTTCCTTTCCACTGTTGCCAATGTGCTTGCTCAGGATGGGAGACTGTGACAAACTGAAGATTCAACGAAATCTGCTGGCTTCCTTAGATAGAGAACTTTTACTAATTGGCTTTTTTAATGCATGTGAATGTTTTTGTACACTGCCCTGAGAAAACTTCTGTTGTGATATGGTGCTATAGAAATAAATTGCATTGAACTGAAACTGTGCTGAAGCTGCAACAAAGGTTTTATTTAAAATGTTACAATTAATATGTTCCCATAAAAAAATTAGCCAACAACTCCACATTTACCAAGAAGATACTGAGGCGTCTCTGTGGATAACTTTCAACATGCACAAGACTGCATGTACATACACAAACATGAGGGGACGGACAGCAGACTGCCATCATATTTCAAAAGCAAAACAGATCCATCCACCATCTTGGCCAGACTGAGCCTGCCAAACATTTTTTGGTGAAAGACACACATGCAAGCACGCACACACGCATACACACATGCAGGAGGGGTGACAAGCTGACTGGGGTTTGTTGGCTCGGCAGGGGGATGGAGCCATCTGTCCGAGTAAAGGGTTAATCCATACCAAAAGCACAAGCCACAAATTCCAGCATTTCCAAGTGCTTGCATTTCTCACAACAATCTAGTGAAATCTATGTCTTGCTTTTAGCTTTTAAGAGGAAAGGGGTTATAGTCCTCCATCCAGTCTTACAGACATCCCCAGTCTTACAGGCCTATTGTTCACCCCCACAAAAATCTAAAGTGCTGACTTGAAACTAGATGCTATAGGTGGTGAATTTTTGTTAGTTGGTGTACACGCCTTTTATGTATGATGGTGTGTTTTTGTGTCAGAAAGGAGGTTGCTCTTTTCTGCTTTCGACAGATAATGAACAGCAAACATCACAATTAGGTGATAAAAATAGGACTTTCTTTAAACCTGCTTGATTTTTTTTCCCTATCCAAGCAATTCTTCAAGCTTTGAATCCTTGTAATAAAAAGATGTGGCAAATATGGAAGATTTGAGAAGCAATGCAATGATCAAAAGAGAATATAGCATTCATAATAAAAAACTGAAGGAATAAGAGTGCGTTGTGAAGCTATATTATATAGAAATCTGCCTGAGAAAGCCCCCATGCATACATTCACTGCCTTTGTCTTTTTATTCCTCGCTGAAAACAAGCATCATGAGCTAACTGCTATTTACATCTACATGGAAATGGAAAAGAAAAACCCTGAAATGAACCATTTAGAGGGGAGGGGAGGGGCTGGGGGTGGAAGGGTAGAAATTGTATAGGGGGATGGGGGCATTTAGGCAGACTGAAAAAGAAAAAGAAAGGAAAAAATGGGGGAGAAAATGAGGGAAGGTGAAGGAGATCCACAAGCTAACCATAGCAACCTAGAAGCTGTAGACAGACAGACGGGCAGGCAGCAGTTTGCTGCTGAAGGTAATGGCTTCCAGTATGATCAAACATGTCAACAGATCACACAACCATCACAGAACTGAAGTGCTTTCACAAAGAACATGCATCCTTGTGCAAGCACAGTAAGTAAGTCAAACAAACATCCAGCCGGACATCCACAGACAAACACCCAACCCTGATCGAACCCGAGACAGACAGACACAGACACGCACAGCTTCCGTTTGACCACAACACATCAGCCTCCATTACTGCCAGCGATGTGCCTCTGTCTCCCTCACTCTGCTCCTGATACCTTCCGCCTGATGCACAGCCATCCTCACCGCCATCCTCACCGCCTGCCTCTCCATCCCTCCATCCCAAACCCCCCGGGCCATGAAACCTCAGCAAGCCTCAGTGTCTTCTCCGCAAATCAAACACTAAACAAAAATACCTCAATCAGATTGTCTGTGATTGGGTCCTTCTCCCTCCCCTTCAGTCCAGAGAGCACCACCACATCGACAGGAGACAGAGGGAGGAAAGAAAATCCAATCAGGTGTAGATGAGAGGAATTCAAAGATAAAAGGAAATAAAATAGTTCAGCTGTATAGATCCTTTTCCCCTCGTGTGCATTTGCCCTCTGTCCAGCTTTGGCTTGCTGATGCTAAGCTAACCGGAGCTAAGCTAAACAGCATCCACACGTTGTCTTATGCGCTCTGTCTCATACCCACACACACACAAGCACACACACACTCACACTAATGCTAGGCTTGTCTCTCTCCCTCACCGACTGAGCCCCGCTGTTTCCCGTCTCACATTCACCCACATGCACCCGCCCACCTCCCCCTAGCCCTGTCCCATTCCCTTCCCTCATTTTTGGTTCTTCACCCTTCTCTCTTGTTCTCACAAATCCCATTCAATCCCAACACCACCTCTTGCTTCTATTCTTCTCAAGCAGTGATGCTTCTGCACACACAAAGTCGTACACGTTTTGTTTACTAAACAAGTTCATAAGAAGTCAGCCCTGACCAACTTGTGACAACGACAGGAGTTAAGGGGGAAGAGCATCACTAAAGCTTTAAAAATATATATAGGAAAAGAGCTGCACTGGGAATAATGGACTGGAATGAGGCAGGAGCTGCATAAATTTACATGTAAAATAACTAAATCTGTGAAAAAGTCGAGTACAATCTCTCTGTTACAAATAGCCACAAATGTTAAAGCTACGCCAGATGATATAACTTAAAGAAATTATAAGTTAGATAAAGAACCAACTACAAAGCTTTCTATACACTATAGACAAAGGAGAAATAATTTTGCTCTACTTTGTAGGAAGAGAAATGGAGTTGGGTAAAGCAGTGAAAACACAAGTAGGTGTAGGGTCAAAGGTCATGTGAGATACTCCAAGATCTCAGGATGCACACAATGTCAGCTTAATATTTTTGTGAGCTGCTGATGTTTCAAAGGTCATGGTTCATAAATGAATCAATGGAGAAACGGAGTAATTCACAACTGAAGAAAAAAATAAATCTTAAATTAGCTCAATATCTGTAAACTTGACTAAATGTATAGCTAAGGTCAATTGTCAGCAGCAGCCATCCTGACTGGAGTTGACGTCAAAAGTTGATCAGATGACCAGTACAACTAGTGAGTGTTTTGAGAGTTTCAATAAATTCTGTCCAGTGGTTTAGGAGATTTTTCATGGACAGACAGGGTTGATTCCAATAGTTACCATGAAAGTTTTAAAGAACTCTAACAACTTGTAGCACTCAGAGCACGTGTTGGGAATGACTCAGCTACTACCACACTCTTTTTTTTTTTGTGTGTGTAGCTTAATATCTGTAAAAATGACTGAGTTATAGCCCTTTTTGTGTTTCCTAGAGTTGGCTGTGGTAATAATTCATCCAGTGGTTCATGAGACATTATGCTAACAGACATTTAAACAAACACACAAACAAAGACGAGAAAAACAAAAAACATCACCGGGGAACAAAAGATAAACAGACACATCCCTGGTGACACCTTTTCTTTGTTGTAAAAAAACAGTTTTTGGAGTATTATGACCAAACTATGCTAAAGCTCTGGTCAGTGTTAGCAAGTTGTGCTGTCAACATAATGAAGCTGCTGTTCACACTGGTGTTTAATGAGGTTATTTACACTTACTCACTCATTATTTCTTCTAACAAAAAGCTTTGGAACTGAAAAAAAATAATAGTCATGGCGTTAATGTTGCTAGAATAATGTAGTTGAAACACTTTATTCATGTCCAAACAAAACTACACAATCAAAACAGTCGATGCACAATAATTCAGGTATACAATGCAACAATTTTCAGTCAGGTCATCTGGACAGTTTCTTTCTTTTTTTTTTTTTTCTGAAACGTTTCACCTTCCATCCGGAAGGCTTCATAAGTCAAGAAAACACACAACACAAAACGTAGGTTACGTACTGTAACCTCAGATTCTATGAGTATAGGCGCAGCCTTTTAAGGCTATCGCAAGTGGGTTTATCCCATCGCGCGCAGAGCAGCACAGAAAACTTTAGTCCACGCCCACCTGCTGTGTGGGCCTCCCCCCGGTCCGTATAAATTACGGTGAGACCAGGTAATCGGCTCCCAAATAGCTTGTCTCTTCAGCCGTTTAGGAACCAGTGAGGCCCAGAGCTTAAAGGGCTGCGCCTATACTCATAGAATCTGGGGTTACAGTACATAACAAACGTTCTATTTCATATAGGCTTCGCCCTTTAAGGCTCTCGCTAGTGGGTTAAAGGCGAAGCAGGATGTAGTCTATGCCTCACTGGGTCCATTCAGACACAATATGAAGCGCCCGCTTGCACCAAAAAACATTTCATCACTCAGCCTTCTGTGTGCGTAATTACGTGCTGTGTAATTACGCGTTCCATGCATATAAGCGCCCTGGAGAGAAAAGATCTCCGATGGGGAAAAAGGGATGGCTGAAATGCAGTCCTGCTGCTGAGAATGGAAAAAAACAGAGGTTACAAATTGTAACCGTGTAACGATGAACAGAGCAGGTCAACAGCTCTTCAATATGGACTGATTAATAACAAAATGAAATGATTAGTAACCAAATGAACTGATTGGTAACAACAGTTATGAACTGATTAGTAACAATAAAAACAGCAGTCATGAACTTGTGACTGATAATAAATGTCTCACACTGAAATTGCATGCAGTCAGATGTGAGCTTAAAACGAAATTCCATGAAACAAGTAAAAATCATTCTGTTAGAATGTTGAGAACAGAATGAGTCATGGAGAAGGCAGAGACGTCATGTAGATAGAAGCGAATAAATGAACAAGGTGATGACCAAGCTACCGCCGTACAAATGTCCTCCACTGTCATCCCTCCATGCAAAGCTGTAGGGGATGAAATCCCTCTGGTAGAATGAGCTTTGAGATTCTCTGGAGGGTCCAGTCCTGATGCTCTGTAAGCATCAGAAAAAGCCTCACACAGCCAGTGTGAGAGGCACTGAGTGGATAAAGGGCGACCTGCAGAGGTGTCCATGTAATGCACAAACAGACACTGAGAATGATGCAGTGGGGCAGTGCGTGCTATTTAACATGCAAGAGCGCGCACGGGACAGAGGAGATGAGATGATGCTTCATCCTCTAAATTGTGAGGAGGATAAAACCCATCCAAGGTTATCATTCTAGATTTAAATGAGCTTGTGATGTTTTTTGGTATGAAAGCTGGGTTAGGTCTTAGCGCAGCTGAGCTGCCATCAACTTGAATTCTGAGGCATGACGGGGTAGCAGAGAGTGCAGATAAATTGCTCACTCTCTTCGCTGATGTCAAAGCCAACAGAAGGGCTGTTTTAAGTGACAAGAATTTAAGTGAAACCTGATCTAAAGGCTCAAAAGGAGCTTTGATCAGAGTGTACAAAACCATTGTTACGTCCCACTGTGGAGCTAGTGGGCGTGACTGGTCTGTGTCTCCATACATCTTTCAGGAAACGCTTCAACAGGTGATTAAAAACTGTTCTGTCACCGAAGCCCTCGTGACAGGAAGAAATAACTGCAGCATAAGTCTTAATTGTGCTGAACGCTAGATCTCTGTCCATCAGCTGCTGCAGAAAGGACAGCATGCCACCTAGTGGACATGAGATGGCCTCTACATCTTTCTCCGTGCACAGCGCTGAAAAGCTGTTCACTTTGATATAAGCGCATAAAGGAGCATTTTTGGCCACGGGCTGTGAGCGAAGGCGTCCACTCCTAACAGTGGATCGTCTCGTGGGCTCAGTGAGAACCAAAATTGACACTGGTCGTTCTCCCGTGTGGCGGACAGATCCACTGCTGCACAGCCAAACCTGCTCCAAATCTGAGAGATCAGCTCAGGGTGGAGGCTCCAGTCTCTGTGGCAGGGACCGCCCCTCGACATCTGCTCCCCTGTTCAGGAATTTGGGAATGTACACCTCTCTGATGAAGAGCAAGTTTTTGTGTGCCCAACACAACAGCTGTTTCGTGATGCATAACAGTTAGGCTGAGCGCACTGCTGATGGGAACTCCCTCTGACAGAATGAGGGGGTTTCCCCAGTGATTCAGATCGGTTCTCACGGAGGAGGGCACAAAGATAATCTGCCTCTTCTGGTGCATAGGATCTATGCACAGGCGGGCGAACCATCTCTGAAGGCGTCTCATGTGAAGTAGGCCCAGCGGAACCACAATATGGGCTCCTGACATCATCCCAGGAGTCGCATGACAGGCAGACTGTCACTATGCTGCAGGGTTCGACACGGCGGAGCTGGGTTTGACACGGCGGAGCTGGGTTTGACACGGCGGAGCTGGGTTTGACACGGCGGCGCTGAGCTGACAGAGCTTCGGCTCTCAGCTGTGATGAACGGGCTCTCATTGTGATTGAGTTTAGTTCCACTTCCAGATAAACAATCATCTGGGACGAACGAATGGAAATTTTTCCCAGTTTATAGAAAACTGGAGGTTTAGCAGGTGTAACACTAGCGTTTTGCTCTGTGCGACTGCTTCCTATCTGGACCGAGCTAATAAGAGCAGATCGTCCAGATAAAAATAATTCTAATTCCTGCCATGTGTAACGACTGCAGAGTCGTCTCCACACATTTCAAAAACGTGCGTGGGGTGTTTCAGAATGATGGAAAATGTGAAAATATGCGCTCTTTAGATCGATGGAGGTGAAAACCGTCGTTCTGATGAAGTTCTCCAGCAGATGTTTGTCAGCATGTGGAATTGTCTCCCCATGAACGAATTGCTGTACATTAACAGGTCGAGAATGGGTCTCATCCCTCCGGTTTTTAATCCGAATCAGGAAGTAGTGGGAGGAAAACACCCTGTATTTTCCCCTCCGTTGGAAACTCTGAAAATCACGTTTTTCGTCAGAGATTCCAGAACTTCTGACTAGAGAGACAAACTGTTCTGGAGAAGACAGAACCATCTCTATAATCCTTCTGAAAGGTGGGGGTTGAGCTGCAAACTGCAGCGTGTAACCCCTGCTGATCAGACGGTCCGGCCATCTGTCAACAATACTAAAAAACCCTTACTGCCATCACATGCTCTGGAGATTCTCCGGGGGGAACCCAAGGGGGGCTCTGACAGAAAAAAGGCTGTATGTGTGCCTCTGTGCTGAGCCCAGGCTGCGGTCTCACATTAGAGCTCAGGTGAGCAGGCGCGCACTGAGAGGAGGCATGAGCACTTTCTGAGTGAGACGCCGTTTCGGTGGAGGCTGCAGCTGTTGTGGAGAAAACACGTTTACTCCCGCTGTGCTGTGAGTGGGCAGAAAACAGCAGAAATTAAAAACGGGCTCTGGCTGAAAACGAGGGATTTTACCGGACTCTGTCTGCTGACGTGGCAGACGAGTGTTTTTTGACATTTACTGAACTGCGGTGCCATTTAAAACGCTGTTTAGAGGTTACTGGCTTGTTCTGTGTGGGGAATGTGTGAAGAGAGGCAGCTGTGATATCAGCTGATCTGACAGTCTCAGATGAAACTTTACTTTCAGAGATGTTTCTGTTTTATTTCAAAACATAAATAGTCAAAAAACACACACATTTCCCTCAAGGAGCTGTTCCCTGGTGGAGGGGGCCGGCGGAGGAGCGAAGCGTGAAGTCGCTGCCACAGCTGTGGAGCACCTCTGCTGCTGTTGTTGGCCAAGGCGGTCCCTCCAGCGGCCGGGGCGGAAGGACGACTGTGACATCACCAGATGGTGTACAGTCTCTGAGACCTCCTCAGACCTCTGTGATTTCTCAAGGATGGTCGTAAAGTTGGCCCCAAACAGCACCTCTGGGGTGATGGGACCATCCAGCAGTTCTTTCTGCAGCCTCTCGGACAAGGACAGCGAGAGGCGGAGCCAGATGGTCCTCTGGATCATGGTCATCCGGGCAGCGATGCGGGATAGGCAGACTGCAGAGGTGGCGCACATGTTTAAGATGAAGTCAGTGGCTTTACAGAGAGAGCTCTTTGTCTCCTCCAGCAGGTCTGCTTCCTCCAGCTTCTTTGAGATGCTGTAGGCCAGCAGAGTGATGTTGTTGATCACCATGACCACCTGGGATATGCACTGGTGAGCTTGGTTGGAAAGCTTTGTCACCCTCTGTTCATGCTTTCTTGGAGGGATAGGTTGCTGATCCATCCTGGAAGCTTTTTCCCCAAGCGCCTCCGCCAGGCTTGGCTCCAGGGGGGAGAACAAAGGGAAAAAACACAGATCGGTAAAATCCTCAACTCTGGAGATGGAGGCGAAGGTGGAGACGGATGTCTTCAGTTTGCCGTGCCCAGCTGCAGCCTTGTTCCAATGTGGCATCACTGTTGGACAGCGAGGCCAGATGGGATCAATGCAACAAGCTGGGGCAGAGCCAAACCTTCTCGCCAGATCATCCGATTAGGGCGAAGGGAGGCGAGGGATGGCAAGTCCCTTTGTGTTAGCAGCCTCCTGGATTATGCCAGGCAACTCCGAGAGGAGGGCGCCGACGGCTGGGAGCAGTGTGGTCGCCAACGTGGGAAGACCCGAGGTGGCTGAGCATCCGTTTGACTGTTCTTCTTCCGTCACTATGCTCTCCAGGAGGGAAGGGGCAGCAAGGCTATTGCTAGCATCGCCTTTCACAGAGCAATCATTCGAGTCACTGTGTGACTCTGCGTCAAAGAAAGGCGGTGGCGTTGTCCCGCGCGCAGCTTTTTCGAGGGAATCATCTGATTCACCGCGAGGAAAAAACGCTAGAAAAGGCGATGTTGTCGTCCACCGATTAATGGCCAGCCATGGACAAACACTCAGCGGAGCTGCTGCCAACAACGCCTTTTTCAAGGGAATCCTCCGATTCACTGTGAGAAAAACATGTTAGAAAAGGCGGTGGCATCTTCCAGCGAGTATCGGCATTCTACGGAAAAAAACACTCAGCGGAGCTGCTACTAACATCGCCATTTCGAGGGAATCATCCGATTCACCGCGAGGAAAAAACGTTAGAAAATACGATGGCGTCGTCCAGCAGGTAGCAGCCCGCCACGGAAAAACACTCCTCGGCACTTACCTTGAACAAGTATGCTCGTCTCTGCTTCTCCTCGGGGAGGAAGAGCTCACCAGGATGGCAGGACGTTGGTGTGGCGGAGACCCAGGCATCCTTAGCAAAAGTTGTGCTGGTCAAAGCTGGACATCTTTTCCTTATTCGTTCTTCTGACAGTGCTAGCTAGCTGTCTGAAGAAAAAATGGGAGCCAATTACCCGGTCTCACCATAATTTATACAGACCGGGGGTGAGGCCCACACAGCAGGTGGGCGTGGACTAAAGTTTTCAGTGCTGCGTTGCGCGTGAAGGGATAAACCCACTGGCGATAGCCTTAAAGGGCGAAGCCTATACGAAATATAACATTCTTCCCCCAACAGCTTACTCCAAAGTGGAACAAACCAGTTATGTTGGTGCTAAGGTGGTGACTTTGGCACGCCCTCTCCTCTGGAGCTGACCCTCTTCCTCGTCGACAGTCATGTCATGTGTTGTGTGTTTCCTTGACTGATGAAGCCTTCCAGGTGGAAGGTGAAACGTTTCAGGAAAAAAAAAAAAACTGTCCAGATGACCTGACTGAAAATTGTTGGAAAACTACACAATATTGCCATGTCTGCTTTAGTTTTAAACAAACACATTTCAGCAGAAACTAACCTACTGCAAGACGTTACCAGAATTAAAAAAAATCTGGAGTAACTGGTCCAGTGGAAATAATACAAGAGCTCTTTGCACAGCAGTTATTGTGACATCAGTTTAAGCATCTTTGTGTTAGGTTTACAGTCTCTCACACTTTGGTCTCACAGCACCAAAGACAATAATGATATATTATTATTTTCTAAGATGGCACACTGTTCCTTTATTTGGGAAGAAAATGCAGGCTACATCTTGCATTTTTATTAAACATGTAATTGGACAAATCTGATAATCAGATCTGATTTTCTTAATGTTGTAACGCCACTAAAAATGACAAATGGAGATAGACTCTGCAACTATTCTCTATACACTATGTTTTACTCCAGGTGGTTGGTGGAGTCCAACACAAGCAACATAAACTGGGCTGTTTGATGGTATAAATCAGCTTAGAACTGGTTTAACAGGACGGACCAGTCATTACTGAAACATCTTCCCATGCAAAGAAAAAGTGCTGACAAAAACAACACCTTTTGGATGACAAATGCCAGACAAACAGACGACATGTTACAAGTCTGTTCCACAAATAAATTGTCTTTTCTTTCTGCTGTTCAGGAGTGGAGCAGCCATTCTGATAGTGAAGCATGTGTTTTGTTCAGGTGTCACAATGTGATTGCATTGGAGGGTGCAATCTATAACCTCACTGAACCAGCACTAGCATGCTAGCTTTTGTTTACAATCTAGACAGACAGAAGAATCCTCAATTAGACAGCAAAACCAAGTCTAGGCTCACTAGAGTTCCTGTGTGTAGTTTTTTTTTTTTTTTTGTATTAGCTTGACTGGCTAGCTAGTTTAAGCTTTTATTATAATAAATGTTTTCTATCATTTTGCGTCTTTCCATCCCTTTCTCAATGTTTGACTGCCCATCCCCCTTCCATTACCCCCCTCCTACCCCCAGACCCCACCCCACCCCCATCACGATCACAATCCCTGTGGCTTCAGCCCCCACCTCTATCCCAGCCGCGCTCTTAGCTTATAATATGCAGGTCGTCTGATCGTCTGCACTGCTAGCCCTGAAATTCACGACACGCGCACGTGAACGCAGCCTTCTGCAAGCCTTGTTTGGTTCAGACACGACCATCAAGCTGACAGTAAACAATACTGCTACTTGCCTTGATGCAGGAGAGAACGGAACCCCCTTTTCAAGGTGTGCCGACAGTGAACGATGAGCTTTAAAAACAAGTCGAAAACAAATGGGGCAGTCCTTTCCCACTCCCTACCTCTACAACTCCGACTGCTTACAACTGGCAGGAAAACAGAGGGAGGAAAACAAAGACTGATTCTGAGGGGAAGAGGGAGCTGCAGAGGCGGCAGGAGGACGTGAGACCAGTGGTGTCATGAGCTGGAATGAAAGCAGGACAGAGGGACTGGAAGGCTGGCTCGGATAATGGGAGAATGGGAATGCTGCACTCATGGATGGGGTGACCACATCGGGGGGCGGGTGAGAGTGCTGGGTTTCTAACTTGATTAGTGCTTTGTAGCAAATTTCTCTGAGAGAATTACCTACAAATGGACATGTCTGGCAAAACTGACTGGATGACACAAACTGAACTTGCACTTATCTTTCCGATTATCGTTTTGTAAAAATTGCTATCGAACAAAAGTTTCAGAGATTTATGAAGTCAGTATAAGAAAACATTAATGAAAGTGAAGAGTGATAAAACTAAAAGTCTATTTAAGATATGAGCATCTCTCTCAAGGGGATTTATGTTGAATAGCCCTTAAACCAGGGCTATTCAACTGGCGGCCGTGGGCCGGTGACTTACGTCCGGCCCACCAATGAGTTAATAAAACAAAATGAAAAATTGGGGGGGGGGGGGGGGGGGGTGGGGGGGTCGAGTTCTGCGTTTGGATTTTGGGTTCTGTTTATGGCATTTATGATTCAATGCAATAAAACAAACAAATTTAAAAGGAACAGATCATTGTAATACTTGCTGCATCATCTTATGCTGCTGTATTCATTCATACCCATCTGCTCACCACAGACTCATGTTCGGCTGCTGTCGTTACACTGTATTGTTTTAAATTATTAGTGTTTAGCGTATATCGTAGATCATTTAGCATACTGTTTGGCATTCGTTTAGCATATATCTTAGTATATATCTTAGATCCTTATATACTGTTTTTTTTATACTTTATATTTTTGCTATTTTTTGGATGTAACTGGGACTTTGAGTACATAATTTCATTCCATCTCATATACCACATGTGATGTGAATGACAATAAACGTGAACCAACGTCACCAACAACAGATTATTGTGAATCTCTGTCTGGTAATTTGTGCAGCTTTTCAAAACTAGCACAACACTTACACATAATTAGCACCATGGATGACCATCTGGTACAGAAATATGTAATGTGTTTAGTTAGTTACACATTATTCCCTGCAGTTTTCATGTAAACTGCCACAATGTAAACATCTCTTCAAGAATGATTGAACTATTACTCTTGTAATTGACCTGTACAAAGAGGGCTGTCTCAGCTAATCATTGCTAGCAAACAAAAATGGCTAGAGCTCAGTTAATCCTACAGATATTGAGCTAAAATTTGGTGTTTGTAGTAGCTGAGAGTCATCTATGACACATACTTTGAGTGTTACGCATGCTCCAAGTTTTGACATTAACTGTTGCTGTCTGTACACTAACAGGGCAGAGCAAAGGTTAAAATGACCACCTTTTGAGTATCCTAATGCATGCTCAATAATCCAGGTAGAAAAATCTAAAAAAGTTAAGTCTGGTCCTCTGGACATTCAAAAAAAAAAAAAGTAGAAATGTTTCGTCTCATCTGAAACACTTCTTCAGTTTGAGGTGCTGTATTCAGCTCAGTCTTATAAATAGCACCTTCTCAGAGTGGATCAACCAGTTTGCTGCCGACAGCCAAAACCAGCTGCTCACATGATCAAGGAGGACCATCAGCCTAACGATGGATCATTAGCACACTGTTTACTATTCACAGGATGCTGAGTGATACTAGCAATCACAGCATTGTAAGAGGGGGACAGTTGAACCTGGAGGCCTCCACCCCTGTTTAATGATGGATGATTTCTTTTCACAAAGATGGCCTCCTTTACTCCTCTCTCAAACCATCGTTCCTCTCTATCCAGGATGTGAACATCTTCATCCCTGAAAGAGTGACCGCTGGCCTGGAGATGAGAGTAGACCAAAGAGTCCTGGCCTAATGATGTTGATCTTTTGTGCTGGGCCATCCTTTTGGCCAGTGGCTGTTTAGTTTCCCCGATGTAAGACTGATCACCCTCCTGACACTGAACAGCATACACAATATTACTCTGTTTGTGCCGGGGGACTGGATCTTTGGGATGAACCAGTCTTTGCCGTAATGTATTTTGGGGACGCCACTGGGACGTTGTGTTTAGAAAATAATTGTCTCCGTTTCTCTGTTACTCCCGTACTCACCTTTTCAGTAGCTACTAGACAAATATGAAACATAGAAAAATCTGTCTGTATCTTTGCCATGAACTGTAAAACTGAAAATAGGCTGATGCATTTAACTCCTGAATATCTTGTGGAAAAAATCTGGTTGATGGTACAGACTAAATGGTTTTCTCTAGTCAGTGAATGTGACGTATAGTAACAGGTTTGCGGAAAAATTACCAGACACTTTGTTTTACCGATTAAACAGCACAGCATGCAGAATGCAGACAAAATGGGTGGAGGGTGCAGCATGATTGACTGAATAAACTCTTTGAAAGATGGCTGGTCTTTAGGGGAAAAAGAAGGTTTGTATTGTGATAAAACTGATAACAGCTATACTGTGAGGTTTGTCCCAGGGTGAATGTGGCTTAGCTTGGCTAACCGCATGGTCAATATTGGTCTAAAGGCAAATGTAGCTGTGCTCCGCTCAGACTGAAACAATCAGCCTTAATTAGATGAGCTGTCAAGAGTCTGTGTGGGAACTACGCATTGCACTGATCTAATACAAATCATGCTCCGAGCAGAGACAATGACTTTGATTGAACAACCCGAAACCCTTTTGGCTTTTGATCTTGATGCAAACAACATTTACGCTAATCTTTATACCTCTGTGTGTGTTAATAATTCATATAATGTATATAGACAGAGCATAACGTCATGAAAGGAACAGCATAACAAAGTGATGACACAGCTCTGTAAATAATAAGCGGGAACTTACAAGGCACTGCGTGATGGTACAGGTTTTCTCGAATGGTCTGTTGCAGCTCGTGGTCAGCTGACGACTTCTGGAAGCGCTGGGTTAGATAGTGCTTCAGGTCCTTATTTAGCTTAGTTCCTGTCATCATGAACATAAAAAAAAACTGATGTTAGAGCAGAAAAACAGTAGCTGTAAGAAATAGTCAAAGAAATGACACAGCTAATCAATAGATATGTTCAGACCTCTTGCCGTGCTAAAACGAAGTACAGAAAGTTTGTGCCGCTACCTTGACTACATTACTATAATCTGTAACCCTGCCAGTGTCCCTCAGAAGGGTAACTGGCTGACAGTTTCTTCTGCCAGGCTGGGATTGTTGAAACTAACACCGATAGCACTAAGGCTAACAAAACGAAGCAGCCCTCCCACAGCTACACCATCTGGACCTCCGACACACATTAGGCTACTGAAGGGCAACACGGCTGGAACGTGTCCGTGTGTGTGGCTATTACGATGAGTGCCCACATTGCTGGCATCGCTAAGCATGTGCAAACACCAACACAATCAGTGTGACAACATAGACAAAAAGAGCGAGGATGGATACAGTCACTGAGGAAAATGAGATTATTCACTTAGTGAAAACAACAATGGCTTAATCAAAATTCTCTCCCGTATTTCAGGCAGCAATAAACAACTTATCACTTTCTACTGCATATTACTGCAAGCCCAATTATTTAGTATACAAATAAATTATCTCCCCCATCTTTATATAGCTGCTGAGAACAATTTTGGTTGTCTAGGCCAAACAACCAGTCATAAAAGGCCCTGGATCCTGTTTCCATGGAAACTGTATGCATGTAAGTGTGCCTGTGTGTGTATAATAAGATGAGTGAGATTGTTAGCGTACAGAAGAGCATTCTTGGTTGGCAGATGATTGGAGGTTCATATTATAAATCCCTAATCCATCTCATAGATGGGATAAAATGTACTTTTTTAATGCAACTCAAGATTTCAAATGAAACGAATAACAAAAGACAGAAAAGAGTGAATGTAATGGGGGAAAAGTATAGTTACATTGCGATTTTGGCGCTGAGCTTGAAAGCAGCCTAACAAAAATAAGTAAATACAAAAAAAAATACCTATTCTATTAGGCATGACTGTCTTAAATTAACAAATGGTAATAGATATCTTAAAACAAATCTGATTTTAGATAGTTTAAAAAAAAAGTCTATTAGCCATCAAAAAACTCATATGGGTTGATCTCCAATAGTCTCACATGACAAATGATTAATTTGATTGTGACTTGGTGATTTAGCCCCAAAAAGTACTAAAATACTTGGCTTAAAATCTTGTAGTGCTAGCCAGTCCATCGGCAGACTTTTCTAAAACACAATTATTGTATAGTTTATAATTGTTTTGTGTGCCAAACAAAAAGTTACAGCAAATAACCATTCAATTGTTTTTTTTTTCTTGACTTCAACTATTCCTTGCCACTGAAATGCCAACACTAGGGAAGATCAGTGTACTTGCAACTACATAGAAATTATCGGTTTACTCACAGTCAACAAGTTGACTTACCAACATCTAACATCTGCTGTGACTTGATGCTGTGACTGGTTAAAGATTGCTCATAACAGAACGTGACAAATGGGTTTAATCTAAACCCGTCAAGTATGCAACTAAGATTCATATGAACAACAAAAAAGGTTGAATCATGTCATCTGGACTTCGTTTTTTTGTTAAAAAACAAAACAAAAAAACGAAGTCCAGATGACATGATTCAACCTTTTTTGTTGTTATATACCTGGATGACTGAGAAAACAAACTTGGTGTTTTTGAAACCATTAGTGAAAAGGCCAGACTTCAGGGGTATCTGAGGCAGGCTTGAAACACAAGAGTCAGGGTGGCTTCTGGGTAATACCAGATGGCTAGGCCTCAGACTGACGAAGCCTCTTGGATGAGGGGCGAAACGTTTCTTTTTAACAAAAAAACGAAGTCCAGATGACATGATTCAACCTTTTTTGTTGTTATATACCTGGATGACTGAGAAAACAAACTTGGTGTTTAAGATTCATATGCTTGTTTTTCTTTTTGGCAGTAATCGTAGTCATTACATTTCTTTAAAATTCAGACTCATGACAAATCAGAGCTAATAAAATCAATACAATGCTTATGAGATTGTTTAGGATGAAATGTTTTGTAAACAATGATTATGGTTTTTGTACAAGCTAATACAAAGATGCATTCGTAAATTAAACAGTGAAGAGATTGAGTTTTTGTCACAAATCTTCCTGGGAAGATTGCCGCTTTTGGCACTGTCCGATCCAGGCATTCAAAGAAAACAACTCGTCTTCATTGTAATCCTCACAACAGGTCCCAAAACAACCTTCAGGCCAACAGAGAACATAATAACACCCTGACGGACAAATTAAAATAAGCATTCATTGGTGTTGGGCCTCTGAGTGACTGTGTGACCAGATGCTAACTTTGCAACTTCACCAGAGATACGCTGGTGAAGATTCTCAGGTCGTTTTCACACCTGATAGTCCGGTAGACTCGGTTCGGTTGGGGACCAATATTCATGACATTTTGTTTAAATTTGAGCTGGTGCGTTTGCATTCACACTGCACTGTGCAGTCGAGTCAACCTGTTGAACCAACCTGCACCAAGAACTACTGAAAGAAACGACACAAAAACCTCTGAAGACACTTCTTCTTCTTCTGGAAATAAAAACAATGGAGTGGCATCAAGTTTTAGCAGTTTTAGGAGTTATATTTTGTCATTTTTCAACAATGGACTCAGCATGAGTGGAAGATGAGGCAGAAGACCATGGAGAATATTGTTTTTCACGCAAGGCAGCTGACGGCTCCATATGAGGTAAGAGAAACACGTGTTTGTTTGCCCTGCGTTGTACTCCACTTCTTGCTTGTGGTGCGGGGCCCGGTCTGTCTATATTCACACTGTACTGGAACTGCGCTGGAGTTCGCTTCTACCAGACCAAGACCTAGGTTTTAGCCCGGGCCAGAGTTCGCCTTTTTGTTCCGTGACAGAGTTCGATGGCGAGTTCACACCTCCCCGAATGAACCGGACTTTCTAGGAAAACGAGCCAGAGTTCGATTAAAGCGGACTAAACAGGGCTGGTGTGAATGCACCCTCAGACATCCAGGACATGATAAATTCAAAAAATGTTCAATACAAAAACAACTGGACTTTATTTGTAACAGGAGGAGGAGCTTTCTCATGAGAAAGCTCCTCGGATGAGGAGCGAAAAAACGTCTTCTGTTATAAAATAAAGTCTAGTTGTTTTTGTATTGAACATTTTTTGAATTCACCAGAGATCTACATTATAAAATAAGACAATTTAAAACTAAAAGAAAAAGGAAAGGAAAGGAAAAATATAAAGACTTTTTTTTGTTGCTAAAAGCCTAAAACTACCATACTCAAGTCACAAGTCACTGGTTATGGTACGGTTTAAAAATTATTTGGTGAACGCTACTAAAGCATCCAAACTTGATACATTTTTTCTTCCGTAAAATAAGCTTAGCAAACAGTGAACTAACAGTGTTTGCTGTAAACAGGTTTAAAATATAGTGAAACTAACGCTAAACTGGAAGGATGACTGTCACTCAGCCTGCGTCACAGTCTTCATCTTCTTCTAGTTGAAGCTGTATCGGCCAATCACGTCTTGCCACATGTACATGTAATAATCCAATAACGTATCAAATGGACTCTTTGAGAAACGCCCACAACAGACAGAAACAAGCTTGTGAATTTCATTAGCAAACTTAAAAGTGAGGAAACCTAATTTAGGGGAAGCTATTTCCACTAACGGTTTCCAAAATATGCTAAAAAGCTAATCCGCTAAACTAAAAAAAATTGTTTGCCATTAGATGTTAAGAGGATTGGCAAAACTGTGCCCACCACTGGTACACGCAGTGCATTTTCACAGGAAAAAATGTTTCTCTAGTTACAATTCATAATTACATTAACCAATAGATTTTTAAAAAAGCATTTTTAATGTTGGACAACGTGAACAACATTATGTGGTTTCACTTTTTGGTGTAATGCTAATTTTGATTAAAAAAAAACTTTCAGCAAAACAAATAGACGTCCTTCAAAGTCGCAATGGTACGAAGGTTGTGAAGGACTGCCTCGATAATTAAAAAAATAATTGGGATTCACCTTCGAATCAAATTCAAAATACTCTTGTATGTCTATAAATCACTAAACAGCTCTGCCCCCTCCTATCTTACTGATCTGCTCCAGCCGTATGTCCCACCACGTTCTCTCAGATCAGCAGACCAGTTGCTCCTCACAGTCCCAGGAACCCGTCTCAAGCGCAGAGGTGACAGGGCCTTCTCTGTAGCAGGACCAAGACTTTGGAATGAGTTACCTCTGTTCGTTAGACAGGCCCCCTCCCTCACAGTTTTTAAATCTCGCTTAAAAACACACTTTTATTCCCTGGCTTTCTGCACTGTGTGATCTGTGCTGAGTCTGTGTGCATCACACTGTGTTGGTCATGTTGCAGTTGTTGTTGTTATCCATTATTGTTTTTGTTGGTTTCTACTTTTTGGTGGCCTGTTATGTAATCTGTTGCTATGTGCTTGTTCTGTTTGTCCCTGTACAGCACTTTGGTGTGCTTTGTCACTGTTTAAAGTGCTTTATAAATAAATTGGTATGGTATGGTATGATGTTTCATGATGTCATGACTGGTTTTTCTTTTACATTTTTATTGTTGGATGTAACTGGGACCCTGTGTACATAATTTTGTTCCACCACATGAGATGCGAATGACAAATAAATCTCTCTGACTCTCTGACTCTGATGATGAAGCCGGCACCATTTATTTATTTAATTATTTAACCGTCGTGTATTTTTTTTTAAATGCATAAAATGTTTTTAAAATTTGTTTCCACCCTGCATCCCAGACCCGTCCCAGACCAGTCCCAGTATGCCCGTCTGCTGGGATCGGGGCTTGATATTTATGAACAAGTGAGACCGGGGTCCGGGCAACGGCCTTCTTTGAGTCAGCAGCTCATATGATCCTCTGCGGTGACCAGCAGAGCTCGGAGCCAGCAGAGCATGGAAGGCCGGGACCTGGAGCCCGAGCCCCGAGTCGGCAGCATGGAGGATCTTCCGCGGTGACCAGCGGAGCTCGGAGCCGGGGAGATGATGCCCTGCATGGCCTGAAGGGGCTTTGAGGCTCCGGTGGAGAGGATCGGCAGAGCTCCATCTAGCTCATTCTGAATTTTGTTGCCAGCCACCAAGCACAAAAAACACCTACACTTCAGCATTAGACCACGGTGTTGTCATTATCGTTTTTAACATCTTTAAAATAGGTCCAATCACTCCTCAAGTTCCAACACTGGTAATTAAAAATGGAGGATCTTGTTGATGTGAAAAAAGTTTCTCAAAAGCCAGTGATTCCACCCCCTGACCAATCAGTGACCGACAATGTTCTGTCGTCATGTTTTGGTGCCGGCTCAGCCTGCTTGAAACACAGAGAAAAGGGTTCTGAAAAAAGGGACCGGTTGTACGTACGGTTACTAATGGAAAACCTTTGGAACCGTGCCGAGTCGAGTCAAACCGAGTTGTACCGTTACTAATGGAAAAGCAGCATAAGTGCGGGGATTCCCATCAATTAGGCTAAAACTTGTTGGACTGTAGCATTTACACAACTGACCATTGTTCTAAAGAACTTATTTTCCATGGCATACGAGTGTATTCAGACATAACATCTTTATATTTAAAGAACAAGTAACATTGTTCTAGTTTCTTAAAATGAGTCAGTTTTACTGTTAAATATATTGGTTTTTTTTTGCTTTTTTTATCTCTATGGTGATCTCAAATGAAGGGTCATGGGGTAGTGGGGAACACTAGAAAAAGGGAAGTATCAGAAATTTATGAGCTCCTAAAAATCAATAACCAAGCATGAAGTAACTATAGGATGGTCATTTGCTGCATTCTTATTGTATACTATTTAACAACAACAACAAACAATTGATTTAGAAAACTTTTTTGTTCTCAACCTAAAGAATTGCCCTTTTCATAAATAAAAAGTCAACTGTTTTACACCATTTAGGTCTTTAATGGACCTAAATATTAAATAACTTCCTGTCTATGAAAATCCAGATAGATGGATTTGACTTCTGATGCTTATTCACGTCACAATTTAATTCTTGTTTGTAGCATTGACGCGATTCAAATGTCAAACGATAAAACGTTTTCCAAACCAACACCCAAAAGTCCAGGCCTCTGACTGGTTTGAAGTGGAGCAGTGAGTCACTGAAATGGAGCAAAGAGGCAGGAAGAAGGGTGGGATCTGGAAAACATTTGGCCCAGTGACCACCCACCAAATCCCCCTTAAAAAAAGATGATTAGAAAAAACATATCCTTGAAAACATAGCCCACCTGTTACAGATTTTCCATAAGCCTAAAACAAGCACCGCTTCTATAGGGACTCATGCAATCCTAGACAGAAAGCAGGTTTAGGAGGGGGGTATTTTTGAGACTAACAGTAAATCAGATTTTATAACCCTGAACAATAACATAAGAGAGAACCAGACAAATAAAGAGTTTTAGACATCACTGAAATGTGGAAAGCCTAAAGATTGTTCAGGCATCTCCCAGTGAGCAAACACTTGCAGCCCTTCGAGCTCTGATCAGCCAGGCAAGACCTTGTTCAAACATGCATAGCCAGGCCTGGCATTGGACAGACACTCCGCTGGCAGCTGACATCTGTATTCACAGCATAGAAAATCCAAACTCCACTGAAACTTGATCTTGCTGCTTGAAGGGCACATGTAAGAATGGAAAAGTTTGAATTAATTCTGTAATGGTTTGAAAATGGCAGGCATCGAGAGCTTGGCTCCTTATACTCCTATAAACAGTATAATGACCTTCCATGACATTTAAACCTTAAAGCTGGTCTGTTCCGGCACTATAAGGTATCACCCAACTGCTTATATTGATTTATTTGCCTTAAAGAACTCAAAGTTTGAAATGCTTTGATTCCAAAAGTTACATTAACATAGAAAATGTTTTGTCTGATTGACTTAAAACCTGCTTTCCATTTGAATAGGCTATTTATACAAAGCAACAAACAACAGCTTTACACACAGTGACAAAGGAAATAAGACTTTTCTCTAAAGAGTGTCTTTAACCATAGTAATATCACTGTTCATAATTTTGTTTCAGACTGAGTTTATCTTGAATAACTTAGAGGTCTTGTTTTTAAAGTTACATTGATCACTTATAGTTGCCAAATGTTGAAATCTACCATCTTGATTGCGGCACTGTAAATGTTACTTGTTTCATTACGAGTTTAACATTTAGGTCAAATAAATGGAATGGGGTAGGCGTATGTAGGCATGCAGAGTCTACAGAGGAGGGTGAATTAACTAATACAGTAGTGCCTCGCTGCTTGGAGGTTCGACTTTCACGAACTCGCTATTTTGCAGTTTTTCCAACGTAAAATTGTAAACGACACACAAATGTCAACTTTAATATTATGTGATTGGGACGGTATTGGAATTGGAAGCCTATACTGTAACGCCATTCAAAAGAACTACACTACCCAGAAGCCAACAGTGCTTACGGCCGCTGCTTTCTGCCAAAATGGAGGAAAGTTTTGCAATGCAAAGTCAGAAGTAACTATCTATTAAGCTCACATAACTGGGAGGAAAGTCACAAATAATCCTGAAGCTTCTTGAAGCACAGTTATCCCTGCGTGCATCAACCTGGATGGGACGGTGGGCTTCGTCGCTGCAGGGTAGGTCTGCCGAACCAAAACTGAACCTGATCAGAACAGAGCTGCTGGTATGCAGCACTAGTGAGTGCCCATATAAACTTTTTGCAGTACTGTACAGTACATATCAAGTTCAAGTTCAAGAAAGGTTTATTGTCATTCTCGACACATGTGGTACATGAGGTGGAATGACATTATGTACACAGGGTCCCAGTTACACCCAACAACAGAAAAAATATAGAGTGTAAAAAGAAACAGTATATAAGAATCTAAGATATACACTAACACATATGCTAAACGAATGCCAAAGGTCACACCACAAGATCTAAAATACACGCTAAACACTAACAATGCAAAACAACACGGTGGAACAAAAGCAGCCCGAACATGTACGTATGTTGTTAAAATTATGTAGGTTTAAGAGTTTAGAACATTGCAAGAGTGTGGGAAGGGTTTGTAAAGCCATAAAATATATAAAAATACAAAAATGAATATAGCGTTCCTACTTTGTGTTTTTTCACCTATCGCGGTTGTGTCTGGAACGTAACCCCCACGGTAATCGAAGAACTACAGTATACATCCAATGACAATATTTGAACAATTTATGGTGGAGCTAAAAAAAAAATGCTCCAATCGATATGGTGCTCAATAGGCTTTAGTCTTAGGACGAAGATTGCCCACTTAACCTTGAAAAGACCAAAAGTACAAATCAAAGGATATTTACATCTGAACGTTACTTTTAGTGGCATCAATTGCTTTAATGCTAATATGTTAATGAGATATTGTTACAGTAGACCTAATTTAAAAAGGTATTCAACTTACAGTCTTGTTGAAACTCACATACTCCCAATACATGTAAATACATTGCATAGAATGTTTAAAAACCGTCTTCATACAGAGGCATCATATCTAACTAACACTGGGCTATGGCAAACACAATCATCCTCTTAACACAAAGCAACAGTGTAAGTGACAAAGCAGAGAACACAGTCATATGTCCGGGTGCCAGTCTGTTGTGCACTGAGCCAAGTCAGTTTGGCAGCGCCGCCATTGTTTGGCTGGACACAAAACTGTATCAAAGAAGAATACACATTCTGGCAGAATAGGTATTTAACTTCTTTTCAACTCCTCTCTTGAATTGTCTTAAAATACACGAGGCCTGCTGCCAAACAGAGGGTAGGATTAGAAATAAATCGTGTTTATTACTGAATATCAATCTTTGGAATGCAACAAAATAAAATTGTTCCAGAGCTTTAACGTCAAAAGGTTTCATGTTACTCCACCCTGATTAGGAACTAGTTAAATTAAGATATCAACACAAGCTGCACAAAGCCATGCCCTGAGTAATCATCTAAGTGAGTGGTGCATTCATGGCTCTAGTTAATCAGATAATCAGGGCTAATCAGTATTTAACTGATTCAACCGGTAGAAGCAGCCATCTACAGTTAACATTTTCATCACCGTGGATCAGAGTTTAACCATATGTCAGAGGGAACAATGAACAGAGAAACAGGTCAGGGTAAAGTGATTCTAACCCCCTGACAGGCAGGTTTTGTATGATCCCGGTCCAGATGTCACCTCATCTACAAAGTTTGCGTTATATGGACACAAGCAGGGAATGTAACACTCATATGATTATTAAAATCAGTTACGGAGGATGGCAGGACTTCTTATTTTGAAATTTTATTTATTAAAACGTTCTTTTGACAGGCAATGTTGGTCCTGAATCACCTGGAAGAGACTGGGAATTAAGTGAGAATTGTGTGTGTGTGTGTGTGTGTGTGTGCGTGCGTGCCTGGGCCCATCACTACCACCATGCTCCTTCATTTGATGTGGCTTGCATCACAGCAATGGGCAGGCTCTGTAACCATAGCAACAGCTGCCAGATGAGTACTGACTGAAGGCACTGATGGGTCACAGCCAGACATCGTCTGCTTCCCCCATGTGGAGGTTCATGGTAGTACAAAAATAAACAAAATAAATCTTAGAAACAATTATGGACATCACTAGTATTTCACAATTTTATTAAACAAAGATGTTTCAGTTAAATTTTCTCTAGCTACAAATTAATGGATTAATTATAAGCCTGTGCCAAATATTTGCTCAACTTGAATGAATATAAACTGCTTGAGACACAACGTGATAGAAATGGCACATAGAAGAAAATGTGTCATGTTTTAAACAACTTGATGCCCCTACAACATATACAAAGAGTGTTAGTGAATGTTTTCATAAACTGAAGAACTGTTATTTGTGGTGAGATCATAAACATGATGCATATGAAAATAACTGCAAGACTGCTGATGAGCTTTCAAGTGTACAAGTCTACATGTGCACCATCATCCTATAAGACTGTGAGAGGAGCAGAAAACGTCCCGTCAGATTACATACAGTTAATGTGTGGCTGAACTGAAAAGCAAATGGTTTCAGTGAACTGAGATCTGAGCTTCAGCAACATGTATTCCATCTATTACAGGTCAAATCAAACTCTATTGGCCTCAAATTAATTCCTGGTTTTTGTTAAAGGTGCAACCATTTTTCCATAAGCCTTTGCATGCAGTTCTTAAATCGATCACTCTGTAGTGAAGTTGAAACTGAAGAGTGCATACTCTCAGGCACTGAAGGAATGTGTGTGGCTACAAAATTGTGACAAAAACAACTAGTGACCATCGCTGCTGCTAACTCCACAAAAACAAGTAAATTGCAGAGTCTGCCAAAAACAAAAAAGCTCTTTTCGACTTTTTGATAAACAGCTCGTTTAAAATCCTCAGAAGTGCTGATTTGTGGGACTCGGTGAGAACGTCACTGCTTCAATATTAATGTATGCTCATCTGTAGAAAAATGCCTAAAACATATCCAGGTCAATATATCCTGAACAGCTGTACAGTAACCAAACCACATCGTTTGGTTTGATATCTGCTGCTCATTTGGTCAAGATTATGGATGGGAGATGTGATGAGATTATGTCATGGATGATCCTAAATAGAAAGAAGTTCTGTCTAATGTTCTTCCTTTGTGTAACCTAGACGGATGTCATTTGGACACATTTGATGTGCCTCACATCTTGGAAATTTAACTTATTTTAGAACAATGTGATGAAACAGTGATGACAGGACAAACATTGAAAAATAATACAAAAGCACAACAAATAGAAATTAACACTATTATAGGGCGGCTGTGGCTGAGTGGTTAGAGCAGTCGTCCTCCAATGCAAGAGTTGGGGGTTCGAACCCACCAGCAGTCACATGCCAACGTGTCCATGGGCAAGACACTGAACCCCTCATTGGCTCCGATGTGTGTCTCATCAGTGTATGAATGTGATAAAGCACTGATTAGTCTCTTTAGAATGATTTGTTCAATTAGCTTTGTAGAGATCTGGTAGAGTGCTGTATGAATGGGTAAATGAGGCACAGATTGTAGTGTAAAGCGCTTTCAGTATCTTGATCAGATAGAAAGGTGCTATATATGTACAGTCCATTTACAATTTACTATTATTCAGAAAAAATGTGCTGGGTTGTTAGTCTGAAGTAAATGAAAAGCTCCCATATGGAGTGATGATCATGTGATTTCAATGTGGGATCACTGGTCAGTTTCATTCAAATTAGAAAAAGAAGCAGAACACAATAGAGTCCAACCAATATATCAGTAGGATGGACATTTTAGGTCAGTATAGTCATTTGGGGACATACCAGTATCAGTGATAATTGTCCCATTATGAGAAAATCAAATACCCCTCTCCCAAGCTCCTACTGGGGATCACAAAGGGGTTTCCAGACCAGAAGGGAGCAGCTGTATATAGTCCCTGCAGCAAGTTCTGAGTCCGAGTCTCTTCCTTGTGGGACATGCCCAACACACCTTCAAAAGGAGGCATCTTAAGAAGCGGCTACAACTCATTTCATCATCTTGTACCAAGGTTCAGAATCAGAATAAGCTTTATGATCATTGCACCGAGACACAACGAGAACATGTACGTACAGCCGTCTGAAAGATGGACGGAGTGCACGAAGATGTGCCGATATAAGCGCTTCTAATTTTCACCCCTAAAATGCTGGAACCAGTATTTGTACAATGTATCCACCAGAGGGTGCATGAAGACTACTTTCAAGTCATGGCCGTTCACGTAAAAGTTTCACTTTCACGTTCAGCACGGACAAAGCAGGGAGCAGTACTTTGTAGCATATTTTGCTGAAAAGAGCACGATAAGTTTATCATAACTGATCCGTAAAATAAAATAAATCAACAATTATAAATTTTCTGCACTTCTCCAACCCGTTTGTCATTAGTGACATGCCAAGTTAGCAAGCTAATGTTTAAATAATCTAGCATAGGCTATTGCCTTGTGCAACTTAAGTCTGAACAATAAATCTAACATGGAGGTAAAATATATCAGTGTTAACGTCATCTTTGTCGTCCTCAATGAAATGCATTGTTTGCCTAAAATCCTCTCAGCAAAAAGAACAAAAAACATTGCTGCAGTTAAACACTAATTAGACCTTCACCAAATGTCACTGACTGTTTAAACAACGGACAGGGAAAGTTCAATTTTGTGTGTTCAATTCATATTTTTTTTTAACACATGATAACTTTAAGGTGAATAGTAGAGGATAGAAAATATGAATGCATGTTAAGAAGTTAGGCGTTAGGAAGTTTTTATGACCAGTGCACCACTTGTAAACCTGATGTGGGACTCCGTATAGCATGGATCTGATTAGCTTAGCTTCATGGTTGCTAACAGCTGCGCTAAATAAACAAGCCCCGCCCCTCTCGCTGCTCGCTGTTTACTTAGGGTGTGGACAAAGCTCAAAATATCTCAGCCATTATATTAGTTATGAGCATTAAGCCTACCCCTCCCAATATGACTATCAGCGATAGCAAAAATTTCCACATCAGTCGGGCTCTAGAACCTAACACGGTGCTAAACTGCAGACATATTTTAATTTCTCACTATATGGCTGTGTCTTGTTGAGTTCATTGGCTGTTTACCGTGTGCCGGATTGCTTTCATTGATTGGAGTTTTCCCACACAAAAATACTTGCAGGATTGATTTCTGCATCCATGGAAGCAAACGGGCTGCAATAAATGAGTCAATTTAAATTTTGCAATCAGAAAACAGACAACAAAAAGTGGAGCAAACATGACTCTTTTTGGACCTGAACATATCAAGGTGTGTGAGGAGTGTGTGAGAGCTACAGTTTGTAAGGCTGGAATTAGGAAAGACTCTTTTCATACAATACCAGAGCCAGTCTGATACGACAAACAACTTCTACTAGCTAAGGACGCACGGACTACAAACAATAAAACTGTTGCACACTGCTATTCTTACTAATAATCTTGTGATACCCAAGAGCAAAGTGGGACTCTACAGGTCAACTACCGAGCAGAAAGGTTGAGAAGAAGCTCCACTTTTGATTAAGCCAAGATTGGCTCTTCTAATAGTGGAATTTTTCCACAGTCTGATGATAAATTCATCAGAATCAAGTATTTTGGAAGTAATTACATCTGCATTAAATAAATCCATTATTATTGACAGGTGACCTTTCAAGCCCATTAACACTTTTGTCTCCTGTAACACCACAAAGCAAGGGAGCAACGTGCAATGTCTGCAGAGCCACAGCGCCACATTAAACCGCGCTAAAGTTAGTTTTATGTTGGACATTCGAGCTCCGTGGCTCCAGCGTGGCGCTGCTCTTGCTCAACCCGAAACAGGCAACTCGACCTGGGCCAGCCGCGTCCAATCTGTCCCGCTAAATCTGGCCGTCACTGAGGAGGGGCAGACTGAGCATGGCTGACCGAAATCAGGCTGCTTTCTTTGGATTGAACAAGAAGAAGACATCGCTGAAGCCACGGAGCTCAAATGTTTACCGAGAAGTTGCTAAACTTCATCGTAATTAATGACCAACTGCTATCAGTTGTAGAAAACGAAGGATTTCTCAGCTTGATACTTGCAGTCAATATATAGTTTACCCTGCAGGAGATATTTATCAGTACAACAGTAAACAATCATAAAAAAACATATGATTTGAAAATTATATAGATTTAAAAAAATAATAAATGAAACAAAAGCAGCTACATTATAAAGTGATGTAAAATACTAAAAACAGGAACATGTCTGTTGGTTTGTGCCATGAACTTAGCAGGTGTTTGAAGCCATTTAGCATTTTATTTTATTCATTTATTCATTCATTTAAAAGAAACAAATCAAATTAATCAAAAAGAAAACATTGAATGAAAAGAGTGCAGAAAGAAGAAAACTCTTATATCTGCCCCTTATTTAAAAATATATAAAATAACTTTAAACAATCACTTAAATTAATCACTTTAATATCTAATTTAAAGCTAGGAATAAAAAGAAACATGCTTTGTGTTAGCAGAATTTAATTCTAACTTTAAAACTTATCCAACATTAATAAAACTTAACTCAAGTTGCCTTTTGGACATGCATGCATTTATTTGTATAAATTGTACTTGAGAGGAGATTATTACAGCCTCATATAAAATCAATGATGATCATGATATCGGAACGGGATCGGACGATATTTAGATTTAGGTATCGGGATCGGATCGGAAGTAAAAAAAAAAAAAAGTGGATCGGTGCATCCCTAATAAAAAGGCCCAGCTGAGATTTGAACCTGTGACCTTCATGCTGCAAAGCAAAAAGCTCTAACCACAATGCAGCCCTCTGTACAAAATAATTTCTCAAATTTGTTAATTAATGAAAAATTGCTATTCTGCTGTACTGATCAGCGTAACTGTGCTGCACTTTAGTCTCTGGAGTCCAGAGTGTGGAGTTGATTAAACTGCTGAGGGACACACTGACAAGGTATACACACTGCAGCTCAACACTACGTTAGAGATAACGTTATATAATTATAATGTCAAGGACTGCAGAATCATTAAAGCTTTACCTGGAAAGGTAAAATGAGGTCAAGTAACGGCCGTTAAAATTAAAAAGCAGGAACAGAATTGGAGAAATCAATTCTAGATCAATTGTATCTTCTGGCTGTAAACTGGCAGCTGGATAGATTAGGAGTTTATAATGTCTGTTGTACAGAGAAAAAAAAACATGTCAGAATGTATCTGGATAATCTGAAAATATAGTACTGTCAGACTCACTGTTATATCAAAATATATATTTTTTATTTCTCTGGTTAAATTGAAAATTGGATTGTCTGCTCACAATAAAATGTTTAAAGCAAAAATACTTAAAGAAAACATTAAAGTGAACTTGAATTCTTCGAGTAATCGTTTCCAGCTTCTTAGAGAGATTTGTTCCAATAAAACTCAACAGAGAAATAATTACAGAGCAGTTAATTCACAAGACATAACTTTTCCATACGTGAGCACCAAGAAAACAATTAGCAGCTTTGCCCCAAGTAATATTTGAAAAAACAATCATTGTTAGTCGTTACGTTATTAACCATTCTTTCATTTTACTGGATCAATAATTCAACAGGTAAGGATGTTGCATGCTGTCTATCATGGTGCACTAAGATTCATAACTGGCTGTGATTATCGTACCCACCACTGCACCCTGTATTCACTGGTTAACTGGACATCATTAACTTCACACAGATTCTCCCACTGGTACATTTTCATCTTTAAATCACTTCTTGGTCTGATGCCTTCATACATCTCCTCCTAAATGTTTCTGTGTGAGTGCAGCTACAGCGTGCGCTCTCAGGACATTATTACCTGCAGTGTTCCCTCAGTGAGGACTGAACTAGGCAAAAGGGCCTTCTCCTACTCCGCTCCTGTTTCCTGGAATATCTTACAAAAAAGACCTGAAGCTCTCAACCTTGACCTCTCTAACTGTCTTTAAGAATCTGTTGGACTCCAGGCAGGGACCAACGCAGACATGTTCCTGTTTTTAGTTTTCTACATTCACCTTAGAATCTAGCAGTTTTTTGTTACTTTTCCTTTTTTTTAGCCATCCTATTTGTTAAAAAAAAAAAACCTGTATGACTTTTTATAGCTGTTTATTGTTGTCATCATTCTTCGTTGAAATCAGGTCTCTCTTGTAAATGAGTCCTCGAGGCTCAATGGGATTTACCTGAATAAATAAAGGTTGAGTGAAAAAGGAGCAGAGGGCAAGACAGCTGGACAACAGCAGATCCACAGTAAAAATACATCGTCTCAGTAAAACTAAAACTAAATGCTCAATGTGCTGACATCCATTAGCATTATTAGCGTTGCTAAAAATAACAGCGGTCTTTGTGTTCGTCTCAACTGGAAGTATTCCCAACCCATAAAGCTGCTACCATCATGAGCATTTCACAACAGACAGAAGACTGAATAACAGCTCTTTATGTTCAGTTTGAGTGTTTTACTTCTATCTGCTGAGCTGCAGCCCAAACTGACCATCAGCTCAGCTCAAATGATGAGCTGGAGCAAATATAACTCCTTAGAAAATGTTTCCTTCCAACAGCCTCTCCAACTTGTGTTTTTCCTCTGATTTTATTTCTGACCCCCCCACAGACAGTTCATACACTAAATTCAGGTTTTCTCCACGCAGTGCTGTTTTCTGCAGAAGGCAGTGGCAGACGGAGATCATCTGAGATCCATTCAGTGCTCAGGAAACTAACTCGTTTTAAGTGTTAAGCTGCTGATCGATCGTGGCCGCTCAGGATGAAAATAATCTTCTGATGTAAAATATTTTGCAGTAAATGCAAGTGCTTCTTTCTGAACGGCTACGTCTCTGTCAGTTTGTCATGATGCTGTTATTTACAAAGATTTCTGTAACAGCAGCAGCATCTTTAGGAAACAACGTGACACGTCACTACCAGAGTTAAAGAAGAGGCCCTTTATAATTCAGAAATTAATTGTTCGTGAACTCCACTGAACCCCACTTAAAAATATCTGAACTATCCCTTTAAAACGTGTCAATTTCTTCAAGCCCTCTCAAGAACGTTAAAACAGTCCATTACAAAGAAAGGGTCTAATTAAACTCATTAAACTCAAAAACAGATAAAAGATTAACTACTAATAAGAAATATTGCCAATATTAAATGTGACATGTTTTTAATTATAAGGACCAAGTAGACACTTATTGACTTACAACTGGAAGATGTACAGGATCCATAAAAACTGAAATATAACAAGATAATCATCACATAAAATAAATATTAATGTCGACTGCACTTAAAACATCTCCATGTAAATGTTGAATACCAATTAAATCCTTTTTCAAGACTAAAGTTTAACAACTACAGACCAAAAAAACACACAAACAGGTGGCGAAACCTCAATGTCTTACAGGAGTCATAAAACAAGAGCCTGAAGAAAAGTTGTTAAATATTACACACGGACCAACAGCACATTACAGCAGGAGAACATTTTTACAAGTGTATGACTAAGCTAAAAATTTCCATGTTTATAAGGCCTTCGCAGTGGAGAGATGTATTACCATAATATGTCCCCCCCCCACCCCCCCGCTCCCCCCACGTTTTCATTTCACAGCAAGATAAATGGGCGGCTGCTGGGGTGTAATCGGAGGCGGAGTGCTAAGTCACCCCAGGACCACAGAGGGTGAACGCTGCACTGACAGACCTACCGCCGGCCTTAACAGGGTGTGTGTATGTGTGTGTGCGGGGGGGGGGGGGGGGGGGTTGAGAGGAATAACAAACAGCTGCGGGGACGATGAAGAATTTAAATCATAAGAAGGCAAAAACAACGTTAACCCTAACTCAATTAAAGGAAGACAGGAGAATGTAAGCTGGGACTCCTCATCACCAATTTCCTGACTTCTAATTGGCCACATGGGAGGTGTCCATTATTCTTTATGATCATGCAGCTGTGGGCCTCAAGTCAGCCTCCGGGGCAGGCTCGTTACCTCTGCCACCAGGGGGCACGTGTAACTCAGGATCAGCAGCAGTAAGGAACACAGAGTTTACAGCAGGGGTGCTTCCACTGACTGATGGGCATATTTTATGGTTATGGGTGTGCTTAATTTGTTTTTCTCCTCGTTATACAGATTGAGCATGAGAAATATTCTCAATAGCTAAGTTTCACATGCAAAGTTGTGGGTGACATAAGCAGAGATTTTTGAAAACGCTTTCCAAAGCGAAGATCTGGAATCGGGTGTGGACAAGAGATTCAATGACGGCAGCTTAATTTGCTGACGTTCGCTCGCACTTTGTGACCCAGAAACCCAAACAACAATAGATCTGCACCTGGCACGCGGTGTTCGCTTGTTTCTCCTTCCTGTCCTCTCATACACAGCCAGAGTCTGGTTCTGCTGGAGGCTTCTTCCTGTTAAAAGGGAGTTTTTCTTTCCACTGTTGCCTTTGTGCTTGCTCAGGATGGGCGAATGTGACAAAGTGAAGATTCAACGCAATTTGCTAGCTTCCTTAGATAGAGAACTTTACTAATTGGCTCAGGTGCAATAACAACCCTACACTACCTAACTTCACTTGTCATGTGACATGTTTACTTTCTGTAGAACTTTGAACTTTAATAACTTTAATGAACTTTAATGAATGTGAATGTTTTTGTACAGTGCCCTGAGACGACGTCTGTTGTGATGGAGAAATAGAAATAAACTGCGTCTGTCGTAGTTTTATCCCGATCCTGTGGCCATTAAACTTTGATTAAAGGATCATAATACTAGATGAGATTGTAAAAAGTATTTTTTTTAAATACTTTGCTTATTAGCACATTGTTGCTACATTCTGATTGATATGACTATTTTTTTCCCTCCTTTTTATTGATTTTTTATCTTATAAAACAAGCAAATGATAATAGTACAATTAACATTATTTTCCAATAAACAACATAATCCCCAAAGTAAACAAATATAACAAAAAATAAATAACTAAAAAAAAATAAAAAAAATAAATGAATGTATGTGACTAAATTAAAAAAAAAAAAAAAAAAAAAAAACAGCATATATCTATATAATAAAATAAGATAAGATAAAGCTCAGCTCCAAGCATCCTTTTCTGAATTATTTTCCCTTGTAATGTCTCAGAAATTCAGTTAACGGTGACCATATTTCTTCAAAGTCTAATCCTTTACCTCTGACGATATAAGTAAGTCGTTCCAGTACAATACAAGATGCCATCTCCTTCACCCACACATGATTTGAGGGTACATCCATTTTCTTCCAGTACAAAGATATTAACCTCCTGGCCTGCAGGAGTCCAAAGTCAATCAATTTTAACTGTCTGGAAGTAAAAACACAATCCTCTGGGTATATACCTAACACACACATTTTTACATCAACAGGTATATTTACTCTAACAATCTTAGACAAAGTTTGTATAACTGATTCCCAGTAGTGCTGTATCTTTGGACAGCTCCATACACAATGCAGCAGAGTACCCTTTTCATCTAAACATTTAGTACAGCTGTCTGGAATGTCAGGGGACCAGCGATTCAGCCTGACTGGGGTTATGTAGGTTCTCATCAACCATTTGTATTGAAGGAGTTTCATCCTTGTGTTAATTGATTGTTTTTGAGCTTTTAAACATGCAGCTTCCCAGTCTGCTTCCTCTATCTCATCTTGGATGTCCGATTTCCATGCATCCAATTTATCGGTGGTAGACTCCTTATCATGTGTTAGTAGAGCTGTATAAAATAAAGAAATATGACCTCTCCTCTCCAAATTTTGCAGTATAATATTCTCCAAGTATGATAATGGTGGTTCAGAGACAATCTGTTTATATTTTGACTTAATGAAATGTTTAATTTGTAAGTATTTAAAAAAATGTTTCTTTGGAATGTTGTATATTTGGCATAACTGATCAAATGTGAGAAGGGTACCATCTTTATAAAGGTCTGCCACCTTCTGTACTCCTTTATCTGCCCAGATTTTAAAACCCCCATCCGCTCTTCCTGCCTTAAAACAAGAGTTGCCCCAAAGAGGTGAAAAACGAGAGATGGGAGAATTATCTCCCACATATTGATGGGTCTTGTACAAGATACTTATTGTGTTTTTTAAAAAAGGGTTATTGGTCATTTTTCCCAGATTTTTTGGGCTTGCAGAATATAAATACAGATTTAATTCAAGATTTGTTACTGATGTTTGTTCAATTTTTACCCAGGCTGGAGGTGTCCCAGAAGAAAAGTAGAACATGGCTGAACGCAACTGTGCAGACCAGTAATACAATTTAAAATTAGGGAGTTGTAACCC
>NC_056504.1:10439933-10454164 GCF_014905685.2 Nematolebias whitei
TGGATGGATGGATGGATGGATGGATGGATGGATGGATGGATGGATGGATGGATGGATGGATGGATGGATGGATGGATGGATGGATGGATGGATGGATGGATGGATGGATGGATGGATGGATATCAATAGTAGTGGAGACAGTGATGCAACCAAATTTAAAATAGGTAACTTTACTTGAATCTTAATATTCACATAATATTGAGTATCACAAAGCAAAATCCAGTTGTTTCACTTAAATTAGAATCAGTTTATAAATGTTTTATGAACGATCATGAAATGTGTGAGATTATGTTTCACACTTCTACCTGTTTAATGGTTTTCACACAAATATATACTTTTTACTCAAACAAAATTCTTTCAAAGTCTAAAACTTCCAAAGACTTTGTAGTTTTCCATTTTTACTGTCTTGTCACTTATAAACTATAATCTGAAAACCAGATATTTTCTTTTTCACATATTTGTTTCTTCTTGAATAATGTCACACTCATCCCACCTTCCATTGCATTCATGTTCCCTTCCCATCAGCCCTGCTGGGATCCACCATGACTATTTTTAGTGGTTTTATTCAGTCCAGCCATGCATCCTGAGGAGGGCATCACTCCCCAACTTTCTCCCACTGTCTGCTGATTCAAGATGCACGCAGGATATTGTCTGACTGCACACACGAGCACACAAAGGCCCAGTTTATCCTGATGAATACATCTGACAGCACACGCATACAAAGAAGACCATGAAACACCACATCTGCTCACAGGTCTAATTTTAGATATATGAGGAGAGTAAAGTTCAAATCAAGTTCTCAAATTTCCAAGTCAAAACAGAAAAATCATGACTTCAGTCATTTTTCTTCCCCACACAGATTGTTAAAGTTTAATCAGAATACATTCACGGTTATCGCCGTGTTTTGTTGACACATTTTTTATTTAAAGTTGAAGGGTAAAAATTCTACTCTTTCCATGTTATATAAAGGTTGTGGGCCAGTGGGGCAGCAGTCACTGTGGGTTACTCTACATCTGCAGTCATTTCTGGGTCAGGATCAGGCACAGCTCATCCAGGCCTGCAGCTCGTAACAGCTGACTCCAGGCCAGGCATGCACACACAACCAGTAGGGGCAGTTGAGAATGTGATATTAGTGACATGTCTGCAGAATATGAAACGTAAACCGAACACAGAAGAAACACTGAATGAGCTAAAATAAAAACCTGACAAACACAGTAAGATTGTATTGAACCTGTGGACAACGTCTTTAAATCGCTTTCATGTCTTTTGATTCATGTGTTGCAAGTGCAGATGTCCACATGTGCCTCCTGCCAGCTGTCTTGTGTTTCTGCCGCATCCAGCCGCATCTCAACACTGTGGCATGATGAGCAAACTGAAGCTCACTGACCCGTATGAAGAGCTGTTTTTTGTACAGTGAGACAGAATACCACAACTCTACATGAAACTGAGTTATTTAGCTTCATCTGATGGAGTCCGAGGACGTGAGCACACTCATTAACGCAGGACAGAGGATGTGCAGGATGTGTTTGCTAATACTGAACAACGTTTAAGAGGAGTACACACTAAAGTCTGGCTGGAAGGAACCCAGATCTGAGGACTCTGCTGCCAGTCCACAGCCCTAATCCCCCACACGAGTCCTCTTCCAAACTGTGGTGATGACACAGTGACAACATGGACACACCTCCCTCGCTGCACGGACAGCTTCCTCTCAGCTGCTATTAAAGAAACTGACGTTGCCATTTTGAAAAACACATTTCTCATCGTCTTTGTATTGCCTAACCAAAGCTCTGCATCGTGAATAATCCGTTTTTCACAAAAACGTGTTTTAATTTGAGACTGTTTTTAGCTAAATGGAGCGTAATTTGGTGAAAAGCAGGGAACCTCTCAACTACGAGGGAAACTGCTTGAAATTCTAACGTGACAAGGAGAAAAAGTCTGCAGGAGTGGATCACTGTCAGCAGCTCACATTTGGCACGGTTCTGTTCTTGAGCAAAGCCGTGCATATGTTGTCAGTGGTGCTGCATAATCTAAGATGAGACTTGAACCTGCATCAATGGAAACAAACCAGGCTAAAACTTTGATTGCTGCAATTAAAGAACTCCATCATATTTTATTCACTCCTTCCTTTTCGGGTCACGGGGGGGTCACTGGTGCTCATGTCCATTAGATTTCCTTAAATTTGGGAAATCAGAAATCATTTGATACGTGCATGAGAACCCGATTTTACCTGTTTTTTTTTTGTTTTAACAACAATTGTCTAAACTTCATTTATATTTCAGAACACTACCTCAAGGTATGTTTTTCAATAAAATAAGATTATAAAACTGAAGGTGCATTGTGACCTTATAACACCTGACAGTGTCGCTTATAAAACAAAATCAGTATCGGCCAAAATCGAAATCGGCAGGTCAGACTTTTTAGGAAATCGGTGATCGGCTAGAAAACTGCAATCAGTGCACGCCTAATGTCCATCAGTCACTGTGCAAGAGGTGGGGGACACCCTGGACAGGTCTCCGGTCCATCACAGTTACACAGAGACAAACAACCATTAACTCTTTCACGCACACCTAGAGACAATTTAGAGTTACCAATCAGCCTAACATGCATGTTTTTGGTCTGTGGCAGGAAACAGGAGTACCTGGAGAAAACACACACATGCACGGAGAGAACATGCAAACTCCACCTCTAATGTTCTGCCCCAGGATTCGACCCAGCGACCTGCTTGCTGAGAGGCAACAGCTCTACCTTCACAGCCACCGTGCCGCCAATTAAAGAACACGATTAATTTAATTTTCTGTGACTGCAAGTGTTGTTTAATATATATGTTGATATGATGGTATATAGTCTGCTTTTCAGTCCTCTTTACCTCCATTAGTCTAATGTGGTTTTAAAGATAGTTAACACCATCTAAACCTCCATGTTCCAACTTAGTTTTACTACTGATCAGGACTAAGATTGCAAACTGATCTGCAATCAGTCAGAGCAACATCTGACCATGTAGTCTTTTCACATTCCCATGAGAATCCAAAAATTTGAAATTATATTAGAGTGTTTAAAATATAAATGCCAGGATTATTTATGAAAACACGCAAAAGAACACCAAAGTTCTGTTTATTGACATTTAAACGTTGAAGCATAATGGACATCTATTGAGAACTGTTTGTAAGAAGCAAAGAACTAGTCACCAGCTGTAAAACAGACAAAACCTGCATCATAAATAAGATGTTAAAGACCTGCATTCAGTGAAATTCAACACTTAGAAAGGATTCAGTAGAAGCTGCCAAGACAATTAATAAATCCTTTACGTGTGGGGATGAAAAGATTAAAAAACAACCACTTTTAAAACCCTTAAATTCAAGTTCAAAATGAGGAATGGAAGAAGTAAAACCAGTGAGGTAAGTATTTGAAAGAGATTTACTTTGTGTCTGAAAACTAAAAACTACTTCATGAATCAAAGGGAGTAAAGCCAAAAACAAAACAAGAACTGATCATACTACACAGAAGGAAAACTAAAGGAGAGAAGGGAAAGAATAAAATGAAGGTAAAGAAAATCCCAGCATCCTGGCCGACGTTCAGGACTGAGCGTGCCACAACTGTACTCTTACTATTCAAGAGGTTGTGACGAGTGGACAGGAACACCTACCTAGAAGTTCAAATTTATGTACAAGTACTGCAAAATCTCACCAAAATAACAGAACAGCAAAAACAACAACCATCCATTACATCATTTTTATTGTGATTTACCAGAAGGGATCTCAACTGCACTGTTGTCCATATTTTAATGGATAGTTTCTTCTGTTTTGGGATAAAAATATTATCTACAGTTAGGGCTGGGCGATATGGACTAAAATTAATATCTCAATATTTTTAAGATAAATCGTGATATAAATATATATCGATATCTTTTCTTTCCATAAAGTAATAACAAAAATATATTTCTGAGTCAAAGCTTTGTCCCAATTGTCACACAGGCGTATTTATTAAACTGCTGTAAATGTACAAAATAAATGTTAAAAAAAAAAAACTATTTACATATATTAAATAATAATCCTCTTCAGCTGTGCCGCCTTCATGACATTAGTAAGCGTGCGTGAAGCAGCACGTGAGGGGCTGCGTTTGTATCCAGAGAGGGAGAAGGAGGGGCCGTGTGAAGTTGGAAGCGGACGGGAAGAAAAAGAACCATGGATTTTCAAGTCTAATAATACTCGATGGTCGCGATAGTATTTTAACCATCGTAAATTGAAAAACTTGCAATACATTGAGTATATTCAATACACTGCCCAGCCCTATCTATAGTAATCCCTCATCTATCGCAGGAGTTGCGTTCCAGAGATCCCCACGGTAGATGAAAATCCACGAAGTAGCGGCGTTATATTTAATTTATTATTTATATGTATTTAAGGCTTTATAAACCCTTACCACACTCTTATCAACCTTTTCCCACTCTTTTATAAAACACTTCATATGCTCTTAAAACACTTTGGTGATGAAGATGATGACAATGAGATGAATGTACAGTGCTGCACAGCATGTACAGTACACGCAATAGAAAAACCGGGTTTAAAACACGGTGATGCAGAGAAACCACAAGAAGTGAACCGCGATATAGCGAGGGGCGACTGTACTGTACATTTATAATAAAAGTTGATGCTGTAATGATTCATGTTTCATGTAAACATGTCCATGTAAGTATTTTCTGCTTGCCCTGCTAAACTCCTCTGCTCATCAGCTTCACTCAGCTCACCTGTGCCACTCCCAATCTTCCACTGCTGCACCTGTGCGCTGCACCTCTTAAGTGCTCCCCAGTCCCTGCCTCCCTGCCCGATTGTCTGATCACCTTGTGCTTGAAGTATCCAGCATTCTTGTTCCTGCCCTTGTTATTGACCCACCTCTTGACCACAGAGTCCTTCCCTTTTTGCCTCGCCCAAGACGGATACTTCTGCCCATTGGAGATCTGGACCTCGACTTCTGCTCTGCCTTCAGACCACTGATTCCAGTTAAACCCCTCTGATAAGTATGGACTTTGTTTGCCTCTATGTGAATGACCCACACCTGTATTTATGACCACGATCACAGACACCGGACTCTAGGAGTTGTGAGCGCTCAGAACCAAGCTCCACCTCCCGAAGGAGTGTTTATCGGACTTTCCAAGTTTTACTCACGTATCACGTGATCTGTCCAAACCTCCCTTCCTTCTGACATCATCGCAGCTTCAGCATCTCCACCTCTGATCAAGCTCTGCAGAGTCACAGCTGACTTTCTCCCTCAGGAGTTCACCTCCTGATAAAACTTTGAATATCTTCATTCACTCCTGTGTGTGGTTGAACTTCCTGCTCCTCCTTGTGATTTATTACAGATGCACATGCATCAGGTGGAGATAATGCCAACATTAAATTTTGAATGAACATTTTGAGCATGGCTAGAGATGCTAAATACTTAAGAGGATTTTTAAAGGTTCTCTGGAGTGAACCTTTTCACCAAACACTCAAAGTCCCAAGATAACAAGGTAAGACCAAAATGTGTCACCTGTTAAAAAAATAAATAAAAGTAAACTTGGTGACAGTTTTCTATGGGAAATTTAACAATAGAGACAAAGCCATCGCCAACAATTGTGGTGAGCGCTCAGAGCTCAAATAAAATTAAACGTGGGATAACAGGGGGGTAAAAAAGTCTTAAAGCAAGCATTCAGATCCACCTCAAGTATTTAATGTCTTTACTTTTACTTTGGACTTCTCCCCAACGACTCTATGACTTTAAAAACGAGACTGATTGACTTCTACAACTGTCACCAGGAGTCTGTAATGCAGACAGGTATTACAGTAAATTACTGTCTAGATATTATTCCAACCTCCCACGAAACCCAGAGCAGTACGAGTGTTTTATTCCTCATCCTCACGTCTTCCTTCTGCTCTCCTGACAACAATTTGAGGAAAGATGGACATTTTTTATTCCCGCAACAGCAGACGGAAGAAGGGAAGCGTGTTCTTCTCAATAAACAGTGTGTTGAATATAAAATGTGTAAGAAATGTTCTTACCTGATGAAGTCATCCAAGAAGAGTTGTCACAGATGAAAGCATGATGATGGTAGAGAAAGACATGAAAAATGAGGAGAGAAAAAAAGTTAGAATCTGATGTGATTTTTAGTTTTGTAGAAAATGACATGTTTCTATATGGCATATTTTAAAACTGATATTTTTTTTATGTTGAAAATGGATATATCCTGTTGTTTTAAAAATATATATAAAAATGTTTTGTTTTTTAATTGGCTGAGTAGTCATTGTATACCTGCAGCAGACGACTTGATTATTAAACCAGATGATCTCTAAACTGAAATCACTCTGATGACCAACTGTTATTTAAAGGAAGGCTCATAGATGAGTTAGTGCTATGACTTCAAATCAAACATTTCGAGATGTTCTAGTGAACACTTTATTGTAAACTTTTACACCACATCCATATTGTATCAGTTGCACTAAAGACTGAACGTTTTGTACATGTTTAATGCCTTACAACTTGTTGCCATATAGACTAAGAATACCCAGTCAGAAATATTAATGTGCAAAAGTGATGCACCCTAAGAAAGTCAGAACATAGCATTTGCTAAAAAAAAAACAAAAAAAAACATGCCAATCTTTTTATTGACTATCTCAACAGATTGTTCAGCTGGTACGTTTACCAAGTGCAGTAACAACATCCAGCCCTTTAGCTTAAACGTAAAGGATAATCACAATCAGCAGGATACATCAAGTTTTTAAACAATTTAATATTTTGATACTAGAAATAATTGAATTTGGATACTTGAAAAGTTAAAGTTTAATATCTTGAGAAAAGTAAAATTATTAAAATCTTGGACCAAAATTTAAATAAACCAGAAGACCAATGTGCACCTTTTTAGTCCTGCACCTGTGCAACCAGGAATCACATGGCAGTGTACACACATGAAATGGATGCTGACAAAGGTTAGCAGCAGTGTCATTTATTGTATTGTACACTGCATGGTCAAAAAAAAAAAAAAGTGGCCACCCGGATTTAACTAAACAAATAGGTACGAGCCTCCTATTGGATAATTACTGCATGGGTGATTATCTTTCAGCTGCAACGATTCATTTAACCACAACTGGTGCAATGAGTTGCTTCTCATTTCTTAAACAACCATGTTGAAAGACGCATCGTGTGGTCGTGGAAAAGATGTCAGTCTGTTTGAGAAGGGTCAAATCATTGGCATCAAGCAGAGAAAACATGCCGAAACTACTAAAACTGGGTTAAGAACTGTCCAATGCATTGTTAAAAACAGGAAGGATAGTGGGGACCCATCGTCTTCGAGGAAGAAATGTGGCCGGAAAAAAATCCTGAATGATCGAGATCAGCGATCACTTAAACATTTGGTGAAATCAAATGGAAGAAAATCAACAGTAGCATTCAGGGCTATGTTTAATAGTGACAGTAAGAACATTTCTACACGCACAATGTGAAGGGAACTCAAGGGACTGGGACTGAACAGCTGTGTAGCCTTAAGAAAACCACTAATCAGTGAGGCTAACTGGAAAAAGGGCTTCAATTTGCTAGGGAGCATAAAGATTGGACTCTGGAGCAATGGAAGAAGGTCATGTGGTCTGATGAGTCCAGATTTACCCTGTTCAAGAGTGATGGTGCATCAGGATAAGAAGAGAGGCAGGTGAAGTGATGCACCCATCATGCCTAGTGCCTAGTCATCAATGCAAGATCTTGGTGAAAAAGTAATGCAACACTGGATGGAAATAGATCTTGTGACATTGCAGAAGCTTATTGAAACAATGCCACAGTGAATGCATGATGTAATCAAACCTAAAGGCGGTCCAATGAAATATTAGCGTGACCTTTTTTGGTCGTGGCAACTTTTTTTGGGGCCAGACAGTGTATTTATGTATGTATTATATACTTCCGACAGTGATCTGGTTGCAAATAAAGACTAAATAAAGCTCATAAAGAAGTGAGCAGAACATATGCAAAAACATCCACATTGTGTAGCACTGATATTGCCCAAGAGTGAGCAAAATTTGACGTGAACAAAACAAATAAATATAAGGTTAAGAATCAATCTAATAAACACCAACTTTTTGCCAACATATTATGTATCTCTATACTAAGGCGGATAAAAAGTGAGATATAGAAATCAGCTCATTTTAAGAAACCAGTTCAAAAGTTGAAGCGACCGACTACAGCCTTGTTACAAATGTTCTTAAAATGTAACCCAGCAAAATCAAAACACAAACTTAATGCATTTCACACCAAACCTTTCAAAAAGTGACATCCTGACAAGTTGTGGCTTATCTAAACAATAATAGATGTAGGTCATGGTGGATATCGAGTGTTCTGTTTAGGCAGTAAAGGCTAACAATGCAGATGTTAGTGGTTGTAATAAGTCCAGGATGCATTCAGGAGCATTAGCTTTAAGCTACAACACATAGATCCAAGGCTGCTGAGGCTTAGAGCTTGTTTATCTTGGAGGTTACCGGGGCACAAGGAGTGTGCAGCAATGCCCTCATCTCATACAACGTAAAGAAAAGAGACGAGACTCAACAGACCAAATAAAGCTAACTCAAAACAAAAAGAACTTCGAAAACTTTATTTTCTTCACTAAAAGTAAATGTTACTTAGACGGTGAATGACTACTTGTTAAAAAAATACTATAAAGCCTACCAGTATTTCATTTAGGTTTGACTCTCACAATACTGTGAACTAGTATCTTTGCTCCTTACTGTCATTTTATTAAACTTACACTTTTTGTATACATGTACAAAAATGTGTATGTGTATGATCTATGAGAAAACAACACACTAAATGTTCATCAGTCATTACCAAATGTTTACAGCTTAATTTGTAATAAATTAACAAAGCAGTGTCGTTGTCGCCGACAATTACAAACAACCCTAAACAGGTAATTATAAACCTATAAAATGATAGGTTTTAACCTATAAATTAAATTTACAATTTTAGACAAATAATGTTGAAACGTTGGATACGATTCAAGAATTAAATTAAACTGTACAAAACATATAATTTGGTGTGTTGAACTACAAAAGTTACCAACATGGCAGATCATGTTAAATATTTATTTTTCTATTAAAAAAATTACCAGGTTTGTTTTTGTTAACAGTACATTATTTTCTTCACCTGATTTCATACTTTGTTTATTATAGCCTTGTGTCCATTTTCCCAGTGAGAAACATAGCTACAGTTGTTTGGAAGTGGTATTTGTAGTGTAAAATGTATTGTTATGCTAACTAGCCATGTACTAATGGACATACCCTGTTAATGTACTTTACTGTTACATACCCAAACAGAATTCACCATTAAAGTATATCTATTGATCTCTTTCTATTCAAGAAATACCTTGTTGATCAGGACCCAATCCTATAATTGATAGGGGATACTGATAGCAGTTATCAAATGAAAATATTTAACTACGGTAACAGAAAGGTTCTTGACCATTTTTTATTTGATATGTTTTGCATTTTAATTGATGGAACACTTTTGAGGCATTGGCAGTTTGAAGTTAGGGTGTTTTCAATAACTACTGCAGTTTCATTGTTTCCAGGGGTCTGGAGCAGTGATTGCCAGTACCTATTACAATGTAGTTCTGTCAGCTTCACACCTGGCCGAGTACTAATCCCAGCAGACAAGGTCAAGGAAAGTTAAGGTGCCACTATACTTCACAAGGCTTTAAGACATCGGATCTCAGATGATTTGAAACCGTCTTTGTTGCATGGACTGAAGAGAAACCACTGGGGAGAATTCCAGATAAGTCCTCCCACTGCAGCACACATCACACACAATCACAATCAACACAGACAAGCACGGTTGTCAGAAAGAACATTTATGTTCTGTTGATGATGGAGGAGTTGAAGGAGGAAGATCTGGTATTTCTGTTATTAAACGAAGGGAAGCGCCATTTTATTAATTTGTCACAAAAAGACCACAAGTGTTTCTAACAGATGGTGCAGGAACGTGCCCCTATGCTGCCCGGTCAAGGCATACTCCATCGCAGTCATCACCGCCATGGCTGCCCAGGCTGCGCACTCTCTCTCAGTAAGCACAGATATGGAGAGCAGCTGGATCCCCATACTGTATCCTCCATGCACAAAATCGTCCAATCTCCTTACACAAGTTATTTGACTATCTTTATTAGGGATGCACAATATTATTGGCACGGTATCGGTATTGGCCGATATTAGCGTTAAAGTTAAATATACATATAAATATACATACAAATACATCAGCCATTCCATCAAAATAACTCACCGATATAAAAGATGCTGTTTTTGTATGACAACCCAGTAACAAGGTTGCCTGCAGCGCCAGCACAATGTGATGGCGTCACGCGCACCTACCTGATCTGATCACGGTGGAGAGGAAGAAGTCAAAATGTTGTGCAGTGGACTTTTTTTATTGTTGTTGTTGAGGATGTCAGATTCCGAAGACTTATGGACTACGTTGAGCCTCATCGTTCCCAGTCAGAGATATTTTTCCGACGTAGCGTTACCCGAGTTACAAGCCGTCATTTCCAACGTCATTGAGAAGCTAACAGCTGATAGCACTTGGGTGAGTTTTACCACAGACATTTGGACGTCATGTTAGCCCGTTAGCATGATTAGTCTTACGGCATAATGGATAGACAAAAACTTTGAACTTAAAAAGTTTGTCCTTCATGCACAAGAGTGCAGAGGATCCCACACTGCAGCTGAACCTGGAATACGCCTCCACAGCTGAGACAGCATCACAGGTGACTAATGCTAATAAATAACGTTTAACACTTTTCATTTAATATAAGCTAAAGTGCTATGCATATCATATGGATGTTATTGAATATATGTCACCAGCTCTTACAGCTGTTACAAGATTTTTGTAGGCTATGTTCTGAAAAAAGAAAGTATATTAAAAATATCGGTATCGGTTATCACCCAAATAACTTTTAACACATCAGCATATTGGATATCGGCTAAAAATCCGATATTGTGTATTCCTAATTTATATATTTTATTTGACTTTATAATTTTTTTTTAGTTGGGGAGTGGTGGTGCAGAGGTTAGAGAAGGTAGGCCTGTGATCTGAAGATCGCCGGTTCAAGCCCCGCTACAGACAATATCAAAAATATGGGTGGGGTAGGTGAAGCACCCACACCTGCTCCCACCCTCATTCGTCCCACTCTGCGCCCTTGAGCAAGGCCCTAAACCCCCACCATCTGCTCCGCCGGGTGTCCTAGATAGCAGCTCTTTGCTCCACACAGAGGGCTGTGGTAGCTCGGTGGTCTGTGGTTGCGTCAGGAGGGGCATCCGGCGTAGAAAAATAATTGCCAAGTCTTCGTGCGACTTAGTTCTCTGTGGCGACCCCTGAAGAAGGGAGCAGCCGAAAGAAGAAAAAAATTTGTTTTTTTTAAACGACTATCATTTTTACTGGAACATTTGTAATGATGGCTGTATTTTCTTACACCCTTGGCCAGCAGCTCCTCAGTAGATGAGAGCAACGTCTGCAGCCACTTTTCATAAACAAACATGCCCATGAAGTTCTGAGTAATCACACAATCATCACTGCAGACAAACCCTGCACACATACTAGTTCTGACTGGAGGCGATGCACAAGACGGGGTCTCAGCAGGTGGTGAGAGTAAAAAAAATATGTTATTTTCATCTCACACCCACGTCAATGATACAGTTATGGCATTTCACATAGACTATAAACCAGGCTTTATTTGAGAATAGAGTTGCTGCCTCACCATTGAGCTATAAAACAATTTAACAAATACATCTCAAAGATGAATGAAAGTTTCCCAAGCCAGAGCAAAACCAAAAAGAGCTGTCACTTTCGGCAATCCTTAGGGCAGTAAATGCCTAAAAGAAGTAATAGCTGTCAAAATACAAAATTTTCCAAAGTTTTGTACAGTATGTTCATCATCTATGAAAAAAGACCACTAAATGTGCATCATTCACTACCAAAAGTTTACTGTGTGATTGTAGAACATTGGTGAGTACACTTTGGACAGTTTTGGTGTCCAACAAATGTTGAATTGGTAAAAACATCCCCAGATGGAAACAGAGTCCAAGTAAGGACAATGGAATCAAAGATACCAGGTCAAAAGTGAAAAAGTGAAGTTCTCTCTTCTGGAAAGAATCAGTGACTAAAAGCTTTGACAAGAGTCGACAAAACTGGAGTAACTTTGGGGGAAGAAATGGAGGTAAAGAGCGTTAAAGCAAAAGTTAGACCCAACATCATGAGCCGTGCCAAGATATTCCAAACTCTAAGAGGAGATGTTCTATAACCGGTTGCCAAATTTAATTGTAAAAAAAAAAAAAAAAGACAAATACTTGCCGCTTTCTGACCCAAATTTTCCAAAACCAGGATAAGTTTGAATGATACCAACAGTGATACCAACCAAATTTAGTGATGCAGAAAGTGTGCTGTAAATATTAATATTCTAATTTAAAAAAAAGTGTCTTGTAGTTTCACTGCTACCATGGCTTTTAAAAACACTGATGTTTGGAATTCATCAATTATTGATCTACTTTTTGGACATGAGAATAAAAAGGTTTAAGAATCAAAACAAAAATAAAAAGTGTGGATGGGGAAAAAAGACAAAAATAATAATCCAGAGGATATTGGATGAAGAAGAGAAAGAAAAGAGAAGGAATGCTGGAAGGAAATGAGCCAGAAAGGAAGAAGAAAGAAGATGAGAGGAAAAGGAAAGGCGTGGGGTAGGGAATGAGAAGAAGGGGCTTTTCTATAAAGTTCTATGGTTCTTCTCCCGTCCACTGTTTCTAAAGAACAGTGTAGAAATGAGACTAATGCGGAAGCTGTGTAGAAAAAGTGAAAATTCTTTAAAGGGTATTTTTGAGTTAAATAATTAACAGAAAAACTGCTTGAACCCATTAATCTGTAACTTTCAGATAGTCTGAAATCAAAAGGCATGCTTGATTAAGGAGCAAACTGTTGGAACAATAGCTGATAGAAAACAGATTTTTAACTACGCTGTTTGACAATCCTGGTAGTGACACAGCTTGTGAAAACAAGTTTTACAACCTGCACTAAATACGACACTGAAAACATATTTAAAGGCTAACACACTAAGCAAGGTTTAAATATAAGATACAAATAATTCAAGAACTACATTTCATATCCAGTACTTTAATAAATGTCTCAATTGTTAACCTTTATTTTGGCAAAAAAAACATATTTTTGTAATAATCTGATGTAAATACAAGACATAAAATGAACAATAGTTGCAAATACCTGGATTATTGAGCATGGACTTTGGAGTTGCAAATAAACTTTTTAGGTACTTTTTTAGGTGCGTACCAGCAAACCACCATTTGCTAACACAGAAGCTCCAGAAAGAGTTGATTTTCTTGGGTGAACTCGTTCAACCACGCACATGGAGAACAGAATTAGCCGTCCATTTGTATGCAAATTACTGCCCAGGAGTGATCGCTCACTGAAAATGGAGGATGCAGTGAGCTGTGGCTAACCCCTGAATCCACAAGAGAATTTTTTCTTCCTCTTTTGAAGAAGGATTCTGCGTGAGGGACGGGAAGCGAAGCAGAGAGGTGACGAACCAATTCTTTCAAAAGGTTTTGACTCAGGAATAAATACAATGAAAGAAGTGGCAAAAAAAATCTGGGTCAAGGGTGTCAAAAGCATAAAAGGACTCATTAAAAAACTAATAATGCATGAGTAAATGATTATAATTTGTAAACTTTTGTCATATATGACCCAAACAAGTTCAGAGTCTAGTTGCGAATGTTTTATCACTAGTCCTCACGTTAATGATCCCTGCTACTGATTAAAATAGTTAAACAATTGATCCATAAAGCAAATCAAAACATATTGGTTAGTTAATGGGAGCTGAGCAGAAAGTCAAATGGAGTTCTTTTCTCTAACTATTGACGGACTGGTTTAATCAATCCAGTGATTTCATGTTTTTTTGTTTGTTTGTTTTGTTTTCCAGAATTTGAATAGATTGAAAATATCCCTGCTGCCAAACTAAAAGTTTTACTAAATCAAGAACACACGTCTGAAAACTGTAAAGTGTGATAATCACCAAAAACAATCAAGGATTCATCAATTGCTCAGCAAGTTACCAAATCTATTAGGGATGCACGACAGTATCGGCATGGTATCGATACTGGCCGATATTAGCAATAAAGTTAAATATCAGACATGGGCCAGTCCATCAAAATAACTCAGATATAAAACGTACT